>NC_045758.1:5597500-5897500 GCF_009193385.2 Nasonia vitripennis | reverse complement strand
GAGCTTGAGAATACAACTTTTTCTTCGATAAAACCGACGTTGATTGAAGTATCTTGAGCAATCCAAAACGCAGTTCAGGCTGCACATACATTCCGCGTAAGCCCACTGATATATCGAGCGTAGCCACGGCGGCTTCTACTTCAACACGTTTTATCCTTACATTCTATTCAGGTCGAAAGATGCCATCTGTTGCGACGAGCGAGAAGAACGTGCGCCCGGCTATTTCATGAATGCGCGACTCTCTAGGCGACGTGTCGCACTGAAACCGACAGAGCTCCTCTCGTCGCTACACACACGTGCACGAGAGAGCCGAGACACACGTACGCGCGACGGGGGCAAAACTGCCGATGCGACCACAAACTCAGAGGCGCGCGGTGCATTCTGACACGTTCCAGCGTATCACCTGTTTCCACTCTTCGAAGGACGAGAGGGAGAGGGAGAGCAGCTTTGGCTTCCTTTTGAATTCTCCACGCTCGGCTGTGTACATTATATATACGCGGTGTATGCTCCGAAATTTCGCTACGCTTTGAGAATTTCGAAATTTGCACCTCGAGATATAATTTTTGGCCTCTTGAAAATTCTTCAGTGGACTAAGTGTAAAAGTGCTTGTAATATACAGAGGGTGCTTTTTTGAGAGGCTCGGCTGCATAGCGACGATTGCCGGGATATTCATTAGGTGTTTTGATTCAATTACTCTTTGTTCTTTGCGAGGGATAGTTAAACTTCCGGTTGCTTTGAGTTTTCTTGTCACGATGGAGAGCCGCTTTCTTTTTCACTCGGCTTTCTCGTTTACTCGTTCTTTGTCGGGAGACGACTTTAGTTGAAACGAATATTACGTTTTTCGAGCGAACGCTCAGCAGTGTCCGACGCTTTTTTGTTGTGTGGGTGATCAATGAATATCTTGATGGACTTCGCGTTACGGCATCATTTCACGTTGATAACTAACTCGAAAAATGCACGACCGCTTTTTAAAATTAATTAGCCCATTCGAAACAGCTGCCAGCCCCGCAATCACTCCTCGCCTATAATACTCCTCTCGCTTATTCCCAAGCATTTCTCGAACACGTACAGGGCCCGTGTAAGCGTGTCCTCGAAACGAATGTCACTGGATCTCTCGCCTATTCCCACTATCGATTCGTGGCTGCCGAAACGTACACGGGCCGTCGTTGCCGTGGTAGACGTCAGCCCACTCTCTCTCTCTCTCTCTCTCTCTCTCTCTCTCTCTCTCTCTCTCTCTCTCGCAATGCAAAGTGCTTAAACCCAGGGCAGGGAGAGGCAACAGGACGTCGCGGAGGATTCGCCGGGGCGCGCGAGCGCGTTTGTCACTGTCAGCGCGTGGGACTGCACGCATTTACACTGGCGCTCGGCTTGTCTGCGCCGTTCCTAGCTACTGGCCAAACTTTCGAATAGTTAACGGCACTCTGCCAAAGCGATATCGTTACCACCGACGAGCGCTACGTACGCTCTCGGATCATTTTGTCCGTCGACGTGCAAAGCGCGCGCTATGCTTGCGCCCCTCTCTCGGTTTATACGAGTGGGAAGTTGCTTTTATGAGAGAGGGAATATATAGAGGTGATTCGGATGAAACGGATGCTTCGGAAAATTGAAAAGAACTGTCGACGCGTCTGTATTAAGTTATTATTATTGGAATGTGTGAATTGTGGATGTGAGAGTTATTTCGAAGAGCTGACTGTGGATTATTTTCCATCCGAGAGTCTGGTATTGAATACTTTATGGTATTTTTAATGCACTCCACTCATTGAATGCTTAAACCTCGGATGTCGTCGATCAATTTTCCTGAAATGGATGCGATTCATTAGAGATATTCCAGATTCGTATGGCCTCGAGAATTAATGATTTCTGGAGAAATCTTTCCTGGAAGTAGTTTCTAGCGTTGTCATCTGTGCAACCGGAATAGGGAATAATTTTGTACCCAAATATCCAAGCCGTATACGAAGGCACGCGATGAACAGTAATGGCATTAGCGCTAGACGACGAAAGGGCATGAAAATCAATTAATTTTAATTAGCGCAGTCAATTTGCAAGAACATGTTCGCAACGTACGCGTACGTATTCGTCAAGCTTCCTGCAAGTGTACGCGTTATATACCCTGTAGTCACTTAACGTACGAATATTCAACGTGAAGTCAGATTATCAACTAATGTATACGTTTCCGACAGTTTGCAAATATTACTTGTCGCGTTAACTCGCCGTAAACTGTCTAACTAATAAAATAACTGTCCAACAAACGTAAAGCTCGGAAGTGCAGTCTAATATTGGTTCGAGTTAAATAGAAATTTATCAATCAAAGTAACAGACATTGCAACATGGAAATGATTGATAAAAAAATTGAAAAGTCCTAGCGCTATCTATACACATAGCTTAACCCAATTAAACGCAGTAAGTAACGCAAGTATAAATTAAATCGATTATATATAATGACTCGTTCGGAAACAATAACCATAAAACGTTAGCGCTCATGCATAAATGTAACAGCTAATCCCGACGATTTCACGCATCCGCGGCTACTAGATCATTTTCAGCCACGCACGCATATAGTATGTACACACGACCCAATACTCACACCAACGCGCTCGGGCTCGTATTTGGATACACCCCCGCTGACGGTTCGATGGCCCTAATGACGTCAACAAAATGCAGGAAAGAGCTTTCGGCAATCGACGTCGATATATCGAAGAGATTTGCCATTATTTAACGTTTCGTTCTCGTGGGCGTGTATGAGCACAACGATTACGAAATCTGCAACTCATAGTAGAAATTGAGAGATGGGAGATATGGGTGGAGAGGAGGGATTCGATGTCATTCCTGTTATTCGGCTCTTTGACGTCGCTCGCTACCATTACACTTATTGATATTGAATTTCCAGCTACGATGTACTTGAATATTTTATAAAATAGAATCCAAGTGTATCATATCCGTGACAAGTGAACATTCGATACGAAAGATGCGATTGCCCCTCACTCCGATCCCGAATAAAGAGCGAGGTAAACGCGGCATTAAATATTAATCCTCAACAGCGATCCTCTGTCCGCACAATAATCATTCCCACTCCCTAACCATATCATCGAGACGGCAAACGCGCTGAGCTATGCATCCGACCACAGGTACGCGTACGCGCATACCTGAGACGACCTCAAACCTGTGCTCTCTCGCTTCTCTCTCTCTCTCTCTCTCTCTCTCTCAGAGGACTGAAACTACGAAAGCTGTCGGTATAGCTCCGATAACGCTGGAACGCGCCGAGACTCGCTCTTTCCTCTCGTTTTTCTTCGCGGAGGAGCCGCGTTCGTTTGCCCTGCGCGAGAGCGACGTCGACGTCCCATCGAGACCGCTATAATAGGATTACGTGAAGAATTACAGCGTCGAGGAGACGAAGGGATCGAGGGAAGAGAAAAAGGTGGCTCCTTCTTTTCTCATGTATATAGACCGCGTGGGAGAGTTTGAATATTAAAGAGTCGCGATCAGTTAGTCCAATAAAAATTGCGATGCGTTTATGCGCTGAAAGGAAAGCCGAGCTCTGGTTACGCTGTAGAGATTTATTAGCTTCGCAAATAAGCCGGTTAATTATGTGCAAATAAATGGAATCCAAAGCAGCGCGGAACGCGCCCCGCGCAGTGTATAGCCTAAATTACCGTATCATCATCCTCTGCAGCGATTCTCTCCAGGGCAAATTCAAGTGCGCACACCCACGAAACGCTAGTGGGCCGGGCAGCAGCAGATCGTTCTACTCGAATTTCTTATCTAGCGCGCGCGTCTAAAGCGCCAGCGCACTTAATGTTTACCGAAAGACGAGCGAGAGGGAACTGGAAAGGTAAAAGCTCTTGTTAGTGGCCAGCTCTCGTGGCGGCGGCACCAAGGATAACCATCTCTGCCAACTAGGAGGGAAGAGAAAGAAAGCTCGGAGAGAGGAGAAAGAGACTCCGGACAGCGATAAAATAAAGATAAAGAGGAAGGGAGAAGGCGCGCGCTGCAGAAATCATGTAACATCAGCTCTTCCCGAGAGCTAAGGCGTCGACTGAAAGTGGACCGCTGAGCTGGACGAGGGCCTTGCTTTTCGGAAATTGAACGACTACGGCTACGAGCGTGCAGCGTGTGCAGTGTGCTCATGCGAAAAAAAGAACAGAAGTTGGGGGGAGAAAAGGAAGCGACAAACTCTCCCCTGTGGCTGCTGCGGAAGATAGTCACGCGTGAGGGGAAAGAGATGCCTGCCGAGAGAGAGAGAGAGAGAGAGAGAGAGAGAGAGAGAGAGAGAGAGAGAGAGAGAGAGAGAGAGAGAGAGAGAGAGAGAGAGAGAGAGAGAGAGAGAGAGAGTGAGAGTTCGACCTGACAAGTGAAAGAGGAGGAAGAGAAATGTAAGCCGCGTGACAAAATGAGCGGGAGCTGCGCTCGGAGAGAGAATCGAGAGGATGGGGCTTCTTGTTGTAATCCGAAAACTCGCGAGAGACGCGTTGTCTCCGAGGCGTTTTTCTGGAATACTAGAGGAAAGAAGTTCGATGGAAGTGTTTACCGTCTGGATTAGGGGAAGTAAGGAAATAATATCGACGTTCTTCTCATTAGCGTTAAGCGAACAAATGATGATCGCCTTATCTGTCGTCTTATGCTGGATTAATAAAATCTTTCGATGGTATATTTTTCTCAGTGCATTCATTTTGATTTTGAAGCGATTCTACTCAGAATTTGACATTCCGATATTGATATTATTAGCAGTGCGCGCCTAAAGACCACAGTGAAAAAAAAACTGAATTACATGGAACGAACTCACATATTTTTGAGGAAGTAACTGTTAAAGATGATGGAGTAATTACCTGTAACAAAAAAGAAGAATTGTATTTAATAAAAATTTGTAGCTGATTTGATGAACGTCGTCATAAGTCCAAAAAATAAAAGAACCGCGAAGTTAACCGAGTGCAGTTCTTTATCGGCCCCGTCATCGGGAATAAGGAGGCTTCAGCGCGTCACGTCGAGTGCCGCGCCACTGCACCGATATAAACCCTGTGCACTTCGTGCTTGCTCGCTGGCGGGGCTGGCTTTGCTGAAATTGGCAATTAACCGGACCGTTTTGTCCTCGAAAGGCCACTCACTTGGCGCTCGGAGAAAAATCTGTCAGACTTGCGGTGGCGCAGAGTCTTAAGGAGGCGTGGGAGGAGGAGAGGCGGGATTGACAATAATCCGATATAGGCCTGGCTGTCTGGCCGCGGCACTTAGCGCGATTAAACCCGACGCGAGCGCCGGGCGACTCGTTCCCCGCCTTTTATCTTGCTGGCCCTCTCTCTCTCTCTCTATTTTTTTATGCTTCCTCTCCTCCTCCTCCCCCCACGATAGCGAGATTTCAGAGCCACACCTTACTTCCGTCCCATTATAGCGTCGTACCATTCCTTTGGCGGCGCCTCGCTTCCTTTTTTCTCTAGGCTATGTGTATCGATTTTCCATACTTGCAAGTTAACCTTTTTTAATAGGGTTACACGAGCGCGTGCTGCTATCTGGGCCGCTTCTTATTTGGGTGTGATACAACGCGATTTACGAGCCGAACGTAAAGCGCTTGCCTTAAACTTTTAGCCGGGGGGTGTCGAGTATTTTTCGTCGTTTATATCTGTGGTCGATGAGTTTCTACAACGCACAAGAATTCCGTATCTCCTGAGAAGCGCCGAAACACCAGCGCTCAACTTTGAGTTCGTCTTCGCAAACCTCCAAAACAAAAATACACCCGAAAGCAGGTCCCGTGTTGATCCCATAAGCGAGTAGCTTTAAAACGTATAGCAGCGCACGCAGCGGCAGCAGCAGCGAACTTTGCTAATACGGCCACAAGAAAAACACAGCAGCCGCGAAACAAACCCACGGCGGCAGCGTGACGCGGACAAATCAAGCTCCTCGCACGAACTGCCTCACACACGGCGCCTCGAGCAAGAAATTCAAGCGCGACTTCATAGTGTCTGCTGGCGTGTATAGTCTCGAGCCCTGAAATGCCGGCAGAGAGCGCCACGTGCTATTGCACGAATTACATCGGAGTTCGTAATAAATTCGGCTGCGCCCCGAGGGCTCGCACTCTGAATTAATTACGTAGCGAGCGAGCGCGTACTCTACAGATGGCAGGGATTACGTCGTGAAAGAGGATAGAGAGACAGAGAGAGGGGGAGGTGGGTAGGGAGTGAGACTTGGCGCAAACTCTCGAATACGACTTCCGGACAAACGATCGGCTTTACCCTTTGACGCGAGCGGCATCCGTCACAGTCGCTTCCGCCGGGTGCCCGTCGTTTCTCTCGACTCGCCCGCTGACTTTCCAGCGCTGCATTCGTCCGCGTCACGCAATCGCACCGAGAGCACTTACTCTCTCTACCTTTCTCTATTTCATGCCCCCCCCCCCTCCCTCTCTTACTCCCTCGTTTTATTACCATTTTTTCTCCTCCCTTATTGCCTCTTTTTATTCTTTAAACTGTTTCAATTTGTACAAGAGAATGACTTGGCTTTGATCTCGCTCGCGCGCTTAGCGTTTCGCGCTATACACCGTCGTCTCGTTTTCTAATTCGACGCGCTCCCCATACGCTCTTCTTTTGCTCTGTATGTGTGCGGATCAAAGTGAGCAGCATTTTTCTCCCCTAAGCGGTTCTCTTCTCGTTTTTTTCTTTTTTTTTTATTCGTTTCGACGCGACTCGCGGTTTTATGAATTCGTCATGAACCCGGTGTGTTCCATCTGTGAAATTGCACTACTATTCGTTTCTAGCGTATGAAAAACGTCAGTGATTAACTCCGGCGATGACGCGAGACTGCGACTCTTACTCGCGCAATCAGGACGTCGAGAGGGGATCAAGACAGCAGCTAGCGCAGAGAGTCGCGGCCGAGCTTTTCGAGTGTAATGAATAGGAAATTCCAAAACGCTACCTACATACAGACATCGAAGGGTGTATACACAGGCCGTCGCCGTAGCCCTCCCGGGAGAGAGAGGGTTATCGTCATTTCCGAATCGATTTCGGTAATTGAATAATCAATCCGACCGAGGGGCGAGCAGCAGCAGCAGCTCTCTTATTCCCCAGCAGTAATTTCTGCCGATCGAGATTCAATTAAAAATTAATGACTGGCCGGAAGAGTCTTCACTATGCCGGCTTTCGTCGCGTGTGCCTTTCGAAACTCTTCTAGAGCAGTTCTCCAATCCACGCGCGCAAAGTCCCCCATGTGTGTGTGTGTGTGTGTGTGTACACATACAGGCTCGTGTGCTGTAGCGCAGTGCAGCAGCAGTGCAGTTTTGACGGGAAATGAAGACAGACGAGCCTCGACGGTTACCGGCCCATTAGACTTTTCACGATGAAGCTGCCGCCAACGCTACTTGAACTCTCCTCCGGCCTGCCTCTTCGTCCGCGAGCCAATTTCTCGCGGGCATTAAAAATTTAACGTGCAACGAGACTAGCGGGAAGGGAGAGTGGAACACGCCGCGTTGAATGGCAGCTTTAGAGATGGGGTGCGCTTTACGTCCAGAGCCGAGTGTCTACGAGTTTGGAAAACGGCCTGCGAGAATCGATGTGTTTATTATTATCGTTTTTTTCTTCCCTCAAACCACCGCCCTAAATCATCCATGCTGTTTACGATGAATTTTCAAAAGGAAACGCACGGATCGTTAAAACTCTATATATTTCAGCCGCCTCATTAAAATATACATCCATGGTGAAAAAATTCATAACTTTCTCGACGGCCGGCAGTGTGTGTAAAAAGTAATAACGAGAGTGAGAGAGAGAGAGAACTTTTTTTAAATCCACAGCGCGCACGCTAAATCTGCTCCACTGCACAAAACCGAGAAAGAATCGCCCGCGCGAGCTGTTAATTTGATGAGGGATGATAAAAAAAATCTGTTGCGCCTCTCACTCGCGGGTTTGATGAATTACGAATGATAACGAGGTTATTCGTTATAAAAAGCGCGCGCCAGCCAGAGAATCGTTCCACGCTTGCTTCAAAAGGATGAAGCCGCGAGCAAGCGAGAGAGAGAAAGCATTATACTGTGTATTCGCGGCTTGTGGCCTGGAAAAAAGCACTAGTGCATCCGCGGTGTGTCAATTAGTCGACAACGGCGTCGGCGCTGCTGCGCGCGTTGAAAGAAATCAATGTATCGGGGCTGTATGTATACAGCCGGTGCGCGCGAAAAAAAGCGCTCTCGCGCACAAGCCTGTACAGGCGACGCGTTTCCATTTGCGCGTGTTTAATCCGCTTGGAAAATACGCAAATGCGAAGTGGTTCCTCTGCCGCTGCTGTTGCTACTTCGCGTCGTTTTTTTAGCGTTAATTTTGTTTTCGCGCGGGTAGCGCTCGCATTGCTTATTTTTGTTGCGCACGGTTTTACCGCCCCCCCCCCCCGCTTTCGTTGAGAGGTATTTTTCCTTACCCTCTGCTGCACTGTGCGCTTGGTTGTTGCGCAAAAAGCGTATAATTTTTGGGGAATGATGAATGGATAACCGACGGGTGGATTGAAACAATGTCGTGATCCGAAAATGAAATAAATGAATATTCACTTCATTTCGTCGGATTGAACGTTAAAATTATTCACATTTCCGCGCTTTTGACGATCCGACCGCCGCATAATCTCTGCAGCAGGGTTTTGCAGGAGCAACCACAAACGCACCTTTATCCCCTCGCATAAACCGCGATATTTTTCCCATTCCAGTCCACCTAGCCGCGCGCACCTAAAACAAGCGGATTAAGTCTTCCCTCGACCTCTCTCCTCTTCCATACCGATTAAAACACGCTTCATTTAGCCTGCCGACTACGGGGGCCGAGACGTAAAAGAGAAAACAAGTAAAGGCAGTGCGAAATTACCTCTCCTCGAGTCCTGACTAACCGCTGGAAGCGAAGCCAGCCTTTTTTTCGGTAGAGCAACACAGCTAGCGCCGGCGTTTCCAGTCGAGCGGCTCTCGCGCCTCGTCGATCTCCCGCCGCTAGCTGGCGGCCACGGCCACGCGGTAATGGAATTTTCAAGATTTCCGCATTCGTGCGGTCAAGCCCTGCGGTTTTCGCGAAAATGCTTTTCAGCGGCGACCGGCAGCGTCGGCGGCGGTTCAAAAATACGCGAGCGAGAACAGCGCTACCCTACGGGGTATAATGCATTTATGTATTACTCTCTCTCTCTCTCTCTCTCCTCTCTCTCTCTCTCTCTCTCTCTCTCTCTCTCTCTCTCTCTCTCTCTCTCTCTACGTGCGGAGAATTAACCTCGGCCCGGGTAACGATGCGGCTGTGGCTTCCATCCGCGCATTTGTGTGCGTGTGTGTCTACGTGTGGATACGCGCGATGTTCGTCGTGCGTTATACGCTGCAGCGCGCTGTAACATGTGCTTCTAATCTCCCGGTATATCAGCGGCGAGCGGTAATGGCGCTCGCGCGCTGCTGCTGCACTACACCTCGGAACCGAACCGACTCGCTCGCGCTAAATCTTCGCTAAAATCTTCCGATACATGTATATGTATATACTCCGCCGCGAGCGCGCATCCGAATTTATACAAGGCCGCGAAGCATCGATGTTGTTTATTGCGCGATGTATATTCAATTAATCTCCTTTCGAGCTTACAGTTAATCTTACTTTTCTGGGGAAATGTGCGCAGCTCGAGTCCGAAAGATTATACTCCGCCGGCGATCTATCTCCGAGTGGTCGAAAATTGCACAGCAGCGAGCTCGTAAATACAGCGTGTATAGGTATAAACGCGCAAGTTCGGGATGGCGTAGATTTATAATGAAACTTCAAATCTCGATACGGATGAATTTCGATGAACAGCGCGGCGATTCAGGCGGCGGACAATGCGCGGCCGGATAATTGATAACAATGGCATTAGGCGCGCACGTTCATCGTAGCGTCTTGAACACTGGCTCGCGCGGCATGCATTCAACAACAATTTATTCAAAAGCCTCGCGGAGACAAAGCCCTCGGCGGCGGCGGCTGCGACATCCAGCAAAGCGGAAACGCGCGAGGTCCGCGACCGCGTAGATCATTGTTGCCCGACGACGCGGCGAGCCAACTCGGCGGTTAGTTAGTCCGTAGCTAGAGAGAGAGGACTGTATTACACATTCGCTCATAAGCAAGTCGCCGATGCAGGCTGCAGTTTCAATGGATGCCTTCGCATTACGCCGGATTAACGCGGCATGAGTCAGCAGCGCGCTACCGCAAAACTGAGTCAGGAGCTTTTTCCGAATGACGTGCACTGCACACTATAGTGCGCCTCTGTGCACATAGAGCGACGCTAGTTGTCCTGGCGGCTGAGTATACGTAAGCCAAGATACTACAACAAAGCCATTGCAGCGACAACAGATCCTCGGTGTGTAACGACCAAATCGAGAGATTGAGATGTATATAGTATACAGGAGGGAAGTTGTCGTTCGAATCTCTATTTATATACATCGGACGAAGCAATTTCCAGAGTTGCATCTTCGAGAGTCTTTGACGAGGCGATGCTCCGCGGCGTAGTCCGTCTCCTTTATCCGTCTCTGCTTTACCCCCTCTATATAGTCAGTCGGTCAGTGAGACTCCCCTTTCGCTTTGTTGTCAGTCGTTATCCGCGAAATTCGCTCGGCCTCTCAACATAGGGTGGAATCATCGTTTGAAACGAAAGGAGATAAATATAATTGTTTTCATTCTCGATTGCTTGAAACTTCGAGTTAATCTCCCGATGAAAAGGAAGTTTAAACGACCCCTGCCATTTCTTTCAACGACGTCCAAACAAAAATAATCAAAGTAGAAAAAGCGATTAAGGGATCATACTGCGAAGCATAAAACGTAATTCTCTGAATCATTCTCTTAATTAAACAGGTACGAAAGCGATGCAGCAGCAGCAGCTCAACCGAGCGTAAGCTACTCCCTTCCGTTTCAAACGAAGCGGAGGCAGCAGCAGCTATATACCCCTTCCTTTCTCGCGTCGTTCTCCCCCCTGCAGTTCGCAGGAACGTCGTTTTCCCTAACGAGAAAAGCGCGCACCTTGTCATTTGTATGCAATCACCTGACCCACTGACATTCCCGTCTCACCTTCTCGACTACTGCAGCAGGACACGAGTTTCCCCCCTACGTATAAAGTACGTACACACACACATAGTCCGTGTGTTGTGTAAACACACGGGAGTAAGGGGGTAAGAGGAGGCGGACTTTAAATTCGAGTGTGTATTATTTTAATAATATACCGTATTCGAGAGTAGCCCTCTCTCGCAAGGTGTTCCGTATAATTAATGCACGCCGGGAAGAAGGCATTTAAGTTACACTTTACACGTATTAGGATTGAGTGTAATGTGGCGGGGGGTAACGCGCTTGATATGCCAGCGCGGCGAGTAACGAATTTTCAACTAGGTTCAGCATTAACGTGCTTTTAAAGTGTTCCCGAGATTACACCTCATCCTCTTATCGTGTAATCCGGAGAGAATTTATCATACACCGGTATAAATTAAGCTCAACTGTAGATTTAACTATGATAACGCATTGCATAGTTTCGCGCGAAAACTGTAATACTATTCGACATAGTATAGTGTGTATTTGAAATACAAACTCTCAACGCATAGTCTCATTCCGAGCAATTGAATTTCCATTGATAAAATCCTGAAAGCTACGCTGCAGAAAACTTTTTTCCGCCCCGGCAGCAGCACACACACACATTAGGCGCAGGACTACGTCGACAAAACAACAACGCACTACAGATTTCCCGCAGTGTGTGCGAACAGCAGCGCCGGTATAGCGAGTACCCCGGCGCTAATGCAGTTAGTACTCGCAAAAGGGTCGTGACGGCAAGGTCTGCAGCGTCACACAAAGTGTACAGTCGCGCTGCTGTGTCTGTGTGGGCAGCACCAATAGCCCAGATATATCAAACGAGTTAGCGATACACTAACGATTCCTCGTTGGGGTGAGCGGGCGCCGGCTGGCGCGGATAACCAGCGTGGAAATTGTGCCAGATAACGGAAAGTGTACTAGCTAAGTCTCGCGGCTATTTGACTCGAGCATTATGGGGTGCGATGTTATTTTACGATGCTGCGTATCTCTTCCTATTTGCGTTTCGCTCTCTCTCTCTCTCTCTCTCTCTCTCTCTCTCTCTCTCTCTCTTTCTCTCTCTCTCTCTCTCTCTCTCTCTCTCTCTCTCTCTCTCTCTTTCTCTCTCTCTCTCTCTCTCACTCCGTGTATGTGTGTGTGTGCATGTGTGTGCGTCAGTGGAAAAGGCCAGAGAGTGGGATCGATCGGAACTTGCACAGCGAGCACTCTTTCGCTAAAGCTGCCCCTGTGTACGCGCGTGTGTGTACTCGAGAGTCTGCGTCACACAGGCACACAGGGCCATGTATTTTTCAATGACGCGTGTGTGTGCAGCGTCGGTCTATACGTGTGTTTAGCGGCGTTAATGCTGCTTTGAGAATTAGCGCTAACGATCAGGCGCCGGGCTCTGGATCGTGACAGAGCTGCCGAGTAAGCGGGTATAAAGCTGCAGAGCTTGTATTTTCAGTAAATATTGAATGTGTGACAACGGTCAATCGACGTAATTGCAAATATTATTTTCGTCGGGAAGAGAGAGCGAGAGGGAGAACCGGTGACTGCGTAACGTCGACGTATTATTCGTTAAATATTTCCTTGATTATCGTCGACTGTTGCAAATTGGCGTCATTTTCATTTTGCGCGGGAATACGCGTACGCGCGCTACGCGCCGTTTAAAAGCGACGTAAAAGCCCGCTGCGTTGTAATGTCGTATTAATTTGCGGCCCTCTGATTGAAATCATTTGTTTGTCGAGATTTTAAAATATTTATTCAACTGCGCGCGCATCAACGTTATTTTACTCGATATAAAACCCCGCGATGATTATCTCTCGTTTAAAATCTCGAAGTGGTATAACTTGTTCAATTTTCATTACATACAGGTTTCGTCATGCACTCAGAGCATTAAATCTAATCGATATCTCTCGCATTCACTTATCTTCGGCATCAAAAAATATTTCAACAGTGTATCTGATTCACACGAGCGACAGTAGAAGGAAAGCAAAGATTACGACGAGGAGAACCCTCCTCGACGAGCGTAATAACACGACGGTGTCCTTCCCCCTATACGCTTCTCCTCATCAGACCTTGCGTAATATGCGCGCACGAGCTTCACGGATAGATGCACAATCCGAGAGTCGACTTTCCACTGCAAGAATCCAGGATCACGTCGGATAAAAATTCCCAGCACGCTCAGCGCAGGCGATCGTGACATTAGCCCGCTCGACCTCGACACATGCTCACGTACACACAATTTATGTAAGGCGCGCTTTTTTTCCCTCCCTCGGGCTCGACTCTACTCTCGCACGCGTTATACCAAACGCGTTTTGCCCTGCACGCGCGAGCGCGTTGCTGAGGTAATCAAGTTAATAATAGAGCCGTGTGTGCTTTATAGGAATTATCGGATTTTGTAATTTTGAGAAAACATGGGAGGCGCTATGTGTACGGGTTGTGGTATGCGTGATGAAGGTATAACCGAATGAACTCACGACACGCGTTTGTGTCGCGCGCGACGCGCGTTCTTGTAGTGTATTATGTGTGCAGGATGTCGGGGCGCTAGTTATTAGTCTACGCGAGTGTGGTTATGGGAAAATGGGCCAATTAGTTGGTGCGCGAATGTTGATTGAATGTAAGCTCGCTCGCGCGTGTATCGCTGAATTAAGCTTCGAGAATCGCTGTGGTTTAGTTTTTTCAAAATTATTCCAAATGCACACTGTTTACTTTCGACGATACGCGGTTGTTTTCTCCTCGCATTCGACTACGAGTACTATTATTACCCGAAGAAACTTAATATACGGAAATTGGTAGCTGTACACACCGTCACCGGCTGAAGTAAAAAGTTAGCAAGGGGTTGTTCCGAAATAACCGCCCAACGCGCATAATTCTTAACCGCAGCCATACATTTTCCCAACTGCGAGTCTATATTTGATCGGCTATAGCAGATCCCGTATTTTGTTTATTGTCCACCGCGGTGGTGCACACGCGTATGCCCCAACCACGTTGTTCAGCAGCAGCGGCAGCAGGCGATGGTAGCTGGGCAAGTTAAAGTTCATGAATACATATTGATCGTTAGAAAATGACAACTACAGGAGTGGAATAATAATACGCGGTATATGCTCGCGAGCGAGCACACGAGGCGCTACTGGCGCGCGAGTGCCAGAAAGGACTGTTCCCCCGAAACTTTGGCTTAAGCATAAAGTCAAACGAAAACTCTGCGTGCCATGTGCATTATAATCCTCGCTGCTGCTTTTCCACATCCCCTCCGCCGTTTTGCCTGGTTCGGAGAAACTTTGGCGACTCATCTGCGGTCTCTCCCAATATATATAGAACACGTTCTCTCTAGCGCATGCAAGAGTACAAGCTACTACGCCGAGAAGAAGAGTTAATTGCCGGGCTAATCTAATAAAGGCCAGAGCCCGCGCGCGCGCGCTTGCGTTTTTGAATTACGCGCGCAAATAAAAGAAGAAAGCTGGATTCTTTCGAGGAAATTTTAAATGGCGGTGCAGCTGCGCGCGCGGGGAGAGAGCTAACTTTTATCCCGGTTGAACTTTTTTGTTTTATCGCCGGCGCCGCCGCCGCTGCTTCCTTGCAGAATAAAGTATACTCTTCAATGACTTTGTGAAGTTGCATAATGTCCGAGCCCTGTCTTCCTCGCTCTACCGGCTGCGGGATATTCTTATGATGAACTAAAAATAAGTGGATGAGGCTAAGGCAATTTTCTCTCTTCGAAGGAGCGCCGCACCAAGCTCGCGCGGAGAAGCGAAGACGACGCACACCGCGCGCTACGATGAGGGGATGATGGCTTCGAACTTTCTTATAGCGCCGGCATCGCACGTTTTATCGCGAGCTAAAGTCGCCTCCTCTGCAGCACCGCGCGTGAGAGTATTTGTCGATTAAATGAAATATCGATTAATGAACGTCGAGTTGATCGAGCTTTACGGTGCTGCGAATCTTTTTCGCTCGACGACTGCGAGAGAAGGATTTTTACGCAGCGATGTAGCTGACCCAAAAGGAATAGATTCATCAATCAATTAGGTGATATTTAACGCGAAATTCAATAATTAGAATAGATTAAATTTTAAGAGAGTGAGTAGGCCCCCCTCCACAGAAGCGAGCGGGCTAACTTACGTAGCCTCTTTCCTCTCTCTCTCTCTCTCTCTCTCTCTCTCTCTCTCTCTCTCTCTCTCTCTCTCACTCTCGGCTCCTCGTAATTGCTCGGCTAGACTATAAGCTAACGTCGTCGACGTCGTCGTCGGCAGGGTGATGGGTCGAGGGGGTCGATTCACTTCATTAGGGTGGATTCATGACAATTAGGAGAGAATCACCCCAGCCTTCTTGGGCTCTACGAGATTCTCTTCCGACTCGGCGTCGTCGTTGACGTCTCTCTCTCTCTCCTCTCTCTCTCTCTCTCTCTCTCTCTCTCTCTCTCTCTCTCCCTCCACCCCGCGGCTATTACGCGCCAAATGACACAGAGTCGCGCGCGACGGAGAAAGGGTGATGCAGCAGGCGTCATCGTCAGCTCGTTCGCATTTCGCGCGCTGTGTGTGTGTGTATCGGTGTGGAGAGGCAGATGCGACGGCGCATTTTGTTTGCTCGACACCGCGCGCATCGAGCCGCGCCGTAAAGTTTATAACCGTCGAGATAGGCGGTAAAGTATATACATAATATCGATCGGCTGAGAGGCGAATGGGGCGCTGGAGAATCTTCATTATGGGGACGTTCATTGTCGTCGGAAAAGGAACTGGGCGGGCCTTAATCTTTCACGGCGCGTAATTAAGACTGAGAATAAAATGGAAGAGTACTGCGGTATTTGTTCGTTATTAGTATATGGAGCTCAAGAATTTAGAGAGTCTGTTATTGTGACCGACGTTAATTGCCAGGCGTTGAGAAATTATTCGCCTTTGATCGTTATCCCAACGCTGTTTTGTTTATACTCACAGCTCATTGTATTCCACCGCCGCACCGTACCTCGACTCTTTCCACTGAATCCAATTTGTTTTCCAATTTCGCGATGTGAAGAGAGCGCGCGGTCAATCTTCGAAACGTTCTCTCCCCGTGTAACGAAATTAATAAACGATACGGTCTGACTGAGGTAAGAGAACCGCAGAGCATCAACGAATCCGGCGGCAATCCTCCGGTGAAAAATCGACGCCGTCCTCAGCTATATCCAATCACGGAGCAGTGGTCGCACTTTATCAGTGCGCAGCACGAGGCATTAAATGTCAAACGGCCATCAGTGAAATTTGCGGTCGCACGGACGCCTGCGAGATCGAGCTTCAGCTACGTCGCCACGGACAGAGACAAAACCAGCGCACTCGATCGCCGCGAGAGTGAGTGTGAGAGAGAGAGAGAGAGAGAGAGAGAGAGAGAGAGAGAGAGAGAGAGAGAGAGGGAGCGAGGGGTGGTGAGACGTGTATAGGTACAGTAGCCTAGTCTGCTCGGTGGTCGAGACCGATCGCAATACCTAATCGATCATGCATAATCGCGCGTACACAACGACGGTGTGGCAACGGCAGATATACACCGCGGTAAAGGATCTGCAGAGCCAGGCTACCGGTCGGCGGTCGCTTTGTCGATGCGGAATCTCTGATGATGATGATGATGATCGCGATGCCGATGACCGGCGACTCTATATGACAATGGCCAATATTAGCGGGTAAAAGAGCTTTCATTCGTCAATTGAGATAAAATCCTGCGGTCGCAGCATCATATCGGGTATAATCACAAAGCTGGCTTTTGATTAAAATTCGAAATTCAACGATTTTCGATTGTCAGTTTTGAAAATCGCGACACAGATCTCTCTTAATTACGCCTAAGGCGCGTAATTATCCGGCGCCGTGCGTGTAATTACAAATCGAGCGCCCGCGGCTGCAGCGATTGCGCGAGTAATTATTGTCGGCGCTCTCTCGCACGCATTTACATTTTACACGTGCGCGCGCTTGTGTGTCTCTTTCGCAGCTCTCCATCGCAAGCGCGCGCAGCTGTAGCGTTGAATTTATCGCCGGAGCGCAGTTCGTTATATTTGCCAGCGGTAAATATCGCGAGAGCGAGAAGCGAAAAAATGATTTTGCGCGCCCGGAGCTCACTGCGCTGTACTATGCGTTAGCGAGGCATAATTTAGCTCGTATTTAACAAAAGAGTTAATGACAACAGCGCGCGCGAGTCATAAGGGCGAGGTGTATATGCACACCCGCGCGTTGTTGTATATGTACTCGCAGCTCGTCGTCGGCCCTTTATTTTTATAGCAAGCGAGCTCGCGCGCACGTGTGCGCCACAAGCCTGCGTTTATTTATAGTCGACTGCGTGTGTGGGCGCGAGAACAAGGGGTCGAATCAAAAAGTCATAATATTTGCATTTTGTTTGTTGCGAGAGGATCTAATTTGTTACACTTATGCATGACGTTCTCGGCTTTAATTGCGCGCGCGCCGCCGCCGATTGTTTGTCCGCCGCTTATTTATTCGCGATTATCGCGATTATTCGGAGATTTATGACGGGAAATATATAATAATTCTTCCCTCGGCTTATGTACGCAACGTCGCGCTTTATTCAACGGGTGTATAATTATAATTTTATTTATTATTTTTCGAGCTTGCGCGCGCAATTAATGATGATTTCGGGGATAAGAGATTTATTTTGAAAGCGTATATAGCCGCGCACAGCTTATTTACGTTCTGTACGTACAGCTAATTTACGCTCGCGGTAATCACAATCAATCATCGGTCCAACTAGCTTGGCTACCAGTTCATCAGCTATTCATCATAAACTGTTCGGGGCTGTAATCTCTCATTCACAAATTACGCCTCCAAATCAACACACAGCGTTCCGACGGCGGCGGCGGTGGCTCCACTACATCACCGGACTCTCCTTTACTAATCGCATCAAAATCAGTTAATGACGTCACACAGGCCAGGGCGACATATTTTATTAGCCGCGGTGAAGATATATAGGTTTCGGCATCCGGCACAGCCACGCGCACGTTCTAATTAAATCAGTGATATCTGCTCCATGCGCGCGCAAGCGGAGGCGAGAGAGAGAGAGAGAGAGAGAGAGAGAGAGAGAGAGGGAGAGAGAGAGAGAGAGAGAGACACTGGCGCAAAGCTAACTTTCGCAGCCGGATGTCGGCGCGACGCCGGAAGTCGCATAGCTGAATTTCGCGTGGCCGCATTAGCGCCGCCGGAGCTAAGCAGGTATGTATATATGTATACGAGCGAGCGGCGCGCAAACTTTCGCTGAGCTTGTCTCTCTATATACTCTCTCTAGCCTCTCTTTATTAGAGACAACACGCGCAGTTGTTTGCTGTGTGGAGATTCAGCGAAGCGCGCGAATTCGAACGTTTTTTAAAAATGGCCCGGCAACGAATGAGTCTCGAGGGAATTATGTCCCAATGCGCGCTGTATTGGGACGAAATAAAGGTTGGTCGGTATTTCTAGAAAGTTAATTTCATGCTATAGATCGATTATGCATGAGAGATTTAATATTACTGCGACCCAGATTATCAACATGTAGACGTAAAAAAATGCTATTTTAATGAAATTTTTAATCAATTTTTATCGACAGCCGAGTGAAAAAAAAAATCGGATAATTCAGAGATTATCGGACTTGTCAGAAATTCACATCGAGTATTGCGAAAAAGAGCGAAAATAATTGTAAGAAAATTCCCCAACAGAGTAGTAACGTAATTACCGCCTGACCTCTTTTTCTTGCTTTTCAAGTCGACGCGGACACTTTGCTCTTCCGCGACGAGTCTCTCTCATTTGTTTTACAACGACTGCAACATCGAAGTTCAGCATTTTTCCGCGCTAACGACGCTAAAGGTCGCGCGATACAAAGCGACGAGTAAGAGAATAAGACAATTCCGGCAGCTGCTGCGCACAAAAGTGCAGGACAGCTTAATGAGTGACAAGAAGAAAACTGAACGTTTTCGCATTAATTGCGTTCAGGGTCTCGCTTCTCCTCGAGCTGTCAGCGCACTGTAATTTTATAAATTTCGCTGAAATTTCAGAGTAGCGGTCTCGAGGCGGCGGAAAAAAGGGGTCGACCTTTTTCTCCCGACATACGTGACACGTCGCGCGATGATCGTTAAGAACGTTTTCGCTGATTTGCATTTTCCGTGTGTAAAAACGCGTATATTGTTTTTAACTACGCTGATTGGAATAAGCTACAAAAAAAAAAAATGATGCTGACATTCATTACCGTCCGCCAAAGCTTCCATAAACCGATGAATTTTCCCATGGATTTACAAAAAAAAAATATCAATCACGATTTTCCAGCAAAATCCGCGTGTACTGTTCTACAACGCGACTGCAGCGTGACGTCGAATCCGTAATGTGCAGCGCGACGTTAATGTTCAAATTTCAATTCATCGCGTTCGGCATTCCGATATACACACTGCACAGTTGCGCGCGCGCGTGATATTTCATATTCAATGAGGCAATTAACGTTTAGCCGTTGCGCGGAATCGGCGCATCGAGAGCCGGCGTTGCAGCAGCTCATCGCGAAAGGGTGAACACGCGCGAGTTTGCACAGAATATAGGGATTGCTGGGGCGGTGGCGGAGGGGCTTAAGCCTCGCAGAGCCCGCGCCCGACTATTTCCCGCTGAAATATTAATCGCGAGGCACAATGGGAGGAACGCGCCGAGGGCCGTCATATCACGTGATATCCATCGCGTGTCCGAGTTCGAGCGTGACGTATCGATTCTTATTGAGGAACTGCTTAGTTAAAGGGCGCAAGAGCTTCCAGACGATTCCGCGAGGCGAATGGCGTATGTGTGATTTGTCCGCAAAGTTATCGAGGAAGCGAATCGATGCCCGTTTTGTCGCCGCTTCGATTCGCGTGGTCGAGGTCGAAACGAGTATCGTGTTTTGTTTTTCATTATTTCAGCGGATTCATTACAGCTAGTGCAGCAACACTACTCTCTGTGTCGGAGTCGAACGTATATAAAGAAGAGAAATCGATGTGTAATTATTGTCGACTGACGCAATACAAACACAAAACTACACTGAGACGCATACATGCTGAATCAGCATTACTCACGTATCGCAGACCGTACTCGTGTATAATAGATGCTTACCTGTAACAGAAAGAGAAAGTTTCGCGTTAGCAAAATAAACATCGTTAAAAATACATTCTTCGAGCTTGTCTTCGCTATCGCGTTTAATAAATTCAAACGATCTGGTTCTCAAAGAATCTTTGTTCAATCGGAGCGATAAATAATAAAAAGCATAGCACTTTTGACGCAGAAAAGCAATTTTTCGTCCGAGTTAATGCACGTGGCTAAATATGAAGCTCTGCGTCACTGCGAGGAGAGAGAAGGGAAATTTAATTGTCGCGAAACAAGTTCCTTTCCAGATATTTACGTCTGCTCTATATCTCCGCTTGCCGCGGTACTGCGCGACAGAGACGAGAAGCCGTATCCCCAGGAGCGAATTGTTTTAATAAAGATGAAGAAAGAGCGGGAGGTGGATCTGGCTCTCCATATACAGATATACTCGTATACATCGAGAAGAGAGCGAGATAGAGAGAGAGAGAGAGAGAGAGAGAGAGAGAGAGAGAGAGAGAGAGAGAGAGAGAGAGAGAAGGACGAGCGACTGAATCTGGTAATTGACTTGGAAACTCCGGTACTCGGCTCGCTCGCTCTCTGTAGAAATATTTAAATTCCTTCATTACTCGCTCAAAGAATCGCTAATGCTAGATGAGAATCGCGCGCGGATATTATTATTCTACTATTTTATTCGAGCGCGCTCCCGATCTACTGTATATAGAAGAAGCAGCAGCGGCGGCAGTCTTTCTTAATCCACGATTTTCATCCCCCTTCTCCAAGCCACATCATCGCCGTCGCGATCCTCTACTAAGCTCTTTCTCTTCCTCGCCCACTGTATATCTGTCCCTCTTTCTAGCTCCGACTGCGGACTGCTCCTTGACACGCGGCGGTGGCGACGAGGTGCCTCTCGAGAAACCGGGTTATTGTAAGTACCTGCTTCACCATTCACCTGCGCGCCGCCGACTGCGCGTACAAAAGCGAATTGTTGGCATTAATTGAATGTGCGCGCGTCGCTACTGTTTTCCCATTTGTTCGCCCGTTTCTAACGCGCTTACGGCCGGGCTGCTGTCTCTTTATCCGCATGGGGTTGTCTAGATTCCGTGTGAATTCGAAAAGACCAGCGGCTTTGGGATTAATCGGCTCTGAAATATTCCGTGCGTTTGTCTTGAACCAGTTATTAAAAATGTAGTCCGGATTTCGCAATTCGCTTTTCTTATGATTGCTCGCGCTTAATTAGATCACATTTATTTTTGTCTTCTCGAGCGCCACCAAAACGACCACCCTGCTATATTCATGATCAGATGAGTTAAATTCAATTCACCGACGTATATTGAATTATCGAGCCTACGAATGTCATCGGTTGATAATTAAATATCTCTTGCCCGGCATAGAACTGTCAAATATACACGTACACGCAGTCGCAAAACGAATAAACATCCGATAATTAAATTGCCAAACAACGGATAATCAAAGACGAATTTTTAGAGATACATACGGCATCAGAAGAGCTAATTATAATATTTGCAGCTGACTTTCCAAGTGGATTTGACTGTACGGCTTTCACAAAGCTCTCGAGCTCGCGCCGCACAAAAGAAGCGGCGAACAAATAGCCCCGATGGAAAGCCAATAACCAATAAAATCCGACGGGGGCGACAAATGAGAGAATTAATTGCATAAATCGCGCACGTGTCTTCCCTGTGGGCCGTGAGGGAAAACAATAACGCAAAGCGAATAAGCGGAGGGAAAAAGGGGGCGAATGGCGGCGGCAGCAGCGGAGCAGCATCGAAAAAAGGGGGACAAGCTCCCGCGCGGCTAGGTAATCCCTTTCCAGATTTCCGGCCTCGCTCGGGCACAAATTGCCGTTCGCGATGCGTTAATAATGCAATTTAATTTTAATAACGATCCGCTCGCGCTACAAGACGACTCTCTCTCTCTCTCTCTCTCTCTCTCTCTCTCTCTCTCTCTCTCTCTCTCTCTCTCTTGCGCAAAAAAAAATGCACCGACAAGCGAAAATTCCAAACTTTTGCCATGCCGCGCGTGGGTAAAAAAGATTCAATCTGGCAATATTTTTTTTCCCTCGTCGCGAAGTGCCGCAGCTACTCGATTTTTCCCTTGGCTTTGCACTTTCCGTTTACATTATGCGCACTCTCGTAAAATTAAATTCTGCGCTCTCGCGTTTCTTGTCATTTTAATTAGTTTCCCTCTTAGAGCCAAGCGAAAAATGCACAGCACAGTGCAAACTTTTTTGTTACCGCGTTTCTACGTCAAACGCTTTTTACGAATGCAGGAGAGAGATAATCAGGTCGCACTGTCCCATCTCCGAATATTAGGGGTAGTGCGGTAAGCAGCAGCAGCACGGCGAAGGGCGCGAGGGACGTAAAAGGCTGGGGAGGGTTAATTAAATCCAATTCTCGTAATTAGTGTAGCTAATTAAATGCTATGAATCTACGCCGAGTGGAGGAAACGCGCTCGAACTTAATTTCCGCGTCTAACTCGCCGCCGAAATGCTCGCGCGATTGTTTACGCGTGTACCGTGACCGTAAAAAATTTTTGCGATTCGCTTATCTCTCGCTTGCTCGCTGATTTGATATTTCGCTCGTTAATGCGAGCAGTACGAGAGAGAATTAAAAGAAACGCAATCAAGTTTTATGACGTGATGGAGTGCACGCGGGCCCGCGAGCAAGCGGCGAGGGGATGAGCATTATTTTTGTGTTCCACTATGTCTTTCGACGCGGAATTTTAATTTAGGAGATTTATCGCGTTCCTTAGTCGGGTTGGAATTCTACTTAAAGAGATTTAGCGTGTATACGCTTTGGTAACCCAATTAACTAAATCGCATGGAATTTAATACAATATTATCCGCGGAAAAAATGTCTGGAGGCAAAAAATTCATAGGGGAGATCTCTGATCAACGGTTTATCAAACTTCTCTATCGCAGCCAGGCCGCGCTAGAATCCGAAGGTATAATCTCACCGCGAGCGAACAATACTGCAATATAAATGTTGATTTCCCAATGGGAATCTCTCCGCGATTGACTTTCGCCGTTATGATCCGCTAAGTCCACCTCCGAAAAATGGAATCGTAAAAGAGTAGGAAACTCGCACCCGTTATTCCAAACTGATTTACTATCCGCACACGCAATCTTCCTCGGGCTGGAATATAAGCTGTATCGTACACACGTGTATCAGTGGCAAAAGCAGCTGCGCATCGATCTTTCTCTCAGCTCGCGATCGTCTGCAGACGCTCGTAAAGCGGCATTATGAGTTACGAGTGGAGAGAGCATTAAGCCTTATCGGCTGCTTCTGTAATTTTATCGCGCGCATTCGCTTGTGCGTACGGAATTATACACCTTGGATGATTGTGCGCAAGTAGGAACGGACGTACCTATAGAGTGAGGCGGAGAGAGAGAGAGAGAGAGAGAGAGAGGCGCTTAATGCTCCGACGATAGCGCCTTTTACGAGGGTAGTTGAATCGAGGAAGACAGAGGGATCAGTTGCGGAGGAGTCGTGTGGGTTGTTTTTTTCGGCGGACGACGCCCGCGCGCGCGCTTTTGTTTGTAGTTTGTATTTTCTTTCGGTTTATCGCACTTTTCTGAGACTTATTGTATGCTTCTCGGGTATTAATTACACAAGTTTTAATGTAAAAACTTGCCAGCTCCTGTTTACAATGGATGCGACGCTCCTCTCATATATAAAGTTTCTCTCCGCTACGGCAGTTTTGATTCGCTCGTGTGTTTTACGCGCGAGCTCGCGTATCAGCGAAACGGAAAAAGAAGAGTAATTAAGTGACCGCGCGCGACCAGTCTTGAAATAGAATGAAAATCAATAGACGCCGTTCCTTATTCGGAGAAACTCTGAATCAATTCGTTAAATCCTCGGAAGCACTGGATATCGCTTCGGCTGAAATATATAAAATATCCATCCTCGAACCCTCGCTCCATCCCTCCTGTGCTCTCAAAAAGAAAGTGCAGCGGCGCGTATACACGAGGGTTCTCCTCTGCAGACAAAACGGGGCAGATGGATAAGGGCCGAGGAAGAGAGAGAGAGAGAGAGAGAGAGAGAGAGAGAGAGAGAGAGAGAGAGAGAGAGAGAAGGAGCGCACTAGCGAAGCAGAATCAATTGCCTACGACGGCGCAGACTGTAACTGATAGCTCTGTCTTCATTTCCTTCTAACACGACAGCGACGCTTTCGTCTTCCCTTATTGTGTCTCTTTTGGCTCTTTTCCACTACGGTCTTCCTCTTCTGCTTTCTCTCTCTATCTTTTTCCATTTCTCTTCTTCCCCAGCAGCGGAGGCCGCGTCTTTCGACTGGCTTGCCACCAGCCTTGCGTCATCGAATTTTCCCGATTTATTTCTCCGTTGTTTCTGTCTGCCTCCCCGATATGCTCCTCCGTCGCCGTCGCTGCTGCTGCTCGAGAGAGACGAAAGCGACAAAGCATGTAGATGAAAGGAACCCGAAGAAAATGGAACGGAAACCTTCGTAAACAGCGGCGCAATGTTTCCAATCTTTCCGTCTTCTCTTCCCCCATATACCCTCCTCTTACTCCGCCGTCGAGCGGACGAATCGAAATGGTTTAGAAGAAAAGGGCCGATTTCAAAGGGCCCTCTCCGCCGCGCGGAATTTTAAACAAAACATCCGAGTCTACGGGGGCTAAGGATTTTCGATTCCGAACCGAGTCCCCAAAACTTTGGCAATAAATTCCACGAGGCTTGATCGACATTTCCCTATCCACACCGTGGCGTCTAATATCCGCGGGTATCGATCGCACCGGCGACAATCCCCCACCCACGCAGAGCTTTTCGCGAGAGAGTCGATTAATTTTGAGCGTGTTCATTTTTCCCCGCGCGCAAAAAAAGCAACATGGCGTCAGCTCGGTCTATGTAAATACGATTATTTACATAGAGAGTTGAGCGCGCGCGCGCGCATGGGAGGTAGTTTTTCCCGGCGCTGGCGCGCGTTGCTGAAAAATCAGCGATTCACCTGGCAACTGCGCTTAGAGAGCGACTTAACGACAAAGCGCGCGCGCAACAAGCCGGAATCAAATTTAAATTTTCCGGGGGACGAGAAGCCGATAACGACATTGCTAGTTGATTGGATGCAAAATCCGCGTCGCTTTGGGAGAGAGTGGAGAGGGTGCGCCGCTGACGCAAAAAAAGCGCGGGGGGATAGCCAGAGAGAAAGAGAAAGAACAAAGTAGGCCAAGCTATTCGATGACGAAGGTCGACGGCGGTGCTCGACTTGATTCAATGCCACAGGGATTCGAGGGAGAGAGAGAGAGAGAGAAAGAACGGGCGAAGAAAAAGAGAGCCGAGAGCGATGCGGAGTCGGCTCGTTACTGGACCTTTGCGCTTAACGAGCTCGCTTCTGCAGCCTTTTCCCTCGCCGAGGGAGCGCGCGCGCATCTGCGCACTAATGCGTATTGACACAAACACGTAGACGCCGGCAACACATATGCAAATTCCCTGCCAAGCCTAGAGAGTACACAGAGCTGTATGTATATGTGTGTGTGCGGAGACGGCAGCAGCGCCGGCAGCGGTACGATGAATCGTGTAACGCCGGGGGATCGGGGGTATTTAATATGCAAATTGGGCGAAATGGAATCGCGCAACATGAAACGCGCGCGATGGTATTATGTACGTGTGTGTGGTTGCTGGTGTCTGTTGCGCGCTGTGTGAGTAGCGGGCAAAAATGAATGATTGTTGTTGTTGTTGTAGCTGTCGCAGTTCTGCCGCGCACTCGCCTACTACGACACTCCGGGGAGGGATTGAATTGTGCGGCTAGTATATGTATCCGTGACGAGACGTATAGCCGACGATATATGTGTGGGTAGTTTGCGTACGAGGATACATAGAGGTGTATGAGTTACACGTGTGGATCGCGGTATATCAGATCAGCCCACGACGATTATCTTATGCGACGTCTACCGGAAAATAAGTACTTTCAAGTTCAGAAGGGATTATAGCGCTGGCGCGCGGACGTCAGCAGCAGCAGCTACTCTCTCGCGCGGAAGACCTTCGCCGCTGCTACAAATAGATGTGACGCTAAATCGGATTGTCTAGATACGGCGACGAGCGAATTAGAGTAATTTTGACTATAGTCGCTCGAGTCAAGGTTCCGAATCGGTTTATATGATTAAGGCAAGCTTACAGTTGGCGGTATTTATAAACGTTGGCATAGAAAATAACCCAGTCATTTCTCACCTAGCACCAATTCGTCACGTTCACCTATATATCCCCCAAATACAAAGGTCCACGCGCACGCACCGAATTTCTGACAAATGAACTGCCGTCCAGGGAAAAATTGGACAAATGGAAGAGTTCAGGGTTTTTCGCGTATACCTTTTGATTCCTTATTACGTACAAACGGCTCCCGGAACACCCCATCGGTGCGCGCAATCACGAACCTACACTATGCGCAGAGCGAGAAAGAGAGAAAGGCTTTGTGATATTTTTCAGACACGCATACGCCGCCGCAGCGAGCCGAAACAACGAGTCCGGTCACGCACAGGAGTAACGAAGCGACTTGGCTGAAGGCAAATGGAAATATTTCATGACCGGGACGAGTGTGATTGCGCGCGCTCCAGAGAGAAATCGGAGCTTTCGGAATGAACGTGACGAACCGAGTGCGCGCGGCTGTTTAATTAATCATGTTTTCTGATTTCACGGGCTAGCCTGCGCTCGCTCATGTTTTTATCCAAGCGGCGCATGAGGATATAATGAAAAACGGCGTTAGGTATAACACACGATGTTTTGATATGGCCGTGCGTGTATAGAGGAAAAAGGGACGTGAAAAGCTAGTTTGCCGCGACGCTTTAATTATCTCGGTATAACTTGCGCGCTTGCGTATAAGAAACCGGAGTATAAACAGGAGCTGTTGGCGACTCGGGGATTACGTTTTACGCGAATCGGGCCCGGGTGCTTTGTCAGGCGTGCGTGCGTGCACACGGAACGAGATCTTGGCAGTCCGCGGGGGGCTGATGCTGAAGGAGACGGAAGGGGGGGGGGTATAATGGTAGTATATAGCCCGGACTACGCGGAGTCGTAAAATTCGCGGCTGAAACTAATTAAAAGCCCCGACGGTGCGTTGATGATGAAAATTCAAGAGAGCTAGCTGCAGAGAGATATGACTTTGAAGCGTCTCGCGAGTGGCTGCTGACGAATTTTCCTCGACGAGAGTTGTATATCCACACACACAGAGGCTGTCGCCACTGCCGAGCTGGCCTTTATCATGGTAAAACACGTGAAATACGGCGTCATAATTAATGCCCGAGCAAATTGCGCCACGCGCGAGAAAATTAATCCGAAATTCAGCTTCATTTGCGTTAGAGCACGCTGAAGAGAGAGAGAGAGAGAGAGAGAGAGAGAGAGAGAGAGAGAGAGAGAAAGTTGACCCGTCATCCAAATTTTCCGATGGAAAAAATGACGACGATGCGACACTACCCCGTCTATTACATCAATAGTTTGCGCTGCGCCGCCGTCGGTAATAACAATCCAGCCCGAAATTGCCTAACTATATTCAAAACAGATAAAATCAGGCGAGCCTAGACACTACCGCGCCAATAACAACAAACTGACGTTAACGCGCGTTATCTCAGGAAGTTCAGGGGGAGCGCGCTCGATTCCAGTCCGGTCTCTTACCCTGTGTATACGTATATACGTGTATATCCGCCTGCGCCGTACACGCGTCCCGAGCACTTTGGCCTGAGTGCAACAGCGCACCGATGAGGAATTGGATTTAACGCGCGCGCTATATACTCGCCCAGTTCTTGTTCTCCATCCAAGAGAGCAACAGCATCTCTCTCCCTTCCCCCTGACCTTCCTTCCCCCCAGCGTAATTCGGGAATAATGAACAGCCAGCTGTCACACGCAATGCTGCGATGGTAAATACCCGAGAGTTCCAGCGTGGACCTTAAGCAGGACCGACTAAAAACAGGCAACGCTGTATACCGAAGCTGAAATTAGGCGCTGAGAGGTGTGCCACGCTCGGGACGATACTGCTTTGGACAAAGTGAAATTGAGATAGAGCTGGGAGAGGGCGAAGCAAGTGATGCAAAACGTCCGAGAAGTTATCGAGTTGCTACGAGCGTCCCGGTGAATAACGCTGTTTTGACAGCATCCTCTCTAATTACGCCTCCTGCGCATGTGGTATTAAGCTAACGAAATTCAATATGTTGCTGCTGCTTCCGCGCGCGGACGTTGGCTGTTCGCGGAACTTAACAAATCCTCGGAAAACTCGCTGACGAGCGTTGCAACAAAGACGGTGGGAGTTTACCTTTTTTCCATCACTGGCTTCGCACGTTTTCGTGAGATGCTCGTTTTCAGACAGCTCCTCTCTCTCTCTCACTCTCTCTCTCTCTCTCTCTCACTCTCTCTCTCTCTCTCACTCTCTCTCTCTCTCTCTCTCTCTCTCTCACTCTCTCTCTCTCACTCTCTCTCTCTCACTCTCTCTCTCTCTCTCTCTCTCTCTCTCTCTCTCTCTCTCTCTCTCTCTCTCTCTCTCTCTCTCTCTCTCTATGCGTAATCCGAGAACATGCTAATTAACGCTCGTCTCATCTTTGACCGACATTCAACGCCTTCGGATATGCATCATGAGCTAAAAGCCAATAACAGCGCGCGTGAGCCGCAACTCTATAAATCCAGCAGCCCCAGAAAACTAGAACCACGCGCTCCACATCTGCGAAGCGGGGTCAACGCCACCATCAAAATCACACGCCTACGTTATCGACCCGGTCACGACGCTGTACACGTATACACATACGTACCACCAGCACATGGACGACTATAATCGTCCGCCTAATATCGAAACACGGGGCGCGCAACAGTCGAGACGTAATTTATATTACACTTAGGCTCGCGACGTGTCTGACGAAAAGGCTGCGCACGCTTCCTCTCGATAATGATTCGACAGCGCGCTCGCTCTCTCCCTCTCTCTCTCTCTCTCTCTCTCTCTCTCTCTCTCTCTCTCTCTTTCTCTATCTCTCTCGTGCCGAGCAATGATGGATTACAGAAATTCTATAGCGACTGGTTACAAATGCGAGGATCACGAGGTAGCAGCGAGAGAGTGTCGGGGCTTCCCGATGAGTATTGGAAAAGTTGCGCGTTCTAAGCTCGGAATGATTGAGCAGCGCGTATTGCTGCCACGCTTGCTATACCTCGAAATGACAGACAGCCAGCCCGAGAGTATAGAATCTTTTGCTGACTCCGAGAACGTTGCTGATGATATTCAACTGCTACTGCTGCTGATGTGTATCTTGTGCTTCCGAGAGAGCTCTCTCATCGATCTTTATTTACTGGGCGCATACATTCATTAGGGCTGCGCGCAGCAGAGGCTGAATTTTAAAACGCGTTTCATCAAATTTGCATGCATTGAAATAAATTTCAATTTGCCAAACACTCTCTCTCTCTCTCTCTCTCTCTCTCTCTCTCTCTCGGGGGGAGCTGGAAGAATAAACGAGTCGAAATTTCGAAACAGGAAACTCGACTTTGGAAAACATGCAGCGCGGCAAGTGGAAAAATTCCGATATAGTCAGACTGCGCGAGCGCGAACTTTCGAAAAGTTGCAGCGCGCAACTCGACACGGAATATAGAATTTGCTCGTACGCAGCATTTGAAGCGTGCATAACGACGTAACAGCAGTGAAAGCAATAAATATGCAAAGTCGCGCGACGACAACAGTCGAACTTTGATAATCCGCTGTTTTCGCAAATGATTCTCGCTGGATCGTCATCGCCATCGCCGCATGGGGGCTTGTGTTTGTCTGCTCACGCTCATCTCATGTGTTTTCCAGATAAGAGACGCCGACGTTGCTGCGCTGCCCGCTTCGTGCCCTGACGTCGCGTCGGATTTTGCAGCGACGTCAACTCGGTTTTGTCGAAAGGAAAGGGATTTGCGCCGGAGGCGAAGGCGCGCCGCTAGAAGGAGTGAGAGAGACGGCTCGTGTTTGCTCTCATTAGCTGCACTGCTCTCGAAAGTCAACAGCCAGCTCTTGCCGTCCGCCGCCACCTACACGCTGCTCCTCTCTTGCCTGCTGCTGCTGCTGTGCTGTCTATGTGTGGACCGATAAATTCGACAAATTTCTTCTCTCGCGCCCTGCCTCCTCTTGTGCGCGTTAGCCAATTTCACACCTAGTTTTTCTTTTTTCAATTTTTGCGCGCATGCAAACGGAATTTTTGCCGAGCGAGAGAGCGTCTCCTCTTTCAGAGTTGAAATTTCAAACTGGGAACAGCGGAGCAGACGACACTGTCAGCAAAAGTATCAGTTTGCCCCGGTGGAATCACGGCTATAAACCGCTGGCCAACTACGCGGAAACAAACGTTTGCTCATTTCGCAATCGCGCGGCGTAACACACTGCTGCAGCGCCGCACGCGGGCTTAACAACTGAGATTCGCCGCTTGACATGGGCTATGCATTCGCCATATACACTTTTAATTCTGTTTTAATCTCCGAGTTATTGCCGTACTGGGGATCGCGTGCTTCGCTCCCTTCGGTATGTGCATGTGTATACTCGGCGCGCATATGACTCTGCCGTCGACAACGTGAATAATGGGGCAACTAGCGTACATCGGCAATAAACTCGTCTGTGAGAGAGAGAGGAGCTGCTGTTGCTGTGTGCGCCTAGTCTGCTCTCTGCGCGCCGAAACGCTTATGCGCGCATCGACAACGACATGTACGTCATTATTTCGAAAATCGTGATATGAGAGAGCACTTTTGAAATTCAATATTCTTCCCGGTATTTCGAGCAACTGAGCTTTACCGGATCGTCGATTGATTTGAACTCGCTCGCGTTTTGTACATTCTTTTTAACAAATGCAGTATCGTTGATTAATACAGGGTCAATTGCGATCGTGAAGCAGTCGTATAATTGACGTTCAACATAATCACGCAATACATCACGAGGTTGTATTTAATGATATTTTAACGATTATTCAAATTTTCAAGCGAGGTGAAATTGGAAAATCGTGGATTTTTCCTGCGGGAAAAAGAGAGAACTGGAGCCAGTTGGCTCTGCCGTGTTCTTTTTTCCATCGGAATTGAAACGAGGGTTGGAGGTTGGGGTGGGACAGATTGAAAGTAGGGGAAGCTCCGAGAGTCAGAATCGCTTTAAGAGTCAGACGAGGTCTGGTTTGGATGCAATAATACTCCCATGAGTGCATTCAATTTCCGACGGCATAACACCATCACCCGCTGAAGAGAGATCAGGCAAATCCTTAATTCCGATCTCTCTCTCTCTCTCTCTCTCTCTCTCTCTCTCTCTCTCTCTCTCTCTATCTCCATCCCTTCGTTGCTGTCTCTCTTTCCCACCCACACTCGACAAACCCACTTCCACTCTTCCCAGCCTATTTCCATGATACCAGAGACCAATAACACTTTTAGTCCCGGACGAGCATTGAGTCGCTGCATTATAACATAAGATCCTTACGTTACCGAGCAACAAACCTGTCCACATTCAACGTAGTTCCTATAATCCGACCTCCATCATCGGCGTAAGCAGAAGATCGAAGTCGGCCGCTGCTGCACCCGCGTCAATCATTCGTACGGGCTCGTTAACGGAGAAGAGTCTCGGGGCCATTAGAGCACACTCGTATATAGAGCGAGTTTCCTCGAAGCTCTCCCTGTCCCTCATTCATTCCGATGCCGCATGAACTTCCTCCGCCGCAGTGATGAGCGCGTGCGTGCGCGCCTCTCACGCAGCCCCGGCGACTTCAATGTGTGTGGCTTGGCTCGATGAAAAGATCTCGGGAGTTACGTCTCTCTTTCTCTCTCTCTCTCTCTCTCTCTCTCTCTCTCTCTCTCTCTCTCTCTCTCTCTCTGTCTCTCTCTGTCTCTCTCTCTGTCTCTCTCTCTGTCTCTCTCTCTCTCTCTCTCTCGGGCTCTCTGCTGGTGCACATCCGGATAGGTATCGATGGCGGTAATTGCGACGGCTGCTGCAGTCGGAGATCCATCGTTACCGATCGCGCACGTGTGTGTACTCGCTCGGCTGCTCGTTAGAGATACTGCTGCGTCTGTTGGCGACAGCGTGATCCTGTCGTCGGTGCTGATGGCTACGTCACTGTTTCACTGCAGCGAGGAGTATAATGCGCGCACTTTTTCTTCGACGCGGTTGTCTTTCAAAAGGGAAGAGCCATGAATATTGAAGGACACTGTGTAGCAGAGCGAGTGGAAATATTCGCGTTTGGTAAGACGGCAAAGCCGGGGAAAAATCGAATAAACCCCATCAGAAATTCCAGCAATGGATCTTCCTCGGAGCTCTCGCGTATACACTCTCGGAGCCTCAATCTCCTCTCTCTCTCTCTCTCTCTCTCTCTCTCTCTCTCTCTCTCTCTCTCTCTCTCTCTCTCTCTTTCGCAATCCGCTGCGCGCGCGCGGGCTCTCGCGCGACATTGCTTCGCGCTGCAGCCATTAATGAATATTTATCGTCCCCTAACTCAAACTTAACGAGCCTTCTCGCCTGTATACACACACGTACTCGCGTGCAGAGTTCATCCCTTCATTCTCGCCGCTTCACTCGGCGTCGCGCTGCTGCGTTCGACTTTCTGCGTATACACACACACACACACATACACGCAGACACCTGTTCAAAGTGAATAGGGGGGACTATGTGTACCGCTGGAATTGCCCGAGCGCGCGCGCGCACTCGTAAATTATTAAACAGATTTAATTACCTCTCTGCCACGGCAGTAGCTAGCGCCGCGTTTTTTTCTCGCTCGAGCTGCGCGAAACGTTTCCCCGGATTAAGTCTTCGCTGCAGCAGCGCGAAGACTTAATCCTCTTCTCTTTCTTCTTTCTCCCACGCGTAATCCTTTTCGCGCGCGCTCCATTTAACGAATTCTTTAGTTCGACGATTTTCTCTCTCTCTTTCGCTGCTGGCGCAAAGTTATTCTCCGGAGGTACAGAGCTTTCGAGCTTTTTTTTCGACGCGAGAAGTTGGGTTGTTTTGAGGAACGCGCGCTCGGCTTGATTTCACTCCCTCCAGCAGCGCAAAACGCTTATAACGGCTAAAGACTTTGCGTGCGAGCTGTCGTCGTCCTTCTCACTCGAACGTGACACGATTCTTTCTTTTTTTACCTTCCCGCCCACCGCTCCTGCTACTGCTGCTACGTTGCGAGGGATAAAACTAAATGAAACGTAAGCACTTTACTCGACGAGCTTCTTTTCATTTTGCGTTCCTTTTTTGTCGCCACCGCTGCCGCGGATATAGAGGTTCGTCTCGGGTTACGCGCGGAAGATTGTTTTTCTTGAAAAGTTCGCGCAGCTTTTTCCCTTTTCTCGCTTCTCTCCCCTGCGCGCGTCTCGAGCGCAATTATTTCCGTTTCGCGCTGCGGAAGTAAATACCGAATTCATTTCGTCCCGAGATTACTCGGTAATCTCGATATAACGCATAGTGCGCAGTGAATCTGCATTTTAGTTCGGCTTAAAAAATTCCGCTATTCCAGCTCGTGAAAAATAACGTCGACGTACATAAATTTTCTACGATGCTCCGGCTGCAGCTCTCCTTTTTTCTCTCGCTCTCTCTCTCTCTCTCTCTCTCTCTCTCTCTCTCTCTCTCTCTCTCTCTCTCTCGCTCGCTCGCCGCGCATACTCCAGATAATAATATACATGTATGCATGCGCATATGGTATCTGCGCGACGTGCGCGCGAATTTCGAGGCTGTAGCAGCAGCAGCGAGCGAGCGAGGGCATAATTTTATTTTCCAAACCGTATTACTCGACTCAGCAGGAATTGTAAATTAAAATGTCCAGGTGCGCCATCTGCATAAGTCGACAAATTACAGAAGCGAACGCGTACACACGCATAAGGAGGGACAGCATGTTATACGCGTGGATAAAAGGTACTCTTATTTTCGTTCAGCTATACATCGGATGAGATTTTTGAAAATAGTTTTAATACCGAGGTAGGAAAAAGCGCATTAATGAAGGAGTAGCGCGGGAAGAAAAAATTTACCGAGGTTAAAGCAGCAGCGACCGCGCCTAACTTATCGTGAAATCGCATAGTCATGGGGTGAGGCGGCTTTTACGTGAAGGCTGCGAGAGCGGGCGTGTACGAATGCGCTCGAGGCTGGGCTTCTTGTTTTCGTATACCTTATATCGAGGCTGTAACGGATCGTTTAGAACGCGCCTGCCATACGCAGCGGCTGCAAGGAAGTACACGTATTTGTGATGAAGCCGGAGCACAAAACAAAACTTTTTATCAGCGAATTGTTGAGAAACGCGCGCAGCGATATATGGCTCATGCGATTATTCAACGTTTTTCAGAATTCAATCATACACTGCGCAGACGGAAGCTTCGACGCGAGGAAAACGATCAGTTTCCATACAGAGGCACGTACGTCAAGCGAATTCGAGAGCTTTAGGCGATTTCTCGTTCGCGCCGAAGTCGAGCTCTCTCTCTCTCTCTCTCTCTCTCTCTCTCTCTCTCTCTCTCTCTCTCTCGCAAAACCATCTTGGAGTTCTGTACCTCGTCAGCGCGAGATTCGCACGACGACGAGAGGAACGTATTCAAATCTTATTTTCTCCCTCTGAGAAATCGAGCGCGACTCATTCGTGCCGTTCTATTTTATCGAGCACCGCGCAGCAGCCTCTGTCGCACACCCCTTTACCCCTCAGCGTTCGAATCCCTTTACTACCCCCGTATGCTCGATATCGCGATTCCGGCAGCTGCGAAGCGAGATCGGAAGTTCTCCAGAGCTGGATTCGTCCTCGTCGTGCGCCGACTTAGAGTTCGACTCTCTGGGGTAGTCTTAGATGTGTCAATTGAATAGTTCGTTGCGCGGAAGAGAGACGGAGGAAAGAAGTGCTTCGTCGCGTCTTCTTGTGGGAAGCGAGAGAGAGAGAGATAGCGGGTGGTATAGAAAATCGAAAGAGTATATTCGGATGCTCATTTTTGTCGACTTTGAGGCGGTAATTTTCTTCGTCTGACTATACGCATCTGATTCCACTTGCGATTGAAATCGAGATTATTTTATAAGATTATCGAAAAAGCAGTACTTAAAAGCGATGAAGTGAACAGATCGCCGCAGAGCAAACAAGCAAGTAAACGAAAAAATAACAAGCCGTAAGATACACCGCGGAATCGAAGAAAAAATTCATAAAAGTATAACGCGCGTATCGCCGAGAGAACAGTGGAACTAGTGACTGGCGGCTGACGTTACATTTCAATATTTCAAAATCCCTCTCCGTCGTTGCAGCGCATATTTTCTACTTCAGCCGCCCCGAGCTTTCCTCCTTCTCGCCGCGAAGGAAACTCCGCTCGCTGGCTGCCTACGTATACACCTACACCCTTCACCCACGGCGCTGTGCACATATACAGATATACCCGAGTAAACGTAAGCACGCATCCACGAATACACTACGCGCAGACGAGCTGTAATGCAGGTGACAATTGGAGCGTGCCGATGCCGTCTTCTCTGTCTCTTTCTATCCTCCGAGATTCTCCCATAATGGAATGGAAAGAGAGCGGGCGAGCCAGTGCGTTGCTTCTGCTGCTGTAGCTTCCGTTACCGAGCCTCTGAAAGGATTACGCTACGTGTCGCTGAAAGTCGACGTCGACGTCCTTCGCCTCGTTACTCTCTCTTCCTTGGCTTCTTCCTTTTTTTTTATTTTTTCGAGCTCTCGGCAGCGGACGTTCTTAGGTAAACAGAGAGTTATAGAGCGGCGGGATCGTCGCGAAATGAAAATGCTTTTTCTTGCAACCGGAAGACTCTCACCAGAAGAGGCTGGGACGATCGCTCGAGCCGGCGATTCTGTGATGAGAAACGAGAGCTCGATGTTGTGAGCTTCTCTCGGAAGAGAAGCAGTGCAGCCTTCTCGCGGGGATTATCCTCTTTGTCTGCTGTATTTTCGGAATATATATTTTATGTATCCATGCGACGGGCGAAAACAATAACCCTATCAAACGCAGCTTGATTAAAGCTACAAATTTTCGCTTTTGATGACTGACGCTCGAGAGCAGCAGCGGGAGCGGTGCTGTCAATAAATTAACTTTGGAGTTGCAGATTTTAATGACCTTCCATTTCCCCTCAAACTTGAATTCGAGCTGAAAGCTTTATTGCTGGCGCTCTCGCTCGCGCGTTTCCTACTGTTCGCTCATGCACTTGCCCAAGCAAAGTACTCGAGGGAACGGGAGAAGAAGATGGAGAGAGAGAGGGAGAGTCAGCCGAGCAGAGAAAGACAGAAAAGCAGCGGCGGTGGTAGGTAGCAGTGCTAGAGGGAACATGGAACAGTGGAAACGACGATGAAACTATTTCCGTTTGGTCCGAACGCCCAAACTATTTGACCCACAATGGGCGAGTAGCGCCGGGTTACACTACGCGCGCGCGCGTGCAAGCTCCGACGTACGAGGGAATTTTCGAGTGGGAGGACTCCGTCGAGCGAGCACATCCAGCTGGTGTGCGCAAAAGAGGGAGAGAGGGGGAGTACGAAATGAGGTAAAGGTGAACGAATGTATTTTCCCCCGGAATACTTGGGAAATTGCGTGGGAGCAAAAGTTGAGAGGACCGCGCGCGTGATGCTGCCTCGGGAGTAATGTATTGGGTAATCACACACCGATCCGCAAAGATGCTCTTAAACTTCGGCCGTTGCAACTTTCGCAGCCGACCGACGAGGTCCTTTGAGACGACGAGAGAGGGGGAGGGATCAAAGCTATACTCGCTGTCTCTACTCTCCTCTCTGCGCTTCCGCTGCACAGTTTCGATTCCGCAAGTTTCCGAACGCGCGCGTGTTGCTCGCTGCTTCTTCCGCAACTAGTGCGTTTGAGGATAGCGTGACTTATACTTTAGCCGCCGCCGGCTGCGGAAATTAGTCAACCTGTTGACGCCGGGCTGTATTGATTTTCCAAACTGTCAATTACGCGCGGCGCGCGCGACAATGGCTGAGCCCATTACCTCGGATATCTCATAACTCGCCCGACACGAGAGCAGCGCTCTTGACGTGCATGAATTGGAGAACGAGATGCTGGCAGTAGAATCTTCTCTTGCGTTTGCAATTACGGAAACGGAGTTGCAATACTGAGAGAATCTCCTTGACGCAGCAGATAAGATACAGAGAGCACACGCAAAGGAGGCCGAACCCGGTCGAGCGTAAAACAGCTTTAGACTTAGATGAATAATCGTACGGTCGAAAGAGCAAGTATCGAATAATCCTTCGCTCAAAGCATAAGCGCCGCGCGTATGTATGCCGGCCGATCCAATAACCGATCGAAATCGGACGTTCCTTTGACTGTGAGCGAGCGAGGACGGCTGCTGCAGCGTCCTCTTATTCCTGCCGCCGCGCTGCTGTGTAGCCGAGGGAGAAATCAAGCTGCTTCGCACACAGCCACACACACACACGAGTTATGCAGCCCACCGGTGCTTTATGACTTTGCGCGAGAGCGCGGCCGCACACACACGCGTATACATATAGATCGTCCCATACTTTCGCCAAGTCTCATCGTTCGAGCTAAAGGCGCAGCTATAGGAAGCACTTCCCCTCTCCGCGCCCCGGCAAGGAAAATCCTTTGGCCAGCGAAGCTTGGATAATCGCGTGCGCGCTCGCCTTGAGACTATATACATACCTATAGCTCGAGATAGAGGCAGAAGATGCTCGGGCTCACCTTGTCGCTGCAGCTGCAACGGCTGCTGATCATCCGCGCGGAAATCATAGCTGCGCGCGCGCGTGAGAGAGAGAGCCATCGAGACTCGAAATCGCCTGGGAGGCCAGCCAAGCGTACCGCACGCGCGAAGGCCAACGTCTCTGCCCTCCACCCGCTTTCTTCGACTATTCGGTCGAGAGATGCTGCGCTCTCTTTTGCAGCTGGAGAGTGTCGAACTGCGCGGATAATTGAATTGGACATGCCGACTGATTGGAACGAGCGACTACGTCGACCGAGTTACGAGCCGAGCTTGTGCACGTGTGCGAGTGTTATTAGTGAGCTTTGGCTATTAAAGATCGACCGAATTAATCAAATTCGCGGCTGAGAGGTATTATTTGTTGATGGGACTTGAGAAATTCTTTTAAGCTCTTCTTCATTAATTTTTTTTTTTGTTTTAAGAGCTTTGAAAAGCTTTTCGGAAAGTTGGAGTAGAGCTTTTGAATTTTTCGCTGCTGTAATGGTGTCATCCTAGGGATGATTCTTTCTCTTCTTTTCGGTTTTTTTCAGATTTTCTCCTGAGTTAAAAAAATTCCCTCTGCAAAATTTCGAGTACACTGTAAGGTAAATTTAACCTCCTTATAAGATAGGGGAAACTGCAACCTTTGCAGACTACAAGAATTGTGATTTTCATTGAATGTTGATAACTAAAAAATGTGATTTTTACAAAAAAAATTCAGCTTGCTTTCATATCGTACTCCACGCGAGAACGTTAATTCTCCCAAAACAACCCCTGGAAGTCTCGAGCTTTCTCCATCCCAGCGAGAAATAAGAAAGATTTAGCGCCTCGTGTGTAGCTATTTTTCATGCTTTTTATCAAAATCCATCACCCGTCGGGACGGCGAGACTGCTGCTGCTGCGAGCGGTGCGCGACCTCAACAAAGATCGAACTCGCGCAGCGCACACGACGCAAAAAAGCAACGCTCAGTCACGCGCACGCTCGAAAAACGATGCGCCGCACGAGGATAAAAACGCGCAAAAAAGGAAATCCGCTATTATCGTTCGGGTGGCGCTTTTCGATCACCCCCGAACGATTATCAACTTTATTGAAGTGCTCGATCGGACGCCGAGTGCTGCTTTTTGTCCCTCCCCCGCGCTTCGCGTCGGACTTATTTTTTGGCGTTTTTCGCGCGGAGAGAGCTCGCTGGAAAACGAGAATCGAGTGTGTGCGCACGGATTGTTCAAACACACGTGGAGCAACGGCAGCGCGAGCTCATTGAAACCGCCATTTCACGATCGATCGCTTTTTTCTCCGCATTTGTGTTTACCCGCCTCTTCAGCAGTGAAAGACAGACTGTATGCAGTTTTTTGTTTATTGAATTCTTTTTTTTTTCTGAAAATCGATGAAAGACTTACCTCTGTGCCTGTTGGTCTGCTTGTCAAACATCAGCATGGCGTCTTCAATCTGCGCAAAAAACAAAAGATCACCGTGAGTAAGCGTACATCTAGATGAAAAATAAAGCTCCCCCGCCATAGCTATGATTCACCATTCTTATACATACGGACATTCTTCTACGCAACGTCTAATCCCATGTTTATAAATAGCAGGACGAAGGCGTGAGAGGATATGTAAAGAACGCTCGTATACAAAACGTGTCGAGCCTTCGAAACATGCAGGAGCAGAGACGCTGCTTGTTTATTTGGATTCGATTGCATAATAGGCGCCGTCGTCCCCTCCCCCGAGGCATAACTCAACTAGACTAGCCTCCTTCTCCCCAAAGCCACGAAAAATCGTAAACACACTCGAGATCGAGGAGGGGGATTTTCGAGAGCGGGGGTAATAAAGCGCGCTGCCGTCGTCGTCGTCGTCAGCCCCCCGAGGCACACGCGAAGGAAGGGAGAGAAGCAGCAAGTCGTGCGGCGTAAAAACGGGCACAAATCGAATAATTCCCGAAGGAGAAAATCTAAAAGACGATTGGGCAAATGCGCCGTGGGCTCCCTTCTTCTCTCTCTCTCTCTCTCTCTCTCTCTCTCTCTCTCTCTCTCTCTCTCTCTCTCTCTCTTCAGTCGTCCTTCGTATTTCAATTTTCGCTCCCCTTCCACCTCCCGCCGCTTCCGCCGTCGCTGCTGCTGGGGCTGTAAAAACTAACCGACTGTGTCGGACTCGTGGGCGTCCCGAAGTTGCAAATTAAAAGGCCTCCGACCCCCGCAATTCGCCTCCTAATACAATTATTATGCCCGCGCGCAAGTGCGTCGTAACACCGCACCTGATAAATTCAGGCTGCGATGTGTATTAACGTCCCCCCGGGCGACCCATATCCTCATCGCTTCGCCGCGCCCGTGCGCGCACAGTCATATAATAAAGCGGTTTACCTCTTGACGTATTATCGATATGTACACTTTTATGGGGAACGAGAGGGAGAGAGGAGCTGGATTTAAATTTCGAAATATACGACCTGCAGCGGTGTAACATTATACACGAGAGTAAGATATTCATCCCTAGTGTTTTTTCCCAAAACTTACTTCTCTTTTATCAATCTTGCAGCTGCGCGAACGAACGAACGAGAAATTCCTCTCTATCTAATCGGCTGGTTCCCTAAAAATAAACCGCGAAAAAACCAACCAGGCCCGCAAAAAGTCAGAACGCAGCTCGGCGAAAAAAAGAGAAGCTCCGCGGAGGGAGATAAAACGAAGGAAGCTTCCATTACCGACAGCCCTGAAAAAAGCAGCGGCGGTGGCTCGCGAAAGTAGAATCTACACGCGATTCCTCTATACGTTAAAGCACGCTACTTGCGCGCGGGCGCCAGGTATATCCGTATAAATCGGGGTCGAGCGCGCTGCTATGGAGTAAGTACAGCGCGAGAGAGATCTCTCGAGGGGGATCTAATTCCGTCGCTAAATGGCTGAAAAGAGGAAAAAAGGAGTCGAGAGTCTCGACTCGCGCGTACAGTATAAAGTACATCTGGGCCGAAATTTACAGAGGCTGGCTGTGCCGCTGCGGCGGCCTATACGCCATGGGCCGTCGTGCGTTGCTGCACCAAAACGGACAGAGAGAGATCCGAAGGGACGAGAGAGAGGGCATACACATACAACACAGACGGGGGATTTATGGGACGGCAGAAACAATAGGGATTACTTTTACCCCTTGTGTACACGTTCTGTCGACCTGTCGACCTTAGCAGGATAGCCACACTGGTTTTTGGCATATATCGAGCGTGAAATACCGTTGTTTCGAGGGATGCCGGATAAGCTCTTTATTTGCCGGCGGCTTGAGTGCGCGCGGTTCGAGTGGTTTTTAATTGTTTGTTCAAAAAACAATTTAGTCCCGACCTTTTTTCTTCATCTATCTGATAACGCTACACCCCTTATGGACTTTGCTGATGAAAGGATCTCCGCGACAAAAGTTTGAAAAACTAAACAATCTTATGATTTCTGAAAAGTTTTAGGAAGTATTTCTTTTAAAATCTGCGCGCACATTGTCTCGAGAGTTTAAAGCCAGAAGTTACCCGAGCAGCGAACGAGCGAGCGAGCGCGGACTTGTTTGGATATCGTTAACTGTTCTCCAGACAAGTGGCACGAAAGAAAAAAGAAAGACTTATTGACACTGCTCACGACGACTGCGATGATTCTAAAGAGCGAGAATTCTCCCTCAGACAAGGACGTCTATTAAAACCATCACTATTTTTTCTGCTTTAATCTTATCATTTCGTGTACCCGCTTAAAAAATTACCGGCCCATGATGCCGAAAATCTCTCGAGTCTAAAACGCAGACAATCTGAATTACAAACATCAGAGCGAAGTCTACGTCGCGGTGACAAAGAGACTCGGAATTGCAAATATCTCCAATCTCGAATGAGCTGCACGACGACGAGAGAGTGCATCACCTATACACGCTCTTTGAAAGCCATTACTCCTTCGCGCGCGAAGCACTTTTTAATGAGAAGTGAGCAGTGATACCGGGGCGCAATCCTTCCGTATAAGGTACGCTCTCTCTCTCTCTCTCTCTCTCTCTCTCTCTCTCTCTCTCTCTCTCTCTCTCTCTCTCTCTCTCTCTCTCTTCGACCCTGATACACCCGACAATTCCCACTGGCCTTTCATCGTTCCCCGCAACTCCTCGTATTTATCTCCATATAACACAACGGCGCAGACGCAGCAGCAACGACGGCAGTTAAATCAAAGCTCCGAACAGTTTGTTTGATCCGAGCTTATCTCGCGTGCTCACGGATCCGAATGTCGTCGTAAACGACGAGAAGATATCCTACGACGACGACGACTGTTACTACTACTCACCGCTTCGCGATAAAATAGGCTGTACAGAGAGAGAGAGAGAAAGAGGAGAAGGAGGAAGAGACACACACAAAGGATAGATTTACGGCTCGAGATTCTTCCGAGCGCGCGGACACTCGCGATGAGAAATCATAGCGATGAATTAAGCGCGCGGGCACATTTCCTTTTCTCTTTTTTTAATGCTCGACTCCTTGACTAATTCATAGGCTTTTCTTCTGTGTACCGCGGGGAGGGGGGGGGGGGGGCGAGAGAAAGTTCAGTGGGCTGAAGTTGCGAGATATAGGACGTAATCATAAACTTTTGGTTGGATACATCAAATATTTGGTTAGCCTGCTGCCGCTCGGGCGGCCGCTGCTGCGTCTATTGAATCTGGAAACTTGGCCGTGTGCGAGCGCGCCGCAACTTTTATTGGCATTGCCTTCGTATCAGTCATTTTCTTTTCTCTGCCGTGCGTCCGCGCGTAACTTTGCTGCCGAGGATCGTTAATATTTCATACACCGGCCAGAGAGCAAAAACAACAGAGTGAGCTCGAGGAGGAAATAAAAACGCGCGACATATTTCGTTTGGCCTCTCTTTAGTTTGTTTTTCGAATTTGCGAGAGCTAGCTCCATACTCGCTGGGGAACAATGAATGCTCGGGCAGCGTGCGAACTATGCACTGCTCTCGGGTGCGAGAGCAGCGTATATACCTTATTACAAGTTCGATTTCCAGCGCGTTATGGCTCTCCACGGAGTTGGACGCTGTAGATTGCCTCCGCCTTGGCTCTCTCGGTACGGCATTCGAGTTCCTTGATAGCGTCGCGAGCTGGAAATCCATTGGTCCGTCTTGTATAGTACGTGTGCAAACACACAACTCTCCCTGCACATGTACATGCGATAGTCGAGCTTAACGGAGTTACGTAATTCCTCTTTCGAACAAGCTCTTTTTCGCGTTCGACTTTATTGTCTCCACATATGCGAATATAACGATAATGATCCGCTTAACGGCCGCTCGAAAATCGGTCTGTGGAGACGAGTTTCTGAATATTCAAAGCGTTTAAAGCCACCCCCAGCCGTTTATAAAATAAGCGGAAGAGACGCGATACAAATGAATTTATTATGTTGAATATCAGACGCGTGATTTATAATGAATTCGTTCTCGCACATCCACGCGCGACGCGATATATAAACGAGATTTCAATTAGCGAAGTTAAATCGGACCTACACCTGGGCGAAATCCGGCCGTGCGCGCACGCAGGGCGCTTTAATTGTTTGGCGTTATCGATTTGGCTGCCCGATTGTTAACAAGCGACTTGTACCGGCGCTGAAAATTATAAAGGCTATGCAGAAGCCCCGCGATGAATGAAAAGGCTGCCTCGCGTTAGTCCTTTAATTGGGTGTAAATACGCGGCGCTAATTCGCTGAATGGCTATACCCGTGCGGGGGTATTATTCCGCTGTTGCCCGGCTGCCTGGAATTCCGCCGATATTGTTTTCTCGAGGCCGAAAGAAAACTCGCCTTTCTCTATCCGCGCGCGCGCGCGACCGCTAAATTGCATTACGCGCTGCTTACGATATACACCCATCCGTCGAATGATTTCGAGCTGGGAATCATTACTCGGTATTTTTTTCTTATTTCCTTTTCCGATGGATTTCCATTCACGAGAAATGCGTTCTCCCTATACGTCTGCGCGCAGCTTTTAGATGTTTAGCCGTACGAAATAGAAATCGAAACAAGCGCTCCTTTCTGGCGATGCAGGGAAGCGCGAAGGAAACGTTTTCCTTTCGCCGGCGAGGAGAACACGCGCCGTCTCGCGAACCCTATATATACGAAATAGAGAGTAAAGTCCCGGATGAAATTCATGTATTCACCTATCCGCGCACGCGTTATTTATTGCTTCTTTTACTGCCGGACCTTCGTGCTCCATTATAAAGAAGTATAGAGGCTAAATTTTCCAAGCGAAACGATGAAGGAATGCGCCAGGCGGCTCGCTCATACATTTTCAATGCGTCGGCGTAGCCTCACGCGAATACCAATGACACGCCGGAAGAGCCTCCTGTACTGGAGGGTGGATCGGAGGAGCGAAGTAATTTCTGAATCAATCGGTGTCTGGCGTGATAATAAAAGTATTTTCAATCTTGCACTGAACCGTACACCATATACTTTCTTTTAGATCGTAAAAAAATTCGATTTCTGTACACACAGCGCTTGGAGAAAATTCAGGTAGGAGATACCGAGCCAGCTCGCACGACGACATAACGGACGTTCATTCAACTCGGCTCTACATCGACGATAAGCGGCTGGCGTAAGTGGTTCGGTACGCGCGTTCCTTCGAAGATGCCAGCGCGCGGCTGATGCAGCGTAGAGCTGGATTTCCAGAATCTTGTTTATGGTCTCGCGCGCATTGACACCCTGGGGGTATTTTCATTCCGGAGAGCTGGCGCACAGGGCGCGTATATAGCTCCGCCGCGCTGCAGTGGAATATGGAAAGTGCCGGGATTTACGGGCGATATTTCGCGCGAACGCCAGAGGACACAGTCGAGACGCTTGTATAGTCCGAGAGCTGAGACGCAAGGACTGGGAAGATTTTCCTCGAGTAATAGCCGAGATGGTAGCAAGGATTTATCAGAACGATGCCACTTACTAAATTCTACGTGTATTTTTATTTTGTCTCATATAAATCCGTGTATTGTCATAGATGTAACTTCGCTTGCCGAGCAGTGTACTATTCAGGGAACAATGGTACCGTTAACCGCTGGACAATGAGCCGCATAGACGACGGGTGTGTTTCATTAAAACGGCGAGTCTTCCGGTCTGTAATTAAAATCACCGAGAGAGCAGGTCTTATTCCGCAGAGCTCGAGGCTCTAGCAGGTGCGTCTGGCTGACATCTGGCCGTAAAAGTCGACTGCAAGAAGGTTACAGGAAACGATCGCGCAACCACGCTGCTGAAACGACATCCGTCGCTGCGCGGCAAGTTCGATGACACGAGGCGTATTGAGGAAGCGGTGGGTGCGAACGGAATAATGGTCTATTCGGAAAGTCGAATGGCTACTCAGAAATGAGACCTTCGTTCCACTTCCGAGACAAAGCTCGTTTCTATATATATAACCGTACATATATACTCTGTTGCAGTATAAACACTGCGCCATAGCGAGTGTGACGCAGTAGCAGCATTACACACGCTCTCCGATATTCGTTTTTAGAGAGGGGGAACAAAGTGCATCGAGTATACATCCTTGCTGGGGTTCATAAAAAAATAAGCGATACTCAAGGAGGAAGACGAGCAAAAGTCACGCAAAATACAATACACACACAGAGAGCAGCTGTCGTCGGATGGGCATTTAAGCCGCATTTGCTATTGTCATGACACATGATTTATTCCTCTCGGCGCGCATTCAGCATGAAGCGAGTGTATCCAGTGTGTCCAGAAATAAAAGAGCGAAACAGAAGACGCTTTCCTATACGTATAAGTATAGAAGCAATAATAGCGGTTGCCATTATATTTCATTAGAAAACGCAATACTTTCGATGGACGCGCTTCTCGGAATCCACGCTAATGGCAATAATAGCCGCACGTCATCCGCGTGAGGGCAATTATTCAAAAAAAAAAAAAAAAAAAAAACAAAGTAAAAATATACACGAATTACAATATATCTCTTTTCTGTCGTGTAATAGAGCGATAAAAAAGAGAAAGCCTCCTCGCGATCCTATTTACCACGTAGATAGAAGAGCTGCGGAATTTTGTTTGCCGAACGTATCAGGCGATATCGAGCATCTGCGCGCATCGCATTTTTTCGTTTATACACAGCGTAGAGAGTAGTCTCCGGTGTACAAAAGAGTGTGTCTTGTACCGAAAGACTCCGTACCAGGCACGTCTCTGCTGCATCGTGACGAAAAGATGATGCACACTTGCAAGGGCTTTCTGTCTCGGCTTACTTCTTTTTTTCCGCTCTATCCTTCGCTATACTCCGTGTATTGAATGAAGTGCACTTGTACCGCGTATAGGCGACCTATAGAATTGAAATTGATCCCCCTACCACCACTAGCGGCTATGATTTATCGCTGATACACTGCACACACACCGGTGATATAGCGCAGCTCTCTCTCTCTCTCTCTCTTTCTCTCACGCTAGATTTTGTTTTTTCACCCTCTTTCTCTCTCTTTCTTTTCTCTCGCAGAGAGATATTTGTTTTTATTTTGCAGCCGAACTGCTATCGAAGCTGGCAGAGCTCGCGCGCGATATATTTTGTAAATACACGGCGATAAATTTGGCGTTTTGCGCGTAGGAGCTCGACGTGTTTTGGATTAAGAGGTTGTTTTGCGTCGATTGCCAGAATAACAAGTTGAGAGCAAATATAGATACCGATGCGCGAATATATGCACGACTATATGCACTAATTGATGAAATCATATAACTCGCCGCTATAATTTCAATCATCACTCTGCGAGCTATAGATAAAACGACGGCAGACTGAATAAACGCAGGCCAGATACCGCTCGGAAAAACTAATCGACTCGCTCGGTTGTGCAAATCTCGCTCTCGCTGCAATTTATCCGCCGGGAAGATTCACGTAATGTGCGTTACGGGCAGCTAGGAAAGGCTTGAATTAACAGGGCAAAAAATACAAACGATCCGAGCTTGCAGCGCGCAAGCGCGTAAAAAAAGACGAAAATAAAAAAAAAAAACTAACAACAGCGGAGAGAGAGTGCGCGTATAAGAGAAAGCCTGCCGCGAGGGAAGATTTACGCTATCGGATATCGTTTTCCGATTGGTCCAAACTTAACTCCCGATGTTAAAGGTAATGGAAGTTTGTCAGGTGGCTTCCTCCTCTCGTCCCTGCAGGCGAACGCGCGTTGCTCGCCCACTCGGACATTCGATTTCGTTCGTGCTTTGTGTGTGTTTGCGTGTAGGTGTGCCGCTGGCGCGTCGTTATACCGACTTTACGATGTTTCCAGGATTAGTGTAGCGCGAATGGCAAAAACATATCGCAATAATTTCGCGCGAGCCTAACAATGTGTGGCCGCGCGAGCGCGCGCGTCCATTTCGCGGCATCGTAAAAGCTGCCCCGTATAGAAACAAGCGATATTGGACGATCGCATCTTTAATATAACATACATTTTGTACCAGTAGTGACGCTCGCGATATGGTCGGACTCGTATCGTGCATATACCATTTATTTTCGCGCTCGTTTCCCGTATCCCGAAAATCCTTACAAGCTCGCTTAACTCGTTAAAAGCGCAGAGGCGAGATGACGGTGTGAGTGGGCGCACAGGTGGCCGCCGAGGTATAGCATGGCAGACGCCGGGAATCAGATCTGATTAATCCAAAGCTGGCATGGGCTGATAGGCGAATGTCGGTGTTCGCGCGATGGAGATGACGACGACGACGACGGTTCGGTGGCCGCTGGCGACGGCGTTGCCATGGAAGGGTTAAACTCGGCGCCGCCGCCGCGAGAGAGTGAGAGAGAGAGCTCAGTTAGGGGGCTGCGCCACTTGCAGGGGCTTCTTAATACCATTATTTCTGGTCGTGACGAAGAGGCCATTCTCGGTTCGGTAGACGATGTACTCTCTCTCTCTCTCTCTCTCTCTCTCTCTCTCTCTCTATTTCACTCTCTGGTATGGAGGAAGAGGAAGAAGGCGGAATGAGGAAGTGCGAGTACAACTTAGTACGAGAGGGATCTTAATTATTTTTAAAGAAGTTATCTTCCTACGAAAATCATAGAGACGTTAGAGAAAAAAATACCGTAGCGACTGTATGCACTAACGGACCGGCGCAATCAATGTAATTTATTCGCGCGAGAGAAAGGGAGTATAGTAGGGGAATTCTATTTTTCTATTCGTCGGTTCGGCTTGATGCGTTATTCAGGGCGAGCGCGCGCATGCCAGCCTCGTTTTCAACGGCAGCGCCGCCGCCGCCGCCGATCTCCATAAAAGCATAATCGCGTATATAGCCTCACAGCGTGTACTCGGACATGCAGACACACACATGCGCGTGGAGAGAGAGAGAGAGAGAGAGAGAGAGAGAGGATACAGCCATAAAGTATTCACGAGGTGTGCAGCTCGACTGCAGCCCGGCACACGTATACGTACATACATACAGCGCGGCTCGGCTCTGTCAGTTCTCTGCTAAGTAAAGAGCATTACGTCGTGTGCTCGCACGAGTCTTATGCGATACATGAAATCTCTGTGCACACACTCGCGCGTTCCTCCTCCTTCCTTTCTTTCGCGCAGCCCCTCGTCGTCGTCGTGCACCTGCACAAGGACTCGTTAAATTGCCCGCACGAACAATCGACCATTATAGTCACGAATATCGCGTTCAATTTGCGGCTCTCTTTCTCCGCTATTAGCTCGCTTTAATTCGCCTCGCGAGTATAGGTTCGTATACTGGCAACTCACGCCGAGCTTGACAATAAATGCCTGCGTTTAATGCTACACTGGAACAAATAAATGTATAAACTAATTGAATGCAGCTTATCCGACCGCTTGTTCTCCAAAGAATTCACCGCGAGCTCACTATAGAATAAATCAAGAACATGAGAGATTTCTTCGAGCTGCGCAAACGAATAACCTTTCCCCAGAGATAGAGAAAGAAAGAAAAGGCTAAGGAGCGGACTCGAGCCATTCGCAGAGTCGAGTCGGCAAAAAGGCGACACATTTATGAGCAGATGCGGCTGCTGCTGCAGCGCCACTTATCTCTCTCTCTCTCTCTCTCTCTCTCTCTCTCTCTCTCTCGGCAACATAACTGGGTAAGTGGGCTCCGGAGGATATTTGGCTCTCGCTCGCGACTCTCTACACTTCGTAAATTCGACTTATATTTCCCGGCCGCGCTGAGTTACGACGAAGACGCGCGATCGCGCGCCCGAGGTGGAAAAATAAATACCGCCGGCAATTGACACTGACAAACCGCAGCGTGTAGGGGAGGGGGTCGACTCGCTGCTCTCTCTCTCTCTCTCTCCCTTAAGTAGCCCGCTCAACGAAATCGCCCGGGGATTAATTAGTTCGAGTAGATTACCTTTAACGGCGGATTTATGGCCGACAGGGGGTGGACCTCGTTTCGCGCAATTTAGGGACTTATATAAGAAATTATGTTTCTTTCCGGGATCAGCGCGCAGGGATGTGGATGTCGAGGGGGTGTGCTAGAGACTTAGGCCGCCGGATAAATTTGATTTGTTGCACGCAGTTCTCGGTTTATTATCTCAAGCTTCGCTTTACAGACAAACTGCATTCTTTGAAATAATTTCACCAGCTGATACACTCCTCCCGAGCAATCTCCTAAACAAATCGCGATAAAAAAATGAGATCATCTCTCAAAAGCGTGCTCCCCCGCGATTCCTCGCGGCAAAGCGCAGTATAGCGTATATAGTCGCGCAACCCTTCAAACGTCTAAAAATACAGCCGTCGGTACAGTAGTAGATATACACAAGAGCAGCAGCAGCACGTAGCTGGTTAACCGTGCGTCTAGCTCAGGGCTATAAGCCCGGCCGGGCGGAGACACGTAAATAAGAAAACGTAGCTGCGCTACTGCCACTGTCCTAACAACGCTCGCAACATCGTTCCAGTTTACAAGAAGAGCCGAGCTCACGCTCGCGCTCAAATATTAAAATCCCGCTGCACAGCAGGCACCAGCAACGGCAGCGGCGGACAATAACGGCTTCGTTCACGCAACCGCGACGCCATTTATCTGGATACATAAGCGTCGCGCACGCGAGGAGAGGAGAAATCTAAAGGTTAGCGTCTTTAAAATTTAAATCTCATTCCGAGACGCCGCGTATACGTCCTTCCGGAAAAGAAGTTTCTCGCCGTTTTTAGATCGATGCGTATACTGCGCGCGACGACAACGACTACAGCGATTTGAATTTGCGAGAGTGAGATGGAAACTAGGAGAGGACGCGCTTGTCACTCGTACGCCGAGAGCGCTGCAAATAAGCCCTGCAGGTATAAAAAGAGAGTCTTGTTGAAGGATTTTCCGTGCGCGCGATCTCGAGAAAAGTTTGGTCTCGCTGCGCTTCCATCGCTCGCTCTCCCTCCTCTATACGATCCCGAGGATTTCGCGCAACGAAGGTGCGGAAGAATTGCTCCGAGAAATAAATCCTCGTTCACGAGCGTCCAAGAGCTTGGGATTGCTTTTCCCTCTCTCTTTCTCTTTCTACTGGTCCTCTTCTCGCTACACTCGGTGACAGTGTCTATGGAGCGATTGGCAATCTCTATGCGACTATCTCGACTCTAGTTTGCGCTCTCTTTCTCCGCGCAAAAGACTGGACTCCTCGCAAGCTCGCTTGAATTCCTATAGTCGATTCGAGTCGTGACGAAAACTGATTTTACTCGCGTCCTTATTTTATACGGGCTATGCTATTACGCGCGACTCTCTATCTCCTGAGATTGAAGTTTTACGTTTGCTCTCCGGCTGAGAGTGCGAGAAGGGGCTTTTAAAATTTTACACGCCCTTGAGCTTCTTGGGCCGCTCCGTCTGATACAACCGAGCACTTGCAATTTTTTTATGTCGGACGACGGCGCAGCGCGCGGACTTCCCGAGAGACGCGATATATTGGAATAGATTTATACGAGGGAGAATAAAAAAGCGATGTCGCTGCAGCGCTGAGGATTATTCAACGGCTATCGATGACATACTTTATCGAGAGCATTTGTATTATTGGATCGAGGACTACTCGACAGAAAGAAGGAACTTGCGCGTATCCGGAGAAGAGAGAAAATCTGCTGCGCAGATTCGCCGTCTCCTATAAGAAGTTATCGCTTCCGAAACAATCTCTCGCTCTCCTTCTCAATCAGAATCAAGTCCGGCGAGTAAATTATCCCCTATCCATTTCTTATCTCTCCGCACGTGGTTTCCAAACAACACTCTCGCGTTTTTTCTCCGACCACCGCGAACTCCTATATCTCGCACTGCAGCAGTGGCCTTTTCGTTTCAATTCGAGTGGACGTTCAAGTGGGTAGCTCTCGAAAGTATTACCTAGACAAACATAAAACGACACTTTGCCGCACGAGGCGGAATTCACTTCGGGAAAGTGGAAGCATCGCCGCGCGGTGAGAAAGAGGGGGAAAAGAGAGAGAGAGAGACAGCGACCTATTCGCTGATTGGAAAACAAACACAGCAGCAGCCGTTGGTCGAGTTATGACGCGGCGTCAGCGGCGGCCAACTTTTACGCGGGCGCAAAGCGCGTCTATATGTATATGCACGCCAGAGCTGCTCTCCGGCTGATACGCCGCCATTAAACTTTCACAATCTTTTTAATTGTGTTGCTCTCTCTGCGCGCTGCACCCACCTCTTCGCCCCGCTTGCGTTCACCGAGTCTCTCTCTCTCTTTCTCGCTAGGCGATAGAAAAGTTTGGCTTTTTCGAGAGCCGAGAGCCAACTTTGTTTTTCTTTGTGCCGAGCCGAGCGAGCGAGAGAGCCGAGCGCTCCTCCTTTTTTCCGCGCTTTGCTTATCAATCTCATTTTCAATATAACCTTTTAGCACCTCTTAAATCCGATATTTCTCCTTGATTAAAATTTCTCGTATCGCGCAAAGACGTGCGGTGAACCTTCGACAGGGGACGTATAACTTCAATAATCGAGAAAAATTCACGCTATCGCGTCCCCCGCGTACGATGATCAAGTCGTAAAAAAATGCTACAAGTGTTCGGAGAGAGAGATAGAGAGAGAGAGATTTCGGGCAGGATGAGAGACTACGGCAATTCTCCGGACAAATTTACCATATTATGAGGAATTTCGTTCGTATTCCACCATTGAGACCGCAACCAAGCACACACGCGCGTGTGTGCGTGTTGTGGCTCGTTTTCCTATACGAGTGCGTGAGCCAAGAGAGCGAGTCCGTTGGGAATAGACCTTTGCTCTCCGCGAACTCGCTCACGCTCGCTCTCGTACACACGGCATTATATTTTCATAAGATTCGTACACGCTGCAAAATCACTGATGAGATTAACGCGAATTATAATTTCATGCGTTCGGACGGGCAGGTGCTGCCGCTGCGCCGCTGCACTGTGGTTTTGCCCGGCGAAACGAATTCCGTGGATTTATGCACGGCTTTATTCACGATATCGCATTAATTTTGTTTAGCGATACAAACTCGGCTTAGCTTTGTAAATACGTCGAGTGTACTCCTGCTGTTTCTTCAGAAAACATCGGGGTTTTTATGCGGAGACCTTTCTTGCCGCGGGTATAATTATAACTGGAGAAAAAAGCTGGGCGAATGTCGGAGCGAGTGTACAACAACGCAGCTGCTGGTTAATCAGCAGTTACAGCGATTCGCGCATGATCCACAAACTCGAAACATCGAGAGCAACAGCCGGTTATATACAAGGGAAACTCGGTCGATGGTAATAAAAAGCTCGCTACTCTTCCGAAAACATTTTCAGCTGAATGTACACTGCAACTTTCCCCTTCCCCTACTCTCGTCTTTTCTCGCTCGGTTTTTGATTAATTGCGATCTGCTCCCGCGAGTGTTTTACGAGGATCTCCCTCGAGAGTGTCTGGGGGATTGGGGCGCGAGAAAAACTCGCTCTGAAATCACAACTTAATACGCGTCCCTAACGACGCCGCAAGAGAGGAGCCACTACGTATTTCCGAAGGGCTTTTGCGCCGGCAGACACGTTCCTCTCGGATGATGCATTACTTGGCAATTATCGGCTTTAGCTCTCTCTCTCTCTCTCTCCCTCTCTCTCTCTCTCTCTCTCTCTCTCTCTCTCTCTCTCTCTCTCTAGCGAGCGCAGAGTGCGTCGCTCGCGTCTTCGACTCCCGTACTTTTCCCTGCGGAGTTTCTCGCAAGAGAGCGAGTTTCCGCGCCTCGACACTGTCGTCTATAGTTGCCTCCGACAGAGTTGACGACGATCTTATTAGTTCGTTTGTTTTAGCTCTGAAAGTATACGGAAACTTCGTCGCGAGGAAAAAACGCTCGGCAAAGGACGTTTCTCGCGATGTAAACAGTGATAAATACCGCGAGCGCACTGTTTGCTCAGCGAATGTAACGTTTATCGGAAAATATTGAATCGGGGGAAAACTAGCGAAATACTTCGGCGAACGTTCGGGCTTTTGCATGTTTCTCGCTTGAAAACCAGCTCTCATATAGTCGGAAAAAGAAACATTATAAACCCACGGAACGGAAGAAAAAGCGTATAGCGCGGCGTACCTTACACTTACCCACACTACTGGAGCCGAAGTCGAGCTCGCCTCTACGGCCAAGTCGTATCGAAAACAGCCACACACGGACGCAAAGCCAGAAGCGAGAGCAACACCTGTATATCGTCGACACCTGTAGCGTCGAACTTCTCTGTCTCTCGCTCACTCTCTCCCCTCTTTCTTTCTCTCTCTCTCTCTCTCTCTCTCTCTCTCTCTCTCTCTCTCTTGCGCGCGCGCGCGGAGAGAGAATAGTGACGCCCGAGGGGATCACACGATAAAGAGAGAGAGAGAGAGAGGATCGAAGCCGAGGGCATACGTGTCTGCAGCGCGAAGAGGAAAAAGGAGCGAGAAAAGCGCGGACAAAGAGAGACAGCTACAGGCAGCCAGAGAGAGGGAGAGGAGAGAATATAATAAATTGCGACCACGCGCGCGAAGAGAAACAACAGGATAATGGGAGAATCGGAGGATTATACGCGAACGCGAGCGAGCGAGCGAAAGAGCCATTCTTATACCTTTCTCGATCTCATATTCTTTATAGTCGACGGAGATGCGGAGGCTCTTTTTCATGCTCCTGCCTGCCTGCCTACCCACCGGCCTCTATATATTTCGCGCGCGATATCGTATTACGCGACGCTCACGCTCGCACGCCCGGAATACGTATTGCCCACCCCCCTACAAATACGCGTATTTGCTCCTTACGTCAGTGCGCGGGAGGAGGAAGCTTTTTCTCACGCTCGATCCGTCTTCGCCGCTCATTTGGACAGGTCGAGAAAAGGCACTTTGACAAAACAACAAAAGAAATCACAGCGTTCGCGTATATCGCGATGGCGAATCCCATATCTGTTTTTGAAAACGCGTCCGACACACGCACAGCGGCTAGATTTCCCTTTGACGCCGCGTATCCGAAATCAGTCCCAACGAGCCGCCTAAACGCATATGGCTGCGGGCAAAGGGGGCTCAGGTCGAGATCTGCAGCGGGAAAAAAGCGATACACGCCCGCAACATACGTCGGGAACACAACGACAAATCATAGGTTTTTGTATATAAAAGGCACGCGAGCCGCCACAACGAATAATAGACGGGTAGCCGGTATTGCTGCCGATACTGCAGCCGAGAGATCGGACGCGCCAGCGGAACGGATGGACACACGCTGCTGCTGGTAGTCTCTCAGGACTCGTAGTTTTCGTTCGCCGCGATACTGCTACTGCCCCTGGGACGAGATTCGATTACGAAACGTCATCCGTTTCTCTCTCTCTCTCTCGCTCGCTTGCGCGCCTGCTTTTTCCAGTCGATCTTTTACCTCTAACTCTCGCGCTTCTCTCTATCTTTCCTGCTATGCCTGGGATTGTGCTCTTTTTTTATCAGTGCGAGTAGGGTTATGAGGTTGGAGTGGCGAGAATGATTCCGCGGGATGAGGGATGTTTTTGTTTACGCCTTACTCACGTACACCGCCAGACGGGGTAGCTTGCAAAATTCAGTGCTTACCTGCAACAGAAAAAGAATGCATATTTAATCTCTAATTGTAAGAAATTGCAGATTATGTCTAGAGTTAAATTATTCAACGCTATTAATACGCGGAAATATTGAAAATCCGCCTAAAAGCCCAGTGAAGTGAGCCAATAAGTGAATGATCATTTAAAATTTATTATACGCCGCGAGCCATATAATTACGGTTTACCGACAAAGAGACTCTAATCAAATAACCCCGCCCACCTGTTTGTTCTATTCCTAAATATATCCGCGCGCACACAAAGCTCGCTTCATAATTTACTTTCATAATTCGGTACAGCTCTCGATATCCGCGCGCACGAGCTTTCAATCGGATTCCGACGTCATTACGTTTGAATTTTCCCACCGAGCACCAGCAGTTGCGCGCGATATTCCATTAAATTCGTGCGAAAGATTCGACGATTCAATAAAGCCCGGCGCACAATACGAGCCAACCTTGGCATGTCAGAGTCCATCTCGCGCCATTCAATATAGCCACTTCATCTCGCGCGCGCGCGCGCGCGATAAATCCCCGTAAATCTGCAGGCAACACCCTAACGCTGACGCGTTAGTGAAACCGCAAACTTAAGCCTCGCGCGCTCGCGACAAACGCGAATTCATCACGAATCTAGATCAGTGGCGGCGCCATGCACGTATATAACGCAGCACATACACACGTACTCCGAGTCGGTTATAGCCAGACAGACGGTATAGCGCACGGGCAGATGTTACTGTATGGCATATAACCCTAGCTGCAATTGCCGGTTAGGAGTAGTATGGGAGCAGTATAGCTTCTCTCCCCTCATCGATGCGCCGCAGAGGCTTTCGTACATGATGGGGTGGCGCCGAGAGCGGTTATAGGTACGTGTCATTCGTTGGATGATTAATCGTTTAATTAGCGGCAGTGTTATACTGACGCTGCACGCCTCATCCCTTCACGGGCTGCGGCTCGCGCGCTCTTTGATGCAAACTCTCGGCTGCTGCTGCTGCTTCTGAGCATCAGCAGTATCCTCTATATGTGCGGTGCGGCGCCTGCATGTGCATAGGTGATCGTTCGCTCGCGTGTGTATGTGTATGTGCGCAAACGCCCGCAAATATATGGGAAACTTGGAGCTTGCGAGAGGAGCCAACTACTATTAATCGTACCGACCGACCGTCTGGAACTTCAGCCGTGAAGTTCGCTGTATACGCGCGCGCAACGCGACTATATACACTGGCTACAGGAGAGAAAGAGAGAGAGAGAGAAGGGCGCGGCAAGGCAAGTTTGAAGGATCGAACCTTGGGGACCGGAAGGAAGCAGCGTAGCGCGAATCTAGCCACGAAAGAGCTGACGACGACGCTACTGATGCTTGCTGCGCTTTCGCCCTCGATAATTGCGAATTTGCTTGTAGCAAGCAGCGGCGCAATTTTCTCTCTCTCTCTCTCTTGCTCGTGAGCTTGCCGGGTAACGCTGAGACGCTGCGCCTGATATTGCTGAGAGTCAGGAGTTACTCGACGAAAGTTAGTACAGGCGTGTCGAACTCTCTCCAATTTCGTTATACTATGCAGTGTGTATGTGTGCACAACTGGCGAGATTCGTGCGTTTTTTCGAGTGAACAACGGGGAATATGCTTTCCGAGAAATTTACGTAAAAAATGGTTATTTTATTCAGCGTAAACTTTGAGGGTGTTTTGATTTTTGAATTTCGCATTCGTTATTAATAACGCGATACAGGTGTACGCTGCAACAACATTCGGCGGCTCTAATTTTGAAATTCTGTCGTTTCTACGAAATATGAGTCGCACATACTTTCCAAACAAATTTCTCCAATTATAACTTTTCAATTTCAGAACCATGAAAATTAATTCAATTCAGCCAGTTATTTTGAAAGGTTCTAACTTCCAACCCACAGTTAAACAGTCAGTTACGAATGGACTGATATAATTAAACTGTATATTCAGCTCTTGCGGGCCAAAAGAAAATACGATAGGGCAACGAATATGCTCGCATCCAATACAGTTCAGCCAGTTTCGATTGCGTAATTATTCTTTAATTAAAAAACTATCCCTGCTCATAAAAATATACGGGCCACCGCTCGCATTCGCTCAAAATCAGAAGAGCGAAGGCTACGGCGTAGCATCAGCATCAGCAGGCAATTAAAACCAAGCAGTCCGGTTCGGCGGCGATATGCATTTTTGGCAAAATTTTAGTTCGCGTCCCATTTTAATTCGGGAGCCGCACGCATCGGCGCTCCGATTTCGTTTGGAGGCAAAAATTTCCATCGTGGCTCGGCCATTGTGCGCCGCTGCAATTATTATTATACACAGAGCGACCAGGGCCGCGGGTTTCGGCGGCTCGTCCCGTGATTTTCCGGCGGCTGTTGTGCCTTCCGCTCTCTGATTATTAATCCGTGGCGCGGTCGATCTGAGGGTCGCTGCAATCACTTTAATTAATATTTATCATTCGGCGCAAACGTGCAGCGCTGGAATGCAAGCGCGCTATACACACGCCCACGCGTCGGACTTCTATTAAAGAGTTTACGTCCTGGCTTTGCATAAATTTAACTTTTTTTCGGTTCAACGCTCGTTCCCAAAATTGCCTTTCGTCGTGTTCAGAGAAAAAGCCCCATGGCGAAAAAAACGTTTAATACGTCGTTATTACAGGGACAAAAGAGCGAGAGCCGAAAGCGAGGGGCGGGAGAGAGAATAGATAGGCCTGGGTAGGCGGTTGCAATTCAGAATACCACTCGCGAAAATTGCTAATATATTTTTCATCATCCCGAGCCGGCGGTCCCAAAGGATTGGGGCAGCGAGAGGAGGCAACTCTCGCGCACCACAAACCGAGTGCAAGAGAGAGAGATAAAGATGGAGCGAGCAAAAAGCCACCAGTGCCCCGCTCTCTCTCTCTCTCTCTCTCTCTCTCTCACTCTCTCTCTCTCTCTCGTCAAGAGCCCCGAAACTTGGAAGGCGCAGAGAAGAGAGAGAGAGACAGCAGCGGCGGCGGGAGTTTGGCGCGGAAATACGTGGCCTGGAAAAAGTCGAAAGAGAGGGGGAGAGAGAAACCGGGCGATACGCTAGATCAAAGTCAAAGGGAAAGTTGAACGCGCGACCTCGGCTCTCTTTTGGAATTTTTAATTAATATCTTTTTTACTACAGGAGGATGAGAGTGGACGAAGTAAAACGTTTGTCCCGCAAAACGCTGGAAAAATAATTAGCGCGCAACTCGCCGGTGTGATTTTCATGGCTTTACCGTCTTTGCTGATGCTGCAGAGGGGAGAATTGAAAAATTTTCTAATATCCTCTTTCTGTGAAAGGGGACGCAATATTTCTGTTCGATAAACGATATGCGCACGAATTGCTTTTTTTCGCTCGTGCGTATAGCGCTGCGTAAAGGATTATTGTTTTCCAATCCTATTGGTTGTCGCTGTGTGACTGGGCTTCAGAGTTATTTCGAATGCTGAATTGATTATTTTTCGTGAGAATTTTTAATTATTCCATGCGAACGGTTCCCTCTGTACGCTTTGTCATGCGTAGCAGAGGGAATGGAAAAAATTCATCGATCGATAGGAAAAAAATTTAATAATCGAGGTCAACAGGATATCCGTGATTTGGTGCTTAGTCAAACGCACTCAGAAAAACGAAAGGTAGCGATCGAGCGAACCCGCGCGCAAAAAAAGCAAGCATTCGATGATAAAAAAAGAAGTGCTCGGCAAGCAGAATAAACGAGAGCAAAAGAGTAACGCACAGAGAATGGTGGCCCGCGGGGGGAGACAAAAGGATGACGCAAACTAAAACATGAAAAAGTTGGGTAGAGCTTCGCGGCGGGCATCTCGCGTGCGAGAGCAATTCTCGACTGCACGCGGAATCGAAGCTGGTAAACGCAGCTCTACACGCGCACGGTCTCGTTACCGGCAATTTATATCGACGCTACAAGCCGAACTAATTCCGGTAACAACCGCTCCGGGGGCCAGCGGTAGCTCGCTCCAGCCCATCGGGACCACTGCTATACTCTCTCTCTCTCTCTCTCTCTCTCTCTCTCTCTCTCTCTCTCTCTCTCTATCTATCTATCTATCTATCTATCTATCTATCTCTCTATAGCAGTATAGCAGTCGACGTTCTCTCCGGCAAAAGGGAGCACACATTTTTACTCCTGCTCTTTCCAATCGAGTGCAATCGAGTTGAGACCCATCGAACATCGTTCAATTTTCATATTTTATTGAATCCCAGAGCCGCTTCTCCCGCGACGGCTGTTTAATAAAAATGCAGCTGCACGACACACGCTGGAATCGTTAAAAAATGCATGATATACCGAATCGTTCGCAATTTTCCGAATGCGAAAATTTTCATTCTTTCGAAAATAAAGCACTTTTGGGCACGTTCCAGGTTAGCGAGTGCGCGAGAGAAACTCATCTGGTCGAAATAAAATTTGACCGTCGAGGGCCGAAAATCAACATAGGATATGGAAGAAAAATAAGAAAGGCAAACTCAATCCGCTGAAACTTCCACTTTTAACAATTATCATTCGACATCCCGGAAACTTGGCTTCGTCCTATTTCTTCCAGTCAAAGAAGCGAAGCCTGCTATCTGAAACTTCTTGCCGGAGCGTGCGGGCATTCATTAATTAACCAGCCTTTCTCGACAAGAAACATCCACTTCAGTTCGCGAACGAATACTCCTGCGAATTCGACTCTTTACCGTGGCTGCAGTACTTATCGCGCCGTTCTCGCATCGGCGCTCATCGAATTAGCATCGGCGGTGCGAGCGCATCATCATCCGCAGCGGAACGCTGTCGTCGTAAAGTTGCCAAGAGAGGAAGAGAGAGAGAGAGTTCGTCCCTGGAGGGGGTTAAGGCGCTGGGCGAAGGCGGAGCCACTTATAAATTTGAGATAAGCCCCGTACGGGCTACGTACGTGTGCTGACGCGGCAGATTAGCCCGGAGGGCGCGAGCGAGACTATCCTCTAATAGACTACTACTGTGGCTCTCTCTCTCTCCCTCCCGTACTATATACACCCGCAGAATCTTCCTGCCGGTGTGTGTGTGTCCTCTCGCCCGAGAATTCGGCTTTGTATTTTAATTAAATTTTTCTTGCCTAAGCTATTTATTCGCGGCCCGCGCGCGCGAGTGTGCATGTCGCCGCTGCAGCGCGCCGGGGACTTTTTAATAAAGTGCCTCCTCGTATAATGTCGTATCGTCGTCGTCGTCGAAATATGCAAGAGAGTTTAATAAGAGTCAAGGAAAAAGCGCGCATTATGTTGCCGAGGCCGCGATACTGGATAGAAGCGGGGGTGAAAAATTTTTTACTGGAAAAAGTCCGCGAGTTTTTTGCTGCTCGCTGCTCTTTCTTTTCCTCCGTTCTCTGTCGCAAGCGCCGGTAGAGACCGCGGCGACCATCAGCAAAATCTTTATATACTATTATACGTGCGGGAAAATTCATACACGCGGAAGCGAGAGAAAGAGAGTATAAGCGAGTGAGCAAGCGCGGAATGGCAAGGAAAAGTTTTAATAGACCATTTTCATTCCGCGCGCTACTGGAAGTTTGACTATTAAAGTGTCACAAACATATTAGTTTCCTTGCTGAAGATTAAGTGATAACGCCAGGGCTGCTGCTGCTTCGAGATTAATGGCGCAACAGAGAGACATTTTGCATCGATTAACTTCCTCTCGATTTTCTTAATTAGATCCGCAGAGTTTCTCGGATAAGAATAAATGCATCGAGTATCGAATCGAAAATGAGAGCACAGAGTGTAAAAATAACGTCGTCCCACTTGAGCCGACCGCAGCAGCGTCTTGAATAGATTGACGACACGAGCTTCTCTCTCTCTCTCTCTCTCTCCCCAACGACGCGAAAACTTGTAGGTATAGGGTATACACGGAGAGAGGGTCACACTGCACAGGTAGGGGAATTAATAGCCGACGACACAAATTGGATATGAGGCCTGTAGCGCTCGCGGCTACGCGCGGAACGACTACGTGATTACGGGTTAATCAAAATTAATTAAGTGCCGTGGCATGCACGTCACTACTTCGTTACAGCGACGTGTCAAGTGCCACCCCTGCTTCCGGTGTACTGCTGCTGCTGCTGCTACCCTTGTGCTCTGCAGCTAGTGCTCTGCAACTACTACCACCACCCTCTACCTCCACGTGTGCAGTGCACACGTGGGGTGATCTTAATGAATGATATGCGCGTGCACGCTTTCTCGACTTCGAAACTCTCTCTCTCTCTCTCTCTCTCTCTCTCTCTTGAGCTTGCGCGGATAAAGTGCAGAGTACGAGCAGGATGCTGATGCTCTTCTGCTTGGGTATGCGAGATCGGATGTAGAGTGATGAACATGATTATTTAGATTTTGGAACATCCCATTAGCGAGTGATATTTGTTTCAAGTAGAAAACGTCGATTATGGTCAGCCACCGAGCCGTTACACATTACGGCACCACGAGCGTGGGTAAATAATATTCGCACCGCTGCTCGCTGAATAAATAACGATATTTGCCGCATCGGTATCACTCACCGGTTAATTTACGAAAGTGCCCGGGAAAATGTGCCCGTCAGTCTATTGCGTATATAAGCGCAATTTAATGCTCACCGGCTACAATTGCTGAGATAACTTTTTTATCCCGCTGTTATACATACAGCGCTTGAGCGCGCGCTGAACTCGACGTAATTCAATATAGAAACGCATTAAACACTCAGTAAAATATGTTCGAATATCATAACGAAAATTTCTCCCCATAGCGATAATACTCTCGGCAAATAGACACTGTACGCACCGCGCCCCTGAATCGCTGCGCCGGCGGAGCTCGGCCAAATATTTACAACCTCATTCAAAATGCATGAAAATGCACGTTCGCTCAATTTGGCCAAAACTACACAACGCGGCATTCTGTTCCTTTCGCTTCTCTCGTTTTCCGCGCGCGCGCGAGAGCCGAACGAAGTTTATTAAAATGCACGCGAAACGTGCCAATTGCGCAGCTGCTTAAAATGCAAATGCATCGGTTCCCTCGGGGGGTGGAGCGCGGAGCTTCGCAGCGCGGATTCGAAACGAAAAAAAACTCTATTTCTCTAATCGCTCTGTGTATCGTTCACGGTGAGATAAAACTTTTCAATTTACGCTCTCCGGATAAAACATTTCCTGGACAATCGTTTGCGCGCACTCGGCGAGATCCCTTCAACTATTTTCAAGCGGCTCTCATAAAAAATGTAGCTGATAGCCTCGCCCTTTCGATGGCGCGTATACATTTGTTCACACACATGGGATCTGCCTGATCACAAAGTGGCTGTGCCATGCCAGGGCCGAGCTTTAATCTCGTCTCGTAAAATATTCATTATAAATGAAAGCGGCCTGCAGCCCCGATCCGACACACAACACAGCCATGGGGGCAATATTGACGACGAACAGCAGTAGCCGGGTGTGAAGTCCTGGTCACACACTTGTTCGGTATAACGAGTATAGGCAAATTGCGGACTGGCCTGCAGTCTGCCGCTTAATCTAGTTTAGAGACATTCCCAGGACTCGCTGAGTGTAAGAGGGGGGACGCCCTGTTCTCCTCTTCTCCGTTTCTCCCTGTGTGAATGTGTGCAGTGGCTTACGTATACGTGAACCCCCGCGGGGACTTGTAATCGCCTCCAACAAGCGTGCGCTCGGTTTTCCCGGCTCGTTTCATTTACCGCTTTTTCTGCGTGCGATAGCCAACGCTGCCGCTGCTGCTGCTACAAAAAGCTTCTCCCGGAGCTCGCGTATATTTCTTTGGCTTGTTCTCTTTGTGCGCGCGACGTTTCTTCCCGAGAACCTTTTTCTCTCTTCCCAGGAACTTGCGTCAGAGGGTCAGCCCTCTCTCATCCGACGAAGACTAACAACGTCGTCGAAGAGAGGCGCCTAATTAAATAAGACGCTCGCTGAAATACGCCTAGCTCTTTCTCCATCACTTTGGCTCTCGCCCGCCTACGATAACAAGATACGCGCGCGAGCGAGCCTACAACTACTGTGCTGTGCGTGCGTGTAAGCGACGAGGCCGTTGTTTTCCGTTGTTCAAGGCTCGGTGTCGCAGTTGGCACCAACGCGCCGTGTGACATAGTCGCCGGGTCAGCCCGAGTACCGCTGCTGCCATTGTCGCCTCTCGAGTGGCCCATCCAGCAGTGCCGGAGGCTAGAAACTCTTGCCGGTAATTGTAGTGGCGCTGCTGCTGTTGCCGCTGTGCTCGTTCCCTGATACTGTACGTGTGCACACACACGTGTAATTGTTGTCTACTCGCTCCTTTTTTCGAGGTGGAGAGAGAAAGAGAGAGATGAAGAGCTGCGTGCGAAGCACGCGACGATTTTTCATCAGCCACGAGCTTCGAGCTAGGAGCGTCGAATAATAAGCCAATGTTTTTCCATTGTTTATAGCTACATTGTTAGCCAGCTTACACGGGGGAGAAATGATAAAGGCAGTGTCGGGTTTGTCCGAGGTGGGAAGAAGCGGCGCTAATGGTGCGACGCGAATTCCCTCTTCCGACGAAGAGCGAGCGAGTTTCTCTCGCAAAATAATTTCAATTTATTTTCCATTAATTATAATAACAAAGCTCGGCTCCTCAGCGCCTCTCGCGACAAACTCGGCATAATTGACGAAGTATAGATAAGCAATCCAGACGCAGGGCAATTTAAAAAAGGAAATCCAGATTATCGATTCCTCTCTCGCGCGCAGTCGGAAAAACTCCTTGAAAAAGGAGGACTCAATCCAGGTATACACTGCGTCGCACGGAGTGTTGTACTTTACAGCGGCAGATTCATCGAGAATACTTTCAATTTTCTTGGCGCGCGTTCAATGTTATTAATAGATTCCGAGAGAGAAGCTACAGCAGCAGCACCTCTGGCTCACTACGGCGAGCGATAACGAGGCGACTTAATATTAATGCGGCGCGGCAGCAGCGGCCTACCCTCGTCACTGTCGAGCCTCCCGCGCGCGATAAACCCCGAGAGAGGGCAGCAGCAGCGCGTGCTCGGGAATTTTCTTACAGCGAAATCTAGAAAACGGTGCGCGCCTTTCGTGTTGCGCGAGGATTGCGCCGCTGAGTATACACGCAATCACGCGAGGATCTTATTTGCTTTGAAATAGGCAGCGTAGGTGGAAGGGAAATTTTAAAACAGACCACCTTTTCCACGGATCTGACAACGGCGTCGTGAAAAAAAGTGTCTGCAAGAAGCTATTTATAATAAGAGGAATGCAAGTGACAGAGTGCGAGAGAAAGAAAATGTTTTGAAAGCCGAGCTCATCAATCAAAATTTCAAAGAAGGTGCAGGGTACATCCCGCCCCTCGACTGGCTTATTTTTGCTGTACGCTTTAATTCGCAATTATTCTATTTCCAAGGAGAGATGATGCGCAGGCCGCCTGCTTATACAGCCAGACGAATCTAATACGGCAAAGTGATATTTAAGACCGTTACAAGCGGGATGAAAGCTGTAAGACGACGCGAATGATAAATGAGCGAGGTGTATAAAACTCGAGCCCCTGAAAAATAAAATCAATATCCCGCTCCGGCTCCGGCTTATTAATTAAGCGAACCATCTTTACAAATACACCAAACTTTCTGACGACTGCCCTGGTAGAAACGGTATCCAAGTTATTTGGAAGTTCTGAGGTTTGTTAATCTCAAAACTTGGTAGTTTTCTTTGTCAGTTTTTGTTACAAGAAGTAACGCTTTTTATCCTAGTTCTTTGGCAGTTTTTAGATTGAGTATTCTTCCGAAGATAGTTAGTGAAATAACACGACACAGGTGCACGTGGTAAATAGCGATTCGAGGTTGGAATTGGAAAATCATTTACTAGCAGGCTTGTATTCGAGTTTTTTTTAAATGAAAGTATATAGAATAATGGGGACTGGAACCCGAGCCCAGCGCAAGGATAGGCGCGCGCCTTAGCCAACCGAGCCAAGTAAACGTTGTCATTTGACCAACTATCTTGGGCATTACTTTTCAAAAACTGCTCGATCTAAGAACTGCCAAAGAACTAGGATAAAAAGCGTTACATCTTGTAACAAGAACTGACAAAGAAAACTACCAAGTTCTTAGCTTTTTCACCATTTTAAATCGGCCAATTTCAGTAAAAACGCGAAGTCTCGTTGCTCTCCACAAATCTCGCAAATACCAAACTCTGAAATTATGACCGATGCCCCCCCTCCCCCGAGAGAGAGAGAGAGAGAGAGAGAGAGAGAGAGAGAGCAAAAAGGAAAGAAAGGTCATAGCTCCGACTTCCGAGAATTTCTCAGCTCGCACGCAAAAAGCCCGAAAAAAGACCGATAACTCCGGCACCACTCGCTCGCTCGCTCGCGCGCGGCCTGCGTGAGAAACCGGCGCGGGGCCTCTATATATTTTAATAATAAATGAAAATCCGAAAGGGGCAATAAATCAGGAAAAATTCAGCGGCCGCGCCGTAGGTAATCGGCACCGCGACGAGCGGCAGCAGCAGAGACGTGATTTAATATCGGATTTTCAAATCTCGGCCGCGGCGGCGGAGCTCTCGCGAATTTATGCATATATCACAGGCGCATACGCTTTTTGTCCGTCCATTTCCCGTTGCGCCGGGCAGAGGTGAGAGAGAGAGAGAGAGAAAGCGATTTTCCGCGAGTTTTTAGATCGCCGCAGTTCACTCTTGCGCGCATATGCACGGTACACAGATCGTTGAAAAGCGAGTTCTCTCTCTCTCTCTCTCTCTCTCTCTCTCTCTCTCTCTCTCTCTCTCTCTCTTCGCTTTTGTCACGTGTCAACCTATGTCGATTTAACGAACTCGCCGAATTCTAGCTGTCGTCATCGCCGGAATTCAGTTATTATGCATGCCAGATATGCCCGCCACAGCGCTTTCTCTCTATCCATTCTCTCGCTGTTCCTTCCTGCACCTTCTCTATGCTCTCTCTCTTTCCACGTCTGTCCTCTTCCGCTGCTGATGCATCGCATTGTTGATCGGCGTTCCTCTCGCTGCTTATCTTGCGGAATATTCGTCGATGGATGTGTGCGCCCCGGTCGTCCGGAAAAAATTCCCCCTCACCTCTATACAGGGCGCCGTGTATTTCGCTGAGCGGCGAATTCTAATTCGTACGGTGTGCGATAGATCAGCGTCAGCCTCGCTCCAGTTTTCGCAGGGGTCTGTGTATACGTAGGAGTGTGACGACAACAATGACGGGACAGCATTTCCGAATTCTCTTCCTTCGCACTGCTATACGTCGGGTGTATATGTAGGCGCCAGCGCGAAGAGCTGCCAGGGATTCCAACTCGTGGAGTGCACGATCGCGTTTGTGAAGAAAAAAATGCTGATGCAATGTTTGGGGACGGAGAGAGGACGACGATTGGAGAGCAGAGACTTGGCAGAGCTTGGTGAGTGTGTAGTGTGAACTATGGGTGTGGACGCTAAATTCCGATGATTTTGATGATAAGGAGTTTATAATGAATACAACGGAATTCAGCGACGATTTAAATTGAAGTATAAACATTTATCTTTCGCATTAGTTTTTAATTCCCAGGCGTGAATATTTTCACGCCGCGAACACTGGCCGTAATCCAGAGTGTTATGAATTTTATGAGGGAGAAATTTTATCGAATATCAGAACAGATGTTTTGCAGTCAGTTGGCTACGGAATATACCGATTCGATAAAACGAGCATATTGCCGGCGTAAAAAAGATACACACTCCGCAACAATTCGCGCGTCTCGCGCGCATTTTCCCGCCCTTGCACTGCGGCACTGTCCATTTTATTTTCGGCGGTATAAAAGAAGAAAACAATCGCATTAAACTCAGTCTCTCTGGCGAGCACGCAATAAAACAAATTAAAACCAATTAACCTACATAAAGGATAACCAAAAAACGCTCCAAGTGCATTCGCCCTCTCTCTAAAGCGCAGAAGAGTACATCCCCCAGCTCGGGCTGATTCTCCCATTAAAAAATAATCACGCGTAAAACCATTACAGGGAAATGAAGCGGCGGCAGCCACCCCTGTCCTCGGTTGAAACAATGCCGACAGCGGTAGCGAAAAGTGACCCCCTTTCGCACTACGCAACGACGACGACGTTTTACGCATATCCATCGACGCGGACGAGAGATATTAAAAAGCTAGGTCGAGAAAAAAAACGCGAATAAGTCCTTTGTGAGAGCTCGTCTCGAGCATAGACGTCAGGGACTAATGACGCCCATTGACTTCCAATGCATCTGGCGACTACTACTGACCAATCGATATATCGGACTGGCAAATGTACATGCGACGATGAATCCCAGAGTAGCTCTGAGAGATAGTCCTAAGCAGCTTCGAGAGAGATAGACAGAGAGATAGAGGCACGGATGCTCGAGAGGTGTTAGCTAGTCTACCTTTGATTAATCAATGGGGACTACGAGGACGTCAGTAGCAGTAGTAGTTTCGCGCGCGGCAGCATCTCGAAAGAGACAGAGAATTAGGAGGTGCTAGTCAACTAACGCCCTATATATATATTTATACACAGCCCGACTGGAGTGAAGGACATCTCGAGCACAAGGACTCACTTTTGATTAATAGTAATAGATATATACTCAGGGGGGAGGAGCCGAGCTTCTTACTGGGACGTCGAGTGCCCTACTATACAGGGGAGATGATTTAAGATTTTTAACGAGGATGGCAGATTCAATTTTATAAACGAAAGAACGACCTTATAATTATCCGGTTTCGCAATTAGGAAAATTGCCACCGAACGAATTAAATCGCGAGAAGACGACTAAGTACTCGGGAGATTCGGGGAAGTTCATAAAGACATGTGGCGAAAGAGAGAAAGGAGTGGATGGGCGAGAGAGAGAGGAACGAGGCGGCACGTCTTGAATTCTGAGACAGCTTCACGCGGCTGTAGGCCTTACTAGCATCCCGCAACTTCCGGCCAACTTGGAGTCGCACACTAGTCTCTGTTTTTGGGCGGCAGCAGCATTATCCCCGACGCGCCTGATGTTCCGAGTCGGCGAGTTTAGCGTACCGCCGCTCATTGGTCGGGCAGGAATTACCGAGAACGTGACTTGTTAGTTTCATTACTCCGGCGAATAGCTCAGAGAACGTTGCTGCTGGCTCTGTAATTCGCCTAGTTTAATGTCCCGCTCCTAGTGCGCGTTCCTATATTTATAAGACTGGAGAGAAAAGTATGAATCGCGCTCGCTCGCGAAATTTTGCGTATGAATCTATTACACGGCCATCAAGGCTGCGCGTTTACGATCCCCTTTAACGGGGGAGCATTATGAAATTTTGATGGTTTGATTGTTTTAACTCGGGCGGGCGGGCGATTCCATTGAAACTTCACAGCGTCAGAAGAAAATTGGCGAATTCGCGCGAATAATTTTATCTCTAAAAAGAAAACGATATTTTCCTATCATTACAGGGATACGTTGTAACCATAGTTGGCCGACACACTATTTTTCCGACTTGTCGATCGGACAAGGATGTCGATGCCGCTAGCTTCGTGTTTTCCGCGCGACAGCTGCGCGCCGCTGTGTATACACGATTTTCGCTAGCAGCAGCAGCGGCTCGGTATACAACGATAGTCCCGCTATCTCGCCCGCCTACATATATGCAAACGCGCGGCCTTCGGGCTTCAGCCGCTACACACAACCAGCAGACGCACGCTCTGCCGCGCGATAACGCACGATCTCTGACGCGCAGGATTAGTTTGGTTCTATCGGGATGGCTCTGTGGCTCGTTGATGCTGCCCCCGAGGTCCCAATGTTTTTTCAGGCCGGAGAAGTTTCGACTATTACCCTGCCCAGTCTAGTTCATTTCGAAAATACGCAACAGGTGCGATTCTAACTGGCGAATATATTGAATGATTGTTGGACATTTTGTTTACCTCGAACGCAGGAGATTGTTGACTCCCTCTATCGCGAGCACTTATCTTCATAACCTCGTTACAACGCTACTCGCAACTTCAAGCTCCGGCATTTATTTAAAGTTTTAAGTAAGAAAAAGTTTCAGCGGAGCTGATCAAGACAAATGGCTTTTCGGTCGAAGTGGATAACTCGATAGTTGTTTTTCTCGTGCGCATCCCCGCCCTCCTCTCTCTCTCTCTCCCTCGATATATTTAGCGATGTCTTCTTTAAAATGGACGCGAGAGCTCGAGTGATATTAATTCGTCTTTAATTAATGGTTCGAGGCTGGCACACAGGATACACCCGCTGAGGCAGCAGTGCCTTGGGTAAGAAAAGCGCGAGGATGGCAGGAAGCGAAGGGGGTTGCCAGCTCTGCTCGAGAACACCTAAGAAAGTGGAGGGCGTAGTTGCTCGCTTCGAGAGTTCGCTGCCGCCGCCGCCGTCGCCGCCGCTGAAAGGTGGCCTCCATTTGTCACTGTCCCAGACAGAAGTATACCAGAGAGCCGAGGGTGAGGAGGAGGTGGAGGAAAATCGATCTCTTATGCGCTATCCTCCCGATAGAGTCCATTGGCCACCACGCGATACACGCGAGAAAGCTCGTCGGTGACAGATTTTGCCGAATTCTCGACGTTTATTCATTTTTTCTATTTCCTAGCTCGTGATCACCGCCATCAATTCAGCCGAAGCAAATACTCAATGAGCGAGCTTACGGCGGGATCAAAGCTCCCGACGAACCACGACCTAAAAAAAGCCGAAACGAAAAGCGGAGTGGAAAGCCTGCAAGATCCCGAGAAATCGATGAAATGGCATGCATGCCGACTTATTATTCGGATCTCGTTCCGTACTTTTTTGCTCCCTCTTTCTGCGCCGAGTCGCTCGGCGGCAGCAGCAGCAGCAGCCGAAAGTATTGATTCCGCCGGGGTCGATAGGCCGTGCGGTGCTTCGCTAAAGCTGCAAAGCGCGAGCGTTCCTTCCTTCGTTCTGAGGCGCCTCGCTCCACGCGCGCGCGATAGTTAGCTAGTTTGCCTGTCTGATTGCTGTTATAGCGGCGGCGCGCCGGTAATCTGGCGCATACAATGAACTCCATTCCCGACTCGCGAGCTACCTAATACACAGCCTTTCTGCCTCCGTCCCTTCTTCGCCGAAAACACGTGGCGGCCGAATTCAGCCTCGGATAGAGAGAGAGAGAGAGAGAGAGAGAGAGAGAGAGAGAGAGAGAGAGAGAGAGAGAGAGAGAGAGAGAGAGAGAGAGAGAGAGAGAGAGAGAGAGAGAGAGAGAGAGAGAGCGAGAGGGTTGGAAAGTAAGGTAAAAGCTCGACGAGCTGCTGCGAGCCCATTTTCCGTCGAATACAACTTGCGGTTATACGAACTCTCCAGCGGCTAACCGACATCGAGCGCCAGCGAGCGAGAGCGAACGAAAGAGAGGGAAAGAGCAAGAGAGAGAGAGAGAGAGAGAGAGAGAGAGAGAGAGAGAGAGAGAGAGAGACGGAGATAGACACAGACAGCTGCGGCAGCTAGCGCGGCGGGAGCTGCAGAAAATAAAAGGAACTCGAGAGAAAGTACGATGGAGCACGCGAGCTATGGCGAAGGTAGAACAGCCCCGCGCGCTGCTATCACGAGTTTTCCGAGTTTTCCACGGCGCGCGCGAGTTATCCGGGCCTCCCACTACCGCCGCAGTGGGGGTGTTAATTACCAGGCCGTTCCTACGCGCGCAAGCACACACACACACACACACACACACACACGTTTCGTGGATAGAGTTGGCCGCTAGGAAAGGATGCCGGCGCCCGGCTGCTAGATAGCATTTTCAATTACCTGCAGGATGTGACGTAGTTATGAGTTAGCGGGACCGAGGGGGAGAAAGGGAGATGATGAGGACCTCGGGTTGGAGCTCGAAAGAAGAGTGTGAAGCCGGAGAGATGCAGGAGGATGTCTCGGCGACGACTAATACTAAGCGCCTGTCTCTCCGAGATAAACTAAACCCGATTAGGATCAGTCCCTCACAGGAATTCTCACACAGGAATTCAACGTGAATTACTTCCTTCGAAGATTTTCGCGAAGCAAGCGCTCTATTTTCCCTCAGCTCCTTATCCCCTCTTTATCTACGCCAGCGTTTCGCAGCCCGACGAGCGGCATATTGCGACACTTTGTTGTTGTTCCGCGAGCAGCGGCTCTCGTGTTTCTTTAATTTATTACGCAGCGCGTTCATGATTTCTATTTGCGAGGAAAACGAGGTAGAGAGAGAAGCGGGATTCGATCCAATTAGAGGGCGACTTTAATGCAGGAGAAGACGTAAGGACTTTCGATGATAATCCCTAGGGTCCCTCTCTCTCTTGCTCGCGCGCGTTCATTCAAGGATTCTTCTTTCTTCCGAGCCGCGCGCGATTCTTTTATTTCGTTTATTCTACTTTCTCCTGCGTGAGCTTGCGAAAAATTCCCCGCTCGAGAGCCAGCTCGACCGTGAACGTCAGACATAGAAGAAGGGAGACGCGGCGGAAAGAGAAAAGAAAGTCCGAAAGTCGATGGGATATACCGTGATTAAACGAATAGCTGAATAAGTGGAATAATTTGATGCGCGGAGAGATAAAGGAGTGTAGAGCCAGCAATTTTTCAATGACGCCGTAGCGCTTCTCCGCTTCCTTATCGAGAGGATGAAACGTATAACGTTATTTCGCGTAATTAAAAAGTCATATTCAAGAAAATTTCAATTAACAGTAAATACGCCCGCGCGCTCTTTTCTTTTAATCTCCGCAAACACGGGAATGCTGGATCCGGAAATAATTAATTAGCTTAAGCCACTACATGGTCTCCTCGAGAGTCTGAAGTGATCGCCGCTTTTCTCGCTCTTTGCGGAATAGCGACAAAAAAGGAGCTTTTGGAATACTCGAGTATGAAAAGGCGAGAGAGCAAATGATATAATACCTAGACGCTTGTAAAAAAAAGAAAGAGCCCGGGCGCTGTAATTTCACGGCGACTAGCTCTCGGGATGCATTTTCTTCGTCGAGCGGGCTGTATAAGCGCCGCGCCACGCGCAGGGAAATAAATCAGCTGACGGGGCGACCTTGCCGCCAGCGCGAGCGGCCTTCATACTTAATTCCCGTAAAGCTTCGACAATGATTTTTGCTCGAGACTTAAGTCCCTCTCCTTATTTTACGTGCGGCAGTGGAGAAAGGAGACTTTGTCCGGTTTATACCCGGCGCGAAACTTGGCGCGCTTCGATGCTCTTCCAAAAGAGGATAGTCGCGGTTTTTCAATGGCTTGGGAATCTGGGCTGTAACCGCGCTGCTACTGCAGCTGCTTCATAAATCATTGAGCTATTTGTTGAATCGCATTGTTGAAGCAAGCAGTGGCTCTTTCGGGCGGTCAACAAGTTTGTTACTGGGAAATAAGCGTCGTTCGTATAATTAATTCTCGCGCGCGCGGAAACTTTTGTTATTAATCTCGCTTCGACTCAATTCAATAAACGTCCCGGCGTATAATAAACTACACGTTTATAAAGTTTAAGAAGGGTGAGAGAAAAAAGAAACAGTATTATCCGTTGCGTCATTTGGATCCAGCCTCGCAGCTCTTTTAATTCTTGTCCGCGAGTCGTCCTCCCACGCCACCGACGGCCATATCTCTCTCTCCGAGCGACGATGGGTTTGCCGCTGACGTCATCATATTTATCTCCTTAACTGCGCGATTATGGGGCGACCGCGAGCGCGCGCGGGAATAAAAAGCTCGCCGCTCATTTTTATCCGTACGTATGGCGCGTAATGCGCGCACACGAGGGTAAATCTACTTGCGATATAGCGCTTATGCGTCGATGCGTGACATTAACATAACGAGTCCGACGGATATATACGTGTCGTTTTTTGCTTGACGGACGCATTCGATGGATGTCGCCGTTCTCGTTATTAAGCGTAATGAGCGAGGGGAAAAAAAGAATCGAGGATCGATGCGATTTCCCGTCTGTGCCGAGCGGTCTGTTACTACTGATTTATCGGCCGAGTTTTTCTTTCGGCTCGTGACGCGTCGAGAACAAATGTGTGCCGCCGCTGCGGCAGCAGCAGCAGCACTGTAATAGATAATGAATAGGAAATTTTTCTTACGCGAGAGAAACGAGAAAAAGGGAGAGAGAGGAAGAATAGCTTTTATGATTTTTCTCGCTACATCTATCACTTTTATACGGCGATTTGCAGCGCTGCCCCCTAGAGCAAAAAGAAGAATAGGCAGAGGGTAGTGCGAGAATTTGATGATACGAATTTTAATATTCTGATATTTTTCCCCAAGATTTATATTGCTGGCTTTCTTCGCCGTGTGGGGCATAAGAAACGCTTCGCTTTTTTTATTCGGAATTTGGACAACTATGTCGCGAAGAAAAACTCGAGAATGTGGGGTACATCCATTGTTTAATTCATGGACAGCATCAGGCGAGCATAATTCATAAATCAATTAGAGCCGCCAAAAATTCGAATCGCAAGGTCGTCTCCGCCTGAATTCAAATTACCGGTAACTTGAATTTTAAACGCTCGGAATTGATTTTGCAATTTCGAATTTTAAATTTCGACCAGCGGTTAAACAACCCCACCCACGATCGACGCGGAGAGAGCCATGCATCTGCAAAATTCAAAGTTACTCCGAATATCCGTGGTACGTACGTGAAAAAGTTGGAAGCACGCTCTGGCGGCAAAATTTCGCCTGAATATATCCCCCGCCGCCAAAAAAGAGCGCAGAGCTAGCCGAGCGCGGGGGAATCGATGTCGACGCGAGCCTTCGCAATTCGACGTAACAACGGAAAGTTCTCGAGCGCGCGCGTCTCGTACATCATCTTAATCAGACAAAAAGGGTAAATCTCGAGGATGGCAACAGAAAGCTTCACACACGCACACACACACAGAGACAAATAACACAGTAGTGAGGGAGAAGTCTGCGGAGGCGTTCTTCTTTCCGTTTTCCGGCAACGCGAGTTTCGAGTTACGCGAAAGCAGTCCACGCGCGCCGAAGAAAAGTTTCGCCGCGCGCCAAGAGAGGAGAGGTATACCCGCAGGGACTTTGGCGGTGGTGGCGCTGCTCGTCGCAATTTATAACCCTCCTTAACTGAATTCGATGCCGCCGCCCTCCTATTCCTTTTCCGAGCTGGCCTCTTTTCCTAGACCGACCACGCGTATATAGCTATTACTTTTGACATTTCGATTTGGCAAATAGTACAAGTTCATATAGGAATTACTCGATATGGTCGAGCTGGAGGGATTGATATACACGTGATGCCCGCAGGCTTCGTTGCGGCCGCGTTGAAGGAAGTGGAGGAAAATGAACTTTTGCACGCGCGCGCGGGGAGAAATTGAACTTTGAGGCCCTTTGGCAGCGAAAATAAAGCGGAACGAAGTTTCTTTGCCAACTCTCTGCACGAGTAATGATTCGACTAATTAGCACCCAGTTTTCACGATCTAAATTTCTTCGAAAGATTTATACTGCCGCTCGAGAAAAAAAACAATCTACGATGATACACAATCGGTTCGTTACTGGAAAACAACCGGATCCAATTTACAATCTGCGCCCTATTTACTCTCTCTCTCTCTCTCTCTCTCTCTCTCTCTCTCTCTCTCTCTCTCTCTCTCTCTCTCCCTCTCTCTCTCTCTCTCAGGTGAGTCTCGCACGCGTGTCAGATCGCTCCATCTCCGAAACTAGTTTTCGCCTGTTTTCTGACTGACTCCGTGTGAGTCTGTATATTTTTAGAAAATCTGGCCTCCCGCAGGCTCCACGTGCCGGAGTATAACTGCATGGCTCCTTAAAAAAGAGCCAGGGAGACCGTGTAAAAGTTGAAGTGTTCTGGAGAGGTTAGGAGGGCAACAGAGCAATTCGGCGGGATTCTGGCAGACTTTCCATCTTGGCCGTTGGCATCCCTGCTCCTTGGTGTAGTCAAGACTGGCGCGTAATTTGAACATCATTCAATTGGATACCGCAATGGCACCAGTGGTTTGCTCAGTCTGCAATGACGACTCCAAGCCACCAACAAGTACGTGCCCGACCTGCCGTCTTCCGTGCCATACCCGCTGTTCGAGCAAGAAGATGAACGCGGTGTGTAATAATTGTCGGAAGACGGAGACGCTAGAGACACTTCCGCCAGAGACCTCTACTCCTGCCGTGTTGACGTCTGCAACCAAGTCCACCCCGGAGAGTGACAAATCAGCACGGAGGAAGCCTTCCCCGCCTCCTGGAAAATCTCAGGTGAGCGTTCGCACCGGGCCAGTGCTCCGAACCAAATCGGCAACACCTCGCGTCTCTCCCCACCACCAGACGCGGCTTGCGGCGTCGACGCCGTGTGCAAATACGCGGTCAGGTGTTCGGAGCGGCAGTTGCGCGACAACCAGTCCCCCTCTCCGTCCTAACACGAAGAAGGAACAGCGAGAGAGTAGCCTACAGAGCTGCGATACCTCTGCCGGGCGGGTCACTGACATCCAGGCGCCGGCTTTGCTGACTTCGGCGTCGGCTGACGAGTCATCTGCACAGGACACCGTGAACACACAGAAGACTCGAGCAAAGGATGCGCCATTGGGTGACACCAGCCTTTTGGGTGTCTCTAATATTTTAATTCCGGTGAGTACGATGGAGCTTTTCTTTCAACGTTTTGACATGCTCCAGGATCAGCTTGATGGGCTGAGGGCTCTCGTGAGCAGGGGTTCGGTGCCACATAGCATCTCCTCTGCCCTAGCAGAAGGGGGTGCTACAGTCGGCACGGAGGAATTGAATACCCGTATCTCTGCTCTTGAGACCCAGCTAGCCGATAACATCAGTGTGTCTAATAGATTGTTTGACGCCAACAGGCTGCTTCTGGACGAAAATAGTATTCTTAGGGACGAGTTGCGACAAACGCAACAACTACTCGGAAGGCTTCATCGTGCTCGCCAAGACTATGACACGGGCTCGACGCCGGTTTCGGACAGCGGTCCGATGCTGTCCTCGGGTCCTAGTGTTACCACCAATCGTGAAGCCACCGAGGTAGCGGGAGCACGAAAATACTCCCCTCCTCGGTTGGCACCCACTGGCGGCGGCGCGGGGTCGGAGAGGGACGGAGCCGAGGGGTGCGAGGTCATTATAAATGGCCTAATACATGATAATTTCGACGAGAAAATCTCGGATGTAGCTGCCTTTGCACTGCTCGGAGCCGTCCTTCCGGCCCTGAAGAAAAGCGACATTGCCAGTACTCGAGTACTGCGCATGCGTAGACCAGATAGGGCTCAGAGAAACGGCACGACCGCGACAAAACCGGCGACTCCTCGTGGTGTGCTGCCATCTCTCGTGGTCAGGCTTGCGAGCCCGGGCTTGGTCAGGGAAGTCATGCGAGCGAAAAGCGCGCTCGCAAACAACTACCTGACCACAAACGATATCAAGCCCGGTGTTCTAGACCCGGAGGCTGCTGCCTGCTTATCCGGGCATAAAGTTTTTATAAATGAAATGCTGTCCCAAGAAAAATTCTCGCAGTTTAAAAACTTGAGGCCCATTGCACAGGGACTGGGCTTCAAATATGTCTGGCACGCAGGTGGCAGGTTCCTGGCTAGGCGTAGGGGGGGTGAGCGCGCGCACGTGTTCGCATCTGCTGCCGATTTGCAGGCCATTCTCACGGCGTGTCAGGCCGGCTTGAAACAACCTCGACGACAGAAGATTCGCATGACAGTCACTGAAAAGGACGTTAACTCTGACACTACTTCATGTAACGGACCTGAGTCGGACCTGTCAGGCAAGTCGGCTGCAGCTCTGCCGACATCGTCGCCATCATTGACGACTGTATCATCTGCACTAACATCCATACAGTCGTCATCATCGTCATCATCACTTGCGCCCACTATATGACTCGGGAGGCCCTCTGACAATGCGCCGGGTGCTGCGTGTGGTTTGAGAGCGGGCTTTCTCAATGTGAACTCGCTCAGGGCTCGCATTGGGATCGTCCGTAATTTTTTGGCAGAGCGCCCATCGTTTGACATCTTTGGTTTTGCGGAGACATGGCTGGGTCCGATTGTGGATGATAGCCTAGTTAGCATCGGGGGATTTTCCATCATTAGGCAGGATCGAAATGTAAACGGAGGTGGCGTCGCCTTGTTTGTGCGCAATGGATTGAAAATCAAAAAGCTTGCTTCATCTGATACTATGGGTCTAGGAAAACCTGGAATCCCAGAGTATCTTTTTTGTAGCGTACAAAGGGGCGACTCACCTCCGGTACTACTCGGAGTTATTTACAGGCCCCCGAAAATTCCGATGCAAAAGGACTCAGACCTTCTTGATGTATTGCGGGACTTATGCGGCGAATTTAGTCATAAGATCATAATGGGTGATCTGAACTCGGATTTATTATCCGACTCGGACGACGCTGCTACTATCAAGCGCCTGTCCGAAGAGTTATCTCTTCAGATCATCCAGCATGGTCCCACGCATCATACCTCATCGTCTCACACGTGGATTGACCTCATTATGACCGATGAGAACGACACGATCTTGGACTCTAAGAATGAGTGGCTGCCTAGTTTCGGCAAGCATTGTGTCATAGATGTCTCGCTAGACATCTACGCTCCCACTCCTACGAGTGACACTTTCTCGTACCGGGATTACAAGTGCATTGACACAACTAGTCTAGTAGACGTCTTGTCTTGTTGCGACTGGACAGCCATGAATTCCATTGAAACAGACCTGGAGGGCGCTTTATGCGTTCTTAATAATAATATAAAACTAGCAATTGATGAATTGGCGCCTTTGAAAATGGTTTGCCCACGTAAGAAATATGCTCCTTGGTCTGGACCAGAACTGAGGCTCCTCATGGATAAACGCAATGCTACACTCAGGCGCTACGAGCGCACGGGGAGGGCGGAGCTTTTCGATGAGGTCCTTCGACTCACATACGAGGTCGACATGCGTTCTGCTCAAGAGCGTGAGTCCTTCCTTCGCCAACAACTATTAGACGCCCTTGATGAAAATAGAAATATCTGGAAGGTAATGCGTCATCTCGACCTCCTGCCTGGGCGTAAGGAGGAGGAGTTTTTTGGTTTTACGCCGGGAGAGCTGAACGAGCACTTCGCGGGAGTATCGGTATCACCCCTCGAAAATATACACAATGCAATGGACACTATTTTACTTGCAGGTGAGGAGGGCTTTACTTTTAGCCCTGTTAGTATGAGTGACGTCGTCCTTGCTATATCACATTTTTCCTCCCAAGCGAGGGGTGTCGATGGTATTCCATGCGGGGTGGTCGTCAAAGCCCTCCCAATTATTGGCGAATTTATTCTTAATCTATTTAACTGCTCCTTCGCTCAGGGGATCTTTCCGAGAATCTGGAAGCAGGCACAGTTGATCGCGCTAAGAAAGACCAGCGCTCCTTCAAACGTTAAGGATTTTCGTCCGATTGCATTGCTCTGCTTCCTCTCAAAGGTACTCGAGAAAATTGCACACACCCAGATCACGGAGTATCTTAATACAAATCATATACTCGACCCCTTCCAGGCCGGTTTCAGAAAACACCACAGTACGCAGACTGCGTTATTAAAAGTGACCGACGACGTACGCATGGCTATTGACAAAAAGAAGGTGACGCTTATGCTGCTGTTTGACTTCAGCAAGGCCTTTGACACCATCTCACCTTCCAAATTACTATCTAAGCTGAGACAGCTGGGGTTCTCTAGGGCGGCTCTCCTGTGGATTAAATCATATTTACAGGGACGATCTCAGATGGTGATTTCGAATAAAAATGGAACTTCAGAGTGGCTTGAAACCAATCTGGGAGTTCCACAGGGTTCTGTCCTGGGACCCTTGCTGTTCAGCCTCTATGTCAACGACCTGCAAAATATACTCGACGGCAACGCAATTAAACATCTTTTTTACGCGGATGACCTCCAGATCTATCTACACACCAACAAAGATAACTTCCTGGACGGCGTGGCTCGACTGGCTGAAGCGGCACGGCTGGTTTCGGACTGGGCGGAGAGCTCCGGTCTGCGACTTAACTCCGGCAAAACTAAGTCTATATTTTTCGGGTCCATGAAGAACGTTAATGATATTAAATCATGGAACATGCCTGGGGTTCCGTTGCCGGACGGAGTGATCGTCCCATTCAGTGAGACGGTCGTGAGTCTCGGTGTTGTACTGGATAGCAAACTTACTTGGAGACCGCAGGTGGATGCTATCACGAAAAAAGTCAACAAAGCCCTGTATAGCCTGCGGTTTATCAGGGGCTGCACCACTGAGACTCTCCGCAGAAGGCTAGTTGAGACACTTATACAACCGCACATCGACTACTGTGCTGTGACTATCCTGGACGCGTCTACCGAACAACGAATACGGTTACAGAGACTGAGCAATTCGTGTGTGAGATTCATCTTCGGGGTTGGGAGGGATGAACACATCAGTCCCTACCGGAGGCGTCTAGAATGGCTTCGCACCGATTCCAGAAGGCTCTACTATGAGGCCATTCTACTCTACAAGGTAATTCGGATCGGTGAACCCTCGTATCTGGCCTCATTTTTCAGCAAACACGAGCCGAGACCCTCCAGTAGGAGAGTTCCCCCGGAACTGAGCATCCCTACCGTCAGTACTGAAACCGGGGCTAGGGCCTTCCAGGTCCAGGGTGCTCGGTTCTGGAACTCTCTCCCTTCTACTCTGCGAAACCTGCCATCTCTCGCTTCCTTTAAGGGGGCACTACGGCGGCACCTGCTGGCCACGGAATCTTGACGACTCTGAGCCCTCTGGCGCTTGATTTTTAACCTTAATCTAGTTTTAATCTAGTCAGACTCGGTCCTGAGGCCGTAATAATTCATTCAGTATTACGTAATTTATATTTCCAATGTGCAATACAGATAGGTCTATGACCAAACCATAAATGTGCAACGTAATATTTGAAAAGTTTTATGTGATAATTATATGTGACCAAATATGTTTTTATGTGATTATATGTGACGATATTTGTATATATTGTATTTTATAATTTTGTTAGACTGTAGCGACTCAGTCTATGTGACCTTAATTGTATTATTTTTTTTTGCCTTAGCAAATAAAGACCTATCTATCTATCTATCTATCTCTCTCTCTCAGTTTCCCGGGAAAATTCAATCGCATCCAAACAGCGGATTCAACAACACATCTGCGCGTAGTATATAGCAGCTCAGCAGTCCGTTGTCACCTCGCGCAGTTCGCAGTCGACGCGATCGAAAAAGAGGCTAATAGTGTCGCTGGGCAGCTTCACGCCACTAAAATACTCCATTATCTCGATCGCGGCGCGCGGGCACGAGCGAGCTTTATATATCGGTCACGTAGCATCGCACAGTAGCGCGCGCAGTAATAGCCCTTAACGAGTCGTGTGTACGTATACGCGCGCGCGCAAATTCGTCGATGCGCATTATTAGACGTACACGCGCGCGTGTCGGCCCGGAAACTGGCGCAAACATTTCTAGTTAGTGCAGTTGACGTGCGTGTGTACTGTGTGTCTGTCTGTGTGTGTATAATAGCGAAAGCCTTGCCCGGGGAGGGTTTTGAGCTGTCTGGGGCTGCGAGCACTGGTGCAGTGGGTTAATTGTTCTGTCCGAACAGGCTGCGTTCGAAGATGTAAGAAAATCGTATCTCAGCCGATGGGATAAATGATCGAGCCAAGGTATTATTTTGTGGCTTTCAGGTCCAGACACGTTGTTCGGTCTCGAGCTCTAACAACATGCACGCGATGATTACCTTTGTTCCTACAAATTGCGAGGGCTCTCTTGAGGCCCGCAGTGCCACCGCGTCATTTCGCTCTCTCGAGTAGCACCGCCACGGCCGCCCACATCGAATTGCGCACTGTCGCGTGTTAGCCGCGCGGCGACAGAAGTCCTCTCGTAATGCGTTTCCGTTGCATTTAAGCCTGAACGTGTTGTTGCTGCTGCCTTCGGATGTACGAGCGTACGCATGGCTTCACTACTCATCGCGAGCGCTGTATTGATTTGGTGGCGATGCGATTGCAGGAAGTACGTGTAATACAAACTGTTGAGTTTCACTCGGTACACTCTTGAGAAAAGAGAAAAGCGGTAGCGTATCGTACATTCGCGGAAAGAGAATGACTGCGCGCTGCGAGGAACGAACGAGCGTGTCGTCGAGGGGGTTAACCAAAGTGAGAGAGAGAGAGAGAGAGAGAGAGAGAGAGAGAGAGAGAGAAAGCGGGGGTGGAAGCTCGGCCGCGGTCTACTCTCTCTCTCTCTCTCTCGCTCTCTCTCTCTCTCTCTCTCTCTCTCTCTCTCGCAGGCTATGGAAGGCCGAGATCTGCATATTTAGCTAAGGGTCGCGCGGCGACCATTGGAATTGCAAAATTGCAAATTGGACTTGTTCGCGCTTGCGCTCTCGCTAGCTCGCGACTCTCTGGCGCTTCCTCCTCGGCTCAAAGTTTTCGAATTAACTCGCGTTCTCCCTCTCGCTCACTCTTCGGTATCAGGACCTGCTCTCTGCGGCGACGAGTCGAAGCCTCGTCTAGGCTATGGCGATTAATGTAAATTTTCCGACTGCGAAACTCGCCGGGGCACAGAAAGAGACTCGAGATAGAGAAGAGGAGATTCGAGTGTGCCAAGAGGAGAGAGAAGCCGCTGCTCCGCAGCAATGTTTTTGAGTTCGCGCTTGCTCCTATTTCGAGTGGTAAATACAGTTAAGACCGCCAAGACCCAACTTGTACCCGGAGCGGCAATTTTCCAGCACTGAAAATGCTTTAGCGGCACGCGCTTCCCTCCACTTCTCCGCGAGCCTCTCGCTCTCGTACGTTTCGAGGGAAATAAATGGACTGAGAGTTGTTTGGAGGATAATCTATGCATACTTTGCATTGCGCCCGGCTGCCCCCGTATATACCAGTCAATTACGGCATTTACATTTTCGCGATGATTGCCAATCAATATGCTAATTTATACGCGGGCCGCACTTTTTTTACATAAAAATACATAGACCGGCTGAGCTTTGCCGACTAGTCGAAAATAATTTTCCGATATACTGCGATGTCAACGGAAAGCGAGCTATTTCGGTGGTCGATTGTTATTAGATTATAAGGATTGAAAAATAATTACGGCGGGATTATGTGTGCGTTTATTTAAATCTGTACGAGCGACGCGACGAAAATACTTGGAATTTCATTTGAAACGCTGAATCAGTGAAGGTTAAAGTCTCGCCGGTGTACAATTTTTATTTACGTGCGCGCACTGGCGGTAGTATCGCCGAACGTAAAAAGGCCAATATCAAAAACAGCAGGCTCATTGAGCGAAATTCGTATAGATCACAAGGCTTAGCTGCCAGAAGAAAAAAACACGGCTCAGAGCCGCGGTTTCTCCTGACAAAACAAACATTCTCACGCGCGCGTATCCCAAATCGAAAGACATATTCCATTTAATATCCCAGCGCTCAGTATTGCTTATACCTTTTCGTCGTGGCCGACCTTTCCACCGAAATATCTATCTCCGCCCAGTTTCCGACAACAGCCAACACACACGACGAATTTTACAGCAGGAGCACACGAGAGAGAGAGGTCAGGCAGTGGCAAGAGAGAAAGAAACGAAAAATCGGATACACACCGGCGAATACACATGAATATGTATAGACTGCAAAGCCGCACACACACGCGAATCCGCAACAACTAAACGCGCGCGGGGAAAAGTCGAAGCGAGAGAGCGCGCAAAAGGGAAATAGACGTCGGAGACGCGAAGGCCATGCAAATGGAAAGTTATGCCGCAGAAAAACGAATATTGAATCAGTCGGCGTCGCGAGTATTCGTCTGCGCTGCAGCAGCGGCATAGCTGAGAGAGCGGCAATAGACGAAGGAGAAGAAATGGAAGGAGGCGCGCTTGCTTGCTTTTCATCCCCGTCGATGCTATACCGCTATACGCCTTATGCGGATTTGCCTCTCGCTCACTCTTCCCCTTGAATTTTTTTTCTTTGCCCTCCTGTGTCATCTGGGACGAGCGCGCGCACGCGGGACTATACCAATTCCGCGAGCGGGCGTTTTTCTTTTCCCTGGACTGCGAACAAGTCGATTCGACGGGCTCTTAGTCCGCGGCGCTCCCGAGCAAGCCAACGAGAGAGAAAGGCGGGAAATCGATTTCTTTGTGGCGCTGGCATCAGAGTAGAAAGACGGTTTGACCCAAAAAGCAGCGGCTGAGAGCGCCCGCTGCGCTAATAAATGCGATAAGGCTTAATGAGGATATTGGAAGACACAAGCGGCCCGAAAAATTGCCGGGTATAAATGGTGAAAGAGGATCAAGGCTTCTTGCTGTTCTCCACCATTTCGCCGAAATTAATACGACGATGAATTTTTAAAAACTATCGCGAACCTGCACGCACTCGCCTACTCGCACTTACGTGCAAAGCTCGGGAGAGCTTGCAATCCGCGCATGGAATCGCTGCACGATGGAAGCGCCGCGCCGCAAACGCGTGAATAATGGACAGCCGTTTGATAAGCGAATAGCAGCTGCGAGGCGGAAAGCCCTCTCACTATCTTTCTCGTTCCGAATTATTTATCGTCTGCAAGGTCGGAGCTAAATAAACGTCCCTCCAAAAGCCGATTTACGCGCACGTCCATTGTTTCTAGCACAGTAGCAGTCGATCGCTCGCACTCGTGCGAAAAGTAAATACTCCCGCGTGCAGCAGTGGGCCTCGTATATCGGGGAAGAAGAAATAGACGCGAGAGCGTAAAAACAGAGAGCTTCTTTGCCCTCGAAGCGTATTTACGTGTGCAGCGCGGAGCGAATCTTGCGAGGAGCTTTTTCGGCAGTCCAAATTCAAATACGCCGATATTTACGTTCATCGGCAGGCTGCAGGCGCGTTCTTTATTTATTTCCGAAACACAGAGGCTGTGCACACTCCTACTGCTAGACAGAGAAATAGAAGTGCGACTCCTCGCGCGCGAGCGCGGTACACAGTCAACAAGAAAGTAATAACGGATCGAAAATGGAGCGCGAGCTGCAGTGCTCGAAAGGTGTATAATGAAAGAGCGGCGGCAAGAGACGAACGGGAGAGAGAGAATCGATCGGCGCATCCAAACTCGTGACCCACCGATGATGACGACGGCGACGAAGCGCGCACTGCTCTATAGAGCTGTCCTAAAAACGTCCCGGTGTTATTCTGCTATGCTACTGGCTTTCGCGAATTCAATCCTCTCGGTTTCAGGCTTCGGAAATTATTCAGCGGAGAGTAAGAGCGAGAGGCAGAGCTATTTTCGCCGTTACACTAGGTAATTCGATGAAAGACTCGGTGTTGGTGGGTGAGAGAGAGAGAGAGAGAGAGAGAGAGAGAGAGAGAAAGAGAGAGAGAGAGAGAGAGAGAGAGAGAGAGAGAGAGAGAGAGAGAGAGAGACAGAGACGGAGAGAAAAGATCGTTATGACTTAAACAGGGAAGAACGCGTCTAGGGATTCTCCGTCGCCGCCACCGAGACGAAGAGAAACCTGCGCGCCGCGGCTGCACTATTGGATATGACCGAGTGTTGCTTCGGCTTTAATGAGGCGCACTTCTGCGCTGGGTAAATAGTTTACGAACGGGTTTAAGCGCTCGCGCTTATTCCAACGCCGCTGATTAGTCTTTCTCGTTTCGTTTATTCCTCCCGCTTCCTGATCTATACCCAACAAGGTATGTTGCCACTGAGAATTTTATTTATATAAGTCTGTTTTCAATTTTCAGCGTTACCCTCTGTGGTATTCAACAGCTCTCCGTTATATTATTGATCAAAACCGCGCAAAAATCACCCGACGAAGCAGACATGCATCGCTCCGCCCGTAAATGCTTAAGCACATCCTGAATAATTTTGCCTCGCAGCAGCTCGCGCGTTCTCGCCCCCGAAAGCGTATACCGAGATTCGGTGTCTACACAGGCGAGAAAGCTCACGCCACTCCGGAAATAGGAGTAAGGCCCGACCGCAGGAAAGGCTCTCGCGAAAATTTCCGGAAGCCTGCAGTTGCGTAGACGCCTTCTGCTAGCCGTCCCCCTCAAAGGAAGGGCTCGTAGGCGTTAATATTTCATCAGGTCTACGCGCAGCCCGCAGGCGGCAGGGCCACGGCCATCTTGCTTCCGGCGCCGCCGGGAACACCGGAAGCGAGGGCGGATGCGTCGCGACAAAGCGTCACTGTGGAAAAATCACGGAACTATGAAGCGTGGATAAACACGCGCGCGGAGGGAAGCGTCTCTGTCTGACGCTGATACGCGCGGAAATTTGTGTCGCTGCAGTAGCAGCGCACAGACCAGATCCTATCTCTGGCTCTGTCCCCTCATGCAGCTCGGGGATGAATGCGACGAAAAAATACACACGGGAGGAGGGAGAGAGAGAGAGAGAGAGAGAGAGAGAGAGAGAGAGAGAGAGAACACTTGATTTATTGGACATATATGGAAAAATTGAGTCGTCCTGCCGACCGACTGCACTCTCTCCCTCTCGTATATTATCGACGTCATTGTTTTCGGCTGCGCGAAAGTAATTTTTGTTGCTGTTGCTAGGTTTGGACAAAACTCTCCTACGTGCCTTATTATATTCGTTTGCCAGCGCTCGCTACATTATTTTTCCTCCCAGATCTCTTAACGAGTTTAACCTCGTTTCGCTTAAAATTCAAATTGAATAATATCAGCCAGAAAGAAGAATGAATTCCCTCCCCGAAGCGTATTCCGTTTCCGACTCTCTCCGCCGCGAAACAAAGTTAATTGTCTCTGTACTCTGATACTGCTTGCATTATACTTTGTTCCATGGGAACTGTTGTGTGCACGCGCGCTGGTTAGAGACTGCGCTGCAAAGAGAGACGGCTAATAAACGCGCGCTTCCAAAAGGAAAAAGCAAAGCGATTATTTATATTCGCCGGTGGAGCGCGATTGCGACACGACGACGAAAATATACTATACACACGCGGTTTCAGCGCTGGATTTCAAAAATTTAAAACATTGCTAGAAAGACCGCGCGAAAGCGAGGTTTAAATATTTACGGAGTTTATCGCTCTTTGCTCTGGTAAATAACGGTCGTCGCGCCAGATTTCATTTCCTCTACACTGCAGTAGCGAGAGAGCGCGAGCATCTCTAGAACCACAAAATAAGTCATACAAACTTGCATTCAGCGTCGCGGGCAAAAAGTCTCTGGCTCGCCAAGATTTACGGTAAATTGCATTCGCTATTTCATGCAACAGCCCGTATATATAAATTTCTTTGTTCTACCGCGCGTACACGCGCGTATAAAATACCAACGCGGTAAGTCAGCGGCAGCAGCAGCAGCAGCGTCATGACGTCGTCGTCCTTCCGGAAATGGAGCTCTAATCTCGAGACTCGGCGGGTAACGCGATAGCCTGGCCGTTATCATGCCATGGCGCGCACCGCAGGTGCTGCTCCGCGGTCATTACAGACGACAACTCGAAACGCTTTGTCTGCATGCGCTCTCTGTGGAAATAGAGAGGGAGAGAGGAGAAACTTAAACTGGCCTGGATGTGCAATTCGGCTCGCGGAAGAAACGAACACGGGGTATTATGTATGTGCGTGGAAAAGAGCTTCGAGTATCATTAGACGCGAGTGGCTTCGTGTTTTTAATGAATGCGCTCCGGGAATTTTTTTTTATTCGCTCACCTCGAGAAATCCGGGCATCAATTTGTGCACATACGTAACGAGAATTACGTATGAGGTGCCTGGTTTTTGCTATAGGTTATTTTTTTAACTTTGCGAGCCTATTGTGTGCTTTTTTGTTCTTACTGCTGTTGTTGCGTGCGCTGCCGTAGTAGCAACATTGATTCGAATGGGACACGTAAAGAGTCGCGCTGTTGTTGGTGAGAAAAAAGTTGGTCCAATCGAATTCGCGAAAGTAACAAGGTTTTCGTCGACATTGTTTCTCGACGAGTTATTTGCCTCGATTTTTGCTCGAAACTTTAATTAAAATATCTCACTTTAACACTCAAAGCAGCGTCGACACGCGCCTCATTTCAAGTATCCGCTGGCCGTCCAGCATTTAAACTCAAAATCGAAAAGCAGCGGCCCAAGCGCCGACCTTGAACTGCATGAGCCTCGAGTCGTGATATTGCGCCGCGCAAAGCCTCCCGAAGTATCAACCCCTCGACGTCGCTTGGGCGCAATCGGAAATAAGGCCGTCGCTCTGCGAGCTTTTGTTCCAAGCTCGGAAAATAGAAAGGCTGCGGCTGCTTCGAGGAGAAATGAAAGAATTTCATGGAATTGCCAGCCGAGAGAGAGAAAGAAAGATTTCTTCCAGCGCGACGCGCGCCTGCGGAAATGCCACGGAGATTGCGTTCTCGTACTTTTTTGGCGTAGGCAGCCTTTCAAAATCAAATATAAGAGAGAACGCGGGAGCATAAAGCGCGCGGGCCGAGCTTCGAAAATTTCGTTGCGCGTTCTCGCGACTATCGAATTTTAAGCCCGCGAGAACTTCTGATTCGACGGACAACGTTGCGATGAGAGAGAGGGCGATTACGCGTACGGAGCAGATATGATTTCCGATGATAACGTCGTGCGCGCGGAATATATTTTTCTCGAGAGTGGGTGCGCGCGAATTGCGCGAGAGCGAGGGTGACGACTGATTGAATGTTCGGCAAGCGCGGGGCGACTTTCGACAACTCGCGCTAAAGTGATTCTGCAGAGTTGATTGGAAATCGCAAAGATGTATATCTGCCCCCGAGATAGCGCGGCGGGAGAAAATTAATCTGAACTTCGATTGGAGCCGGCCGGTTATTTTACGTCTGCTCAACGGGACTTTCTCGAAGCGTTGATTTTATTATTCTACTTACGTGCACCGTTTATCGATCGTATAACGTTTAGTATCAGCGTGTGTGCTTACCTGAAACAGAAAAATGATAAAAATGAGAACGGAATTACAAAGCACGCGTGCATCTCTCCGCAATAAGCCAGCGAGCCGCAATTGTCACATTCTCTCTCGCCGCACATAATCGCGCTATGAATTGTTAATTCCCGCGCCCACACATTCGCCAGAGTCCCAAAAGGCACGTCGACGACTGCCACGGCATCACGACTCTCCGAGGCTTTATCCCACCGACTAGGAGAGAATTTTGCGCTGCTGCGAAGCCATAAACATCACCGCGCGCAAAGACCCCATATAATCTGCAGCAGCGAGAGAGCGACTAGCTCCGCAGTGCCGTGCGCCATTTAGATAAACTCGTAATCTAGGCGACGACGCGTTGCCGCTGAAATATTCCCCTCGGGCGTGTGGGCAGGGGAGGGGGAGAGACGATCCCTTTCGAATTTCGCAACAGCGCCGGCCGCGCGTCGAATTTAAAACGAGTTCGATGAGTCGGAGATGAACGTAATACGTGTGCGTGTGCAGCAGCAGCGGGATGAAAGCAATTTCGCTCTGATGAAGCTTCGTTTATTATATTCGTCTTTCTATGTCCGATGCTGTCTTGCGCTGAGTGATGGTTTTGACGTTTAAGGATAATAGGATGGGTGTAACGAGTTGCGAGCGTCGGAATGGATTTTAAAATATAGTTGCCGAGTTACTCGTCATCTCCCGTAGGAAATACGATTTAGTTGTGATAAGGATTAAACGTCACGTGTGATTCGCGAGATAGATACGGATGCGAAACTAAAATAAAAATCAGGTGCGATCGATCGTATTCAGTTTTACAGTTGAAAATGCAGTTCAATAATTTAACCTCAATGAGACTTTATACTCCAGTCGACCTTTAAACTCGTATCCACACACTGATTGGTATCAGGAAAATACGTCAAAAAGCAGTCAAACTCGCAATAAACCATCGAATGCTCGTGGCAACCCGACGCTCGTTACTCACAATTTAATCGTCAGCCACTGGAAACATGAAACGTTGACAATGGCGCGATAAAATCATTATACGCCTCATTACTTGTCAGTCGCCGCAGTCGCGGCAGTATCTTAATGCTCGCCTCGATAGTGGCTTCTCCTTCCGCGCATTTCTCCCGATCCACCAGTTGATTATCTTTAACGAGAACCATCGAGCCTTTAAATTTGAATTTTCGAGAATTGAAGTATCCCTCAGCTTTTTCAAAATGCATACACGATCTGCGTAGCAGAGTTTCTAATTAAAGCTGGAGATCCAAACGATAAGGTGGATCGATAAAAACGAAAAGCAAATGAGAAAACGAAGTAAGCGGAAAGCGAAAGGAACAAAGCCACGCTGGAATCGTATACAAGTGCGCAGACACAGGGCTAAGCGGAAATAAAGCGAAGAGAAATAAGTAGGAGGCGAGCGCGGGCTCTCTCTCTCTCTCTCTCTCTCTCTCTCTCTCTCTCTCTCTCTCTCTCTCTCTCTTTTGTGAGCACCGATAAAGCAGGCAGGTTAATTACCAAATGAAATTAAACAGCAGTTAAACTCTTGAGACCAGAGTAATTATAAGATGTTATAAGGTGCCTCTCTCTGGCCTCCCCGAGCTTCGATTTTCTCATCTTTCGAGCAGGCGATTCTCCACTCTCTCTCTCTCTCTCTCTCTCTCTCTCTCTCTCTCTCTCTCTCTCTCTCTCTCTCTCTTCTTTCTTTCCCTTATTCTTCGCGCTAGCGCCGGCTCGCTTGCTTTCTTCCTCCCTCGTCCTTTCCTACTTCATTTGCTCTCCCGCTCACACTCTCTCTCCGGCTGGTTTTAAAGGCGCAGCTCTCGCAGTATCCCCGAGGGCTGTTAGCTGCAATCAAAGTTACCCGGAGTTATGGGGAAAACTGCGGAGAGAGCGCGGCAGTTAATGTTTAACGGGGCTGTTAAATGCAGGTTCTCCTCTCTCTCCCGCTGTCTTCCTCTTTCTCTCCGCTCTTCTTTCTCTCTATCTCCGCCGCCGCTACTGCTCGAGGAGGCTTCAACTTTCAAGGGGCCAGCCTCGTGCGCGCCGCTTCTTGGGAGCTCGGAGGAGGAGGCTCAATAAAGCGAATGGTCATTGCTGCTGCTGGAAAGGGCGATCCGATGGCCTGAAATATGTTCCGCACAGCCGGTGATGTCGCGTGGAGGAAATGGAGAGAGTCGATCCCACGAAACAAGCGTCGTTCCGGATTTCTCTTATGCACCCACGGCCTATCGTTAATCTTCATCGAGAAGGGTACACGCTTTTTTGCTTCACTAGCTCGTCGAGCTTTCATTGTTTTGCAAATTTAAGGGCGAACAATAAAGTCAACTCTCGGGAGCCTAGTCCGCAACAGCGCTGTTGTCTCAAGCGCTACAGTACAGCGATTTAACTTTCTGAAGACTCTTCCACGCTTTTTCGCTCTTCATTTTTTATAGGCGCACGCACACCTAGTCCGCGCTCATTCACGCTGGACGCTGTGTGCCGCGACTCGCTAATTTATTAGTCTTTATTATTCTTGCAGGGTGTACCGGCGCTGCTACCGTATCCCGGCTCTTCTCTTTCTCTCTCGCCCGTTCTCCTGCTTCTCGCGCTATACCCAAAGTAATTTATTAAGTCTTGAGTGTGCGACGGAACAATGTGCCGGCGCAGCTACGGCTACCCTCGAGAACTTCCGCGTCTGCAGAGCCTGCCGCGCTCGCGCGACGCAGTTGAAAAAGAGAAATGTGAAGTCAAAGACGAAATAAAAAAGGAGTGAAAGGGAAGGGAGGCAGCACGCGGCAACCTCTCTCTCTCTCTCTCGCATGGAGCTTTTTTGCTCGCAGCTTCTACCTTTGGCTTCATATATGCGTGCGTGCGCGCGAGTGAATGGCGACACTTTTATACCCTCTCGTCTCTCCCTCTCTTGGCGAAATTCCTTTCGCTCTTAACGTACGAGGCTAGGAATAGAAGAGAGAGGGATGGAATAGAGACGAAAAATACGCGCGCACACGTTCTCGCGCACAGGCGGTCGGAACAATCCTTGCCCTCGCGGCGCGCGAACTCGAGAGCATTCACGCAGCTAGCGCCGGTAGGTATATATAGCTGGTTCCGTCACAAACGCGCATATAACGAACTTTCGCGATTCCTCCTATTATCCCTCGTACTTTTTGCCGACGCTGCTTCCTTTTTCGCCAGGACAGTATATTTCTTTCGCTTCCTTTTTCGCGCCGCGAAAGTTTTTAATTCCGTCCGCAGTCGAGATAGTCGAAGTAGGGAAGCAAATTTGTAAGAAAATTAAAAATAGAACTAATTTTTCTCACCTCGCGCTCTAATCTCGAAAAGAAGAAAAGGAAGAAGAAGAAGAAGAAGAAGAAAAAACACACAAGCCTCTCCTCGAGTAGGCCCTTATCAGCACAGCCACATTTCGACGAATAATCACGCGCTTGAAAGCGCACGTTTTTGTCTCGCGAGCGGGCTCACTTTGACACCGCCGCGCATATGCATACACACACACACCGCGTCGTTTTACATTCGACAGTCATTCTTCCACTTCGTCATTCTCTCTTCTCTGACACACGCTGGCTCTCACTCTCTCGCACTTGCATCTTTTTCACCGCACAGAGCTCGACGACGCGCTTCTTCTTTCCTCCTCTCTGTCTCCCTCCTTCTTGATTCTCGACACGGTCGGTGATTAGTGTGCTCATTACGGCCGACGCTAATGACGCTTACATCGCCAGACAAAAGCTACACACGCGCGACAAGCAGAGCCGAGAGAGAAAACAGCCAGTCGCGAGACGACCGCGCTGTACACACACAGAAGAGCTTGACCTCGCACCGCCACGAAATTGCGCGGGAATTTTTCATGCGCCGTCGTGTGCCGCAGGAGAGAGAGAGGGAAAGCACACACAAGAGAAGGGATTTTTGCAGCGTCACGAGAGAGGCTGGTAATGTGCGATAGCGCGAAATCGCGCTTTTGTTGAGGAAAATTGCGGGAAGAAGCTTTATTATAGTTGCGGCCGAGAGTATATTGATTAGCTCGGCGCTTTTTACTTTAGCACTGGGCTTTTTTATAGATTGCTATTCTCGCGACTTTTTGATGGATCCACGAGTTTCGTTTTATATACTGACGCTTTTATTTTTCGAGCGAAAGATCGAGTCGCTATTAATGTTTAACTTAATCTACGAATTGATGCGAAATTTCGCGAGTGCGAGAGATGCTGTAACGAAATTCAACGATGTCTAATCAATGAAGAAAGTGGCAGGGCAAAAAGGGAAGCGAACAAGATTAAGAGGATGACTGTTCTCTTCAAAGAGAGAAGAAAAGACGACGTACCGTCGAAACACGCGGAAATTAATAAATTGCTCAAACTTAAGTCGACTCCCTAAGTGCTGGAATAAAGGACCCTCATAAATTTAAGCGCGAGCTCGCTTGCCGCCGCGCGACGCGACACCCTTGCCAAAAGAGCGCGTGCCTTCCTTTTCCCCAGGAGCAAGCGTTTCGAAGATATAATAATGCGTGTCGTCCTTTTCGAATTTGTGTTTGTCGCATCGTCGCTCATACGTAAGCGGAAATCAGAGTTCGATTTATTGAAATGACTGGCGAGCGGGTCGGGGCTACTTTAAAAGATTAAGCGATCGATTTGATTTTTCGCCAAACTCGCGTTATGTACGACGAAGCATAATTTCGCTTAAGAGCCACACCCTTAACCTGGATTGAGTAGGATACGAGAGAGAGAGAGAGAGAGAGAGAGAGAGAGAGAGAGAGAGAGAGCAACGATTAATTTTGCAATAAATAATTCATGTTTTCATGGATCCCTGGAAATTGCTGCTGCTACGGGGAATAGCTGCGTGGTATAGCCATCGAATACCGCGACGTATCGTTGCATTATTGGATAGCTATGTTACCCGCTAATAATTCACGCACAAAGAGCCCATTCATACGTTTAATTATTATCTTCCACATGATTGACCGCGATATTTTAGCGTAAAACACGCCATAATCCACAGTTCCAGTTTCAATCGTTCAAACAACGTACGTCGAACGCTGTAATACGCGCGCGGGTTCAATTCAAATATTTCTCTTAGCCCATCACGACTCGATAAAAATGGCAAAACTCGCGCGCGTGTGTGCGTGCAGCAGAGCGCTGCACTGCTGCAGTGTGTACATAATTCAGAGCTCGCTCGTAGCGAGACGCTTGCGGCGAGCCCACAGAGCGAGCGTAATTTGCAATTAATTCGAGAATCGTAAAATCGTTACGAGCGTATTTTCGCAGATTACACGGGACATAATGCGCTCGTAAAGCCAAATGGTCCACAAGGTGTGTGTGTACGTTCGTACATGTCGGAACAGCAGGAGTAGCGGCAGTTTGCCGCGCGGTATGGCGACCATCACTTACCGCCTTATCAAAGTCAGAACGCTAATTACATTTTTATCGGAGCCGAAAATTGCTGCGGTAGCCCCCGAAAAATACGACGCGGAGCGAAGTACCGAGGAAGAATAAAAAAAAGAACGGCAGTAGGCGTAACACTATCGGAGCACGATGATGATGTCGCAGCGTAGAGAGAGTGGGCCCGCAGTACTCGATGCGAACGTGTGTATATGTAGATGTGTACAGAGGCCTGGGCGCGAGAGAGGAAGAAGAAATGAATAGCGCGCGCGGTGTGCGGGAGCTGGCGAGACAAAAGCGGCAGCAGCCCGAGGATATAAATGACGTGTATTCGGGGGAGAGCGACTATACGCCGGCGGGGCATTGTTTTAAATGGCCGCGGACGCCAGCCGGAATTTATCCCGTTTTGCGCGAACGTGACAAGCGCCGTTAAATTTATTTATTTGCCGCGACCGCGAGCTGACGCGCAGGCGCGCGAAGGGGAAAAAACACAGAGAAAGAGAGAGAGAGAGAGAGAGAGAGAGAGAGAGAGAGAGAGAGAGAGAGAGAGAGAGAGCAGAAAACGAGGAAAAGAGAGTCGGCAGAATAGCCGCTATACGCGCGATTAAACAATGGACTCGTAATGCTCATCATTGTAAGCGGATTTGGGTCGAGCGCGCGAGGCGTTGGCTGGCTAGTAGTATGGGAGGGGGACAAGTCCGATGATGCATTACAAAAATTACGAAGCCATGCGGTGTTGCCCGCTCTCTCTCTCTCTCTCTCTCTCTCTCTCTCTCTCTCTCTCTCTCCCTCTCTCTCTCTCTAACACACACACACACACACTGCGAGTATAAACGCGCTGCTACTGCTCAGCAGAAGAGACTTTTTCGCGATTAATTACGAAATGTTGTTTTTCGGATTCTCTGTTTCTATTCTTCTTTCCGGGGATGGAAGAATGTGTTGTGCGCTGTAACATAGGCTTAAATATTGAATTCGCCATGAAAATCAAACGAAGGTATATATTCAACGGATTATTAGGAAGCAGATTTCTATCGTTTCACGTTGTTTGCGTTTTGACTCGAGTTGCCAGTTTTTGAAGATAGTTAATCGATTGACCTCGTTTCTCACTTTAGATCCTCTAATTGAATCGAAAGGAAATCGAGAATTAGATTACTTTGCAACAACCACGGGTTTAATTCGAATGTACTATATAGCTCGACGTTATTATCAACTATTCTCGTACAAGAGTATCGATCGTTTCAATTGATTTCGGGCTTTATATTAACTCGTGGAATCTAACTATCCCGGCATACGTGCGCGCGGCGCTCTTTGACACTGAAACTTTGCGAATCCCGCAGAGACCTGATATTGCCTTTTACATTCGTTTGACGCTGACGAAATCTATCTCGAGCCGACTGGCGCAGTTACGATCTTGGCAAGAACTTCGAAATTCCTAGGGAGAGAATGTTCTGACTCATAGCGAAGAAATATCGGCTCTCCAATAATTAATATAAATATACCCCTGCCCTGCAGTTGAAATATATTCCAAGTCACTCCCCTCGACGCGATACTCTCCGCAAGTTTCCAAGTCAAGCCAGAAAATCTCTGGCACGTCTCTCTCCCCGGCAATAGAATCGCGTCGTGGCCTGCAATCCAAATAAAGTGTAATGCATTACCGGCAATAACATTAGCCTTTATCAAAGAGCTTCACGATTTCTCTCTCGCTCTCGATGCGTACAGTGGAGTGGAAGGGGGGAAGAGGCGAGTACAACAACTTGGTCGTCGTAGGAGATACGCATCGCGGAGAGCTGAGGAGGAGGGAAAGGACGCGAAATAAAACGAAAATAAAGGCAGACGTAGACTGGCAGAGATCTCTCGCTCGCTCCGAGTGGAAGAAGCCAGAACAGAAAGCGATATAATGTTACGGGGGACCTCGAATTACACGATGAGGGGGAGGCCGTCGCTCGCGCATAAGCGTCGACGAGAGAGAATCTCGGACTGCGTGTATACGTATACGCGTGTCGTATTGGCGGAAGTGTTTCTTTTTTCCGCAGCGCGCGAGAGACTGAATGACGAAGATTCTCGTGCGTGGGTGTGCGTATACAACGAGGAGGAGGCTTTTTGTTGCGAGGAGACGGGGGGAGAGAAGCTCTCCGCCGACTGATAGGGAAAATCGTATCTTCCATGTGGGTCACGCTACTATTGCCGCCGCTACTGCTGCTGCTCGTATTGTGGTGGTGGAGCTTGATGCTGATGGTGGTGGTGGTGGTTGGGAAGGGTGCGCGGAAATTTGAAACTTTTTATGCCCGTTCTCTGGGATTACACGAGACACACTGGAAGTTTCCCTCGAGCCCTGAGCTAAGGACGCGACGACGAAACGCTGCTCTGTGCGCGTATACCACTTCGAATTGTAACTTTGTTTTTTCTCGCATCTATCTTATTCTCGCATCGACTGTTTAACCAGTGACATACACTGAGAGAAATGTGGAGTTGGATTAACCGGAAACTCCGGCAGTTTTTACCGGAGCGCTCAAGCAAATGATTTAAGGTTGAATCTGCCTTAGCACTACCGCTGTTTTTAACTGGCAGTAAGCATAAGTATAAAAATTGAATATTTAATAAGTGATTCATTGTTTTGGCATGAAAATTGGTTTACAAGTCCTCAGAGTACAGTTTATCGTATTTTTTAATTTTCACGATCCCAAAGCAGAAGGTTTGCTTAACTCTGACGAGCTTACGGCAACATAGGGTTTTAAGGGCAATGCAGGTCTACGGCTTTCAGATAAGCCAAGAGACTTTACAGGTATGTCACATTGTACTCTGAGGGCTTGTTAACCAATATTCATGGCTGAACAAAGCATTGATTTATAATTATTTAAATTTTGTGCTTCAGCATAAGTATACAAATTTTGAGGTTAAGAGGTTAGGTTGTACATATTGCAATACTTATTCTCAAACCTTTCGCAAAACTTTTACAAATTCCACGAAACCAATAGGTCCCATATGAATTTGTCACTCATTGTAATATGATATGCTGAAAAACATAAACATATAAGTAAAACCTCACGTGTTCGACGCGGCTGATATAGCGCGGGGAGGAGCCAAGCTTGGACTACTGCAAACTCCGGTAGAATCTGCATGAGTCCACCGCTAAATCAGCTGTGGTCGTCCAAGGCTAATACCACAGAAAAATGTACGGCTATTCTAACTCTACATTTCTCTCAGTGTAATATCGAGCAGACAAACGGCGAACTTTTGTCTTCTTTATTTTATTGGTAAAAAGAATAGGATTTTGCAGCGGTGGAGAAGTTGCTCCTTCCAACACACACACACGCACACACACACACACACAGACATTAATTACTCACTAATGAGAGTAACGATAAGCAAGCTCATCATGCCGAACGCGCACATTAATTTCTATGGAGGAATCATTAATTAGTTGAAGCTCCTAGCGCTTGCTGGGTGTCCGTTATTAGGCGCGTACGCTGCTGCTCGCGAGTGCGATATTCAATATTTCACGCAAAGCCGACCGCGCACACATGCGCATATACGATGACTATGTGAATCCCCAATTATCGTCGCAAGTACTTCTCAGCTGCTCGCGTCAAGAGAGAGCGTTCAAAAGCTCAATTATGTGTAGCAGTATATTTCCTTTGAAATCTCAAGACTCGCAATTGGGGGAGGCTTTTGATATTCAAGCTTTCCGGACTCTCAACTATGTCATGAGCTGCATTACGTTAGATATACGCATCAGCTCTCTCTCTCTCTCTCTCTCTCTCTCTCTCTCTCTCTCTCTCTCTCTCTCTCACTGTATCGATGCCGACACATAGAGCCTACGCTTACTGCACTGCCACTGATCATCTATTATCTACTGCGAATGTGCGCCTATATTATGCTTCTGACACTCGAAGCTTTAGGCTACGCGTAAAACGCGTAATACCATTAAGAGCTTTCCATCGTTACGGAGAACCATTAAGCACAGGAAAATATACCCGTTTTACTGACACACACTCGCGTGTATTAGTACGACGTGTATCGGTAAATATTTTACACGTCAAGCTGAACATCCGGAGGATAGTATATATAGCACCCTATAACAATCGTGCGCGCATCCTCATCCCTCCCGGCATACTAATTAGTGTAAACGTCAAATATGTAACCAGGCGTACCGAAATTACACCGGCATATACATATAGAGCACTGGGGATAAATTATCGATCGGCGATTGCAGTCCGTTTCCAAACATTGCTCGCGCGCTACTCGCGAGTTTTCGATCTTATTCGGAATATTCGACGAGCGCGCGAGGCTGATGGCTACTATTCGATATTGATTCAGATGAACAAATAGTAGTAGAGCTAACGGCTGCGCGCGCGCGCGCGCAGATTCTCCAGTCTCGATATTCGAAGGGTATTATTTCAGCGGGATCTCTCTTGAAATTCTGAGATGATACTACGTCGGCCGAAGACTTATCGCTTCACCTGCTCAGCTCCCACGCGGATATTCGTCCCTTCAATTATCCTTTCAATTCGTATACGCGAGAAACGACGGCGCGCGAGAGAGATAATATAAAACTATCGATTCTGAATATTGCCTTAAGCTCTTCACAAGGCTCAATAAAGTTAAATCTGTTTATCCGAATTGATAGTTTAATACGGCGATTATAATGAAAATACGATATAACTCACCGGGCCGAATTGTTCGAAGTAGTTTTTGACGTCCTCCAGCGTCGTGGGTGCTGATAAACCACCGACAAATATTTTCTTTGTCCTTGTCACCATCTGGAACAGGAAAAGAAAAAACAAATACATTAGTATAAAGCCTGCAATCCCGATGACGACCGTCGATGTATAAGTCTTCGGAATTTAATTGGAAAAAAAATCGCGGACAATGGGCTGTGGATAAACGAGTTTTCAAACTTCGCGAAGTACGTGATGCGAAGCGAGAAGAGGAAAAAAAGAGAAAAGCCGAGTCGATTTCTGGACAGGATATACCCATTAAGTCGGTTCCATTGTGACTCGACAAAAGCTGGCGGGGTAGCCCACTCTCTCCCAAGATCAGGCAGGGAACTTTTCGTCCCTTGTTTTTCCATTCAAGCTCGGCGGCGGCCCTCGCGGCGGCGCTGTTCTCTCTCGACAAAAGGAGGTCATTTTCATCTTCCTCCAAATGACGGCAATTAATAATACAGCAATGTGTGCCTGCCTGCGCGGCTGCTTGTGCAGCGCGAATCTCTCGCACGCGGCGGAGGTCAGTCCTATGGGAAAAATGCGTCACCGTCGCCCGCTTAACGATTTCTTATCTTGGGCCACCCTCTTCTCTCTTTTTTCGCCCTGAAGTTTCCCCGAGCGAAAAAATTGCAGATAGAGCGTCACACGGCGGCGGTTATACGCTGCTTCTGCTGCTGCTAGCGGAAGGTCCGGCGAAAAAAGCCGGAGGGAGGAAGCTCGTGAAAAATGGCGCGCGAGCCCAGCAAAGAAATTGATAAGAGGACTGAAGGGAGAGGGGTAGAGAGGGGGAGATAAAATATGAATGGTCAGGGTCGCCAAGCAACCCCGGCTATGAACCCGCTGCGATGCAGCTGCTGCTACTGATGCAGCGCATGCTGCGAGAATTCCGAATTGCGTAGATAATACGAGGGAAGATGCCACTGTGATATTGTTTTCCTTCGTTGGATCGGGTCGAGTGGATTGATTTGCTTTATTATGTTGATTCAATCAATTTTAGAGCTTTTTCCGTCCGAGGAATAGCTACGCCAGCTGAGAATATTTTTTTACATCACTGGCTGGAACAAAATGTTTAATTCCGAGTTGCAATAAAACCGGTTTACTTGCGCGAGTGAAAAATTTTCTCTGGTAGAGAAAATATTTTCAAAGTTAAATATCCGATCCGGAAAGTTATTCGCGGAAACGCCGATAACTGCGTAAACTCGTTAAACATTTTTCTCTTTTACCGCACAAACATCGCACTCGCACATACACGCTCGTCCGTGCTCGCAGCAAAGCTTTGGCAGAATATTGCTGCCCTTGTTTAAAGCGCGGCGCGGGTGTTTTTCATCATTTTGAATTAATTCATGGGGAAAATCGAATCGCTTGAATGGGAGTCGATCAGAAAATCGGCAAAGGTTAATTTAACGTGCATTGAGGGGTCACCGATAGCGTTATGCTATCACAAAGCTCATCAATTATCACGTGGCTGTCATTGTACAAGTTTTAACTATTCCCGACTCGTATTGTCGTGAACGTTTGTGCGTCCATTTATAGAAACATAAAGCGCGCGTACAGCAGTCCTGCATCGACCAGCCTAGTCGTCCTTGACCAGCAAATCCTGAACTTTACTGCTGCGTCTTCTCTCGCATCGCTATACGTATAGCATAGACTCAGCCGTCAACGGCTACATCACCGTTTTCTCTCTCACTCTTTCTCCCTCCCGTTTTTCTCTCTTTTCGCAGTCGGCCGTGATGCGCGAAACGACCCGCGGTGTAAACGCCAAGAGGTTTATCGGGATAAAAAGCACAGCGCGAAGAGAGCAGGATGAGAGGTATAAAAAAGAGTCTTCTCCCTTTCGCCTCTCTATACACATTTTTCCCTCCGTCCCTCGAGCGAATCCGCTTGATTTTACGAGCGACATACGTATACCACCCTTCGCGCTCTTGTTCTCTCTCTCTCTCTCTCTCTCTCTCTCTCTCTCTCTCTCTCTCTCTCACTCGCTTCGCATTATATCGCATTGCGCGCAGGCTGAATCGAGGAGCTTGCGGGTGAGGATTTAGCGCGCGACGACACCTGCACAGATGGAAGCGTTACTTTGTGTGGTTGATAAAGAAATGCGTATTAACTGTTAAATCCCAGGCGAGTATTTGATCGGGATGAACGAGGATCAAGTCGCGTGTTTGCGTTCATTACGAGTAATACTTTTATTTCGAACGAACGACGCAGTGATTAACGAATAATTTAAATGGCTTCTTTTGGAGAGAGAGAGAGAGAGAGAGAGAGAGAGAGAGAGAGAGAGAGAGAGAGAGAGAGAGAGAGAGAGAGTGACGGAACTCATTATACCGAGATTCAAATATTCGCGCTTGTCGAAAATTTTAATTGCGATTCAAAGTGCACAAGTCAGCACGTAACGAGTCACTTGCACAATTTGATCGTCGATTATGTTACAGCTTTTTACATTGCGGGGATGTGAGATTTGCTCCGGCGAGTTACAATGAACCCATTGTTTTCAAGAATAAACCAATGCAACGTTTAATTGATGCAACGCAATTAATTCGTAAATCCTATTCAACACCTTGAACGTATGGATTTTTCAACGCACGTACGTGAAAAGCTGCGCAGTCCCTTTGATGTTTGCATTCGATTTTGCCACGCGAGACAATTATCGATAGCAAACCAGCGATGCCTTTGTCGAGAGAGCTGAACGCGCAGACGCGAGAAGAAACAGGCTTTGGCGACACAAAATCGAGGCCAAAAGAGACAACGCATTAGTGTAGGGAAAATGTAACTCGCGTGCCGAGGTACTTTTTCACCTTAGCATTCACCGGCTCTGCTTTTCTTCCTCACTGTTTGCCAGTAGGGGATCCTTATAGTCGTGTCCGTGTACACCTCCCGCGGAACTAGCAGCTCCTCTCCATCCGCGTCTTTTTTACCCTTCTCCCACTCGTTGTCGGCTGTCGTTCTCAGAAGGGACGGGGAAAACTATTCGCAATGACGGAAGGAGAGCAGCAGCAGCAGCATCCCTCTTCCACGTCGAAAACTTCTCTCTGCTCGCTTGTCGAATACGGACTTTGTTCGTTCGCACGGAATTCTCCCGGTGAGAAAAATCAGAATGACTTGCAGAAGGGAGAGAAAGAAGAAGCGAGAGGAACTCGCAACGAAACAAAGAATTTAATGCGGATTTAGCGCCGCAGACGACGACGACGAGAGAGCGTCTATTAACGAAATCTTCGCGCGCGAATGGCGGGGGTGGAAAAAGAGACGGAGAGAGAGAGAGAGAAGCAAGTATCCGACAACTTTTAAAGTAAATTACGGAGAGCTTTTGCTTGCCCGTACGCATGAAATGACAAAATTAATTGCGCGAGCTTCGAGATAATAAAAGATGGGAGAGATGGATGACGTCGACTAGAACTATTTACCTTGATGGAGCTTTGGGGAATTTCGTGTGTCCCAGTTTATTGGAGCACGTCGGTGGATTCATTTTGAAAACGCGTTATGTTATTCAGGGTTAAAGAAACGAATATTGCACTCGAATTTTCCTAAGCCTTGAAAAAAGCTCGAGCAATTCCATTGATGGTATGCGCTCGAATTTCTCCCCATATCCCTCGAGCGTATAAATCAGCTCCACCATTTGGATAAGACAAACCTCTATGTGCGCGCATATTGAATTGCCGCGCTACATATACATATACGTATACAATCAAGGAGTAAAGCTGCATATAGAGCAGCTAATCAGGCAAAGTGTATCGACGGATCGGAATAAAAGGTGCTGACGCTAAATTAAATAAATGCCTGAGATCGTTTTGCCACTTTAAAGATATCCGGCGCGTCGTTAGAGAAGTAGCGATTCCAGTATAAGTCCGCCCGGGGATTGGGACGCGCTCGAGAAGAAGGAGTTTACTTATTCGAATGAGGCGCTCGCTCCTGCGATTTTTCTCTATCTCCGAGAGCGCGGCTCCTTTTTCTCGGGCGTCTCTCTCTCTCTCTCTCTCTCTCTCTCTCTCTCTCTCTCTCTCACTCTCATTCTCTGCGGTGTGCGGTACCGCGCTGAATATAGCTATTCCAAGGTATGTATAAGAGAATCTCAAACTACGCTGTTCCTTCCTTCCTTCCTTCCTCGCTTTCCCCGCCGCGCGCGCGGCCTCCCAAGAGGAATTGAAGTTTCTCGATAGGCTCTCGTGCGGAGAGACAGAGAGAGAGAGAGAGAGAGAGAGAGAGAGAGAGAGAGAGGAGAGTAACAGACATATATACCTACAGAGGGACGAGAAATAAAGATCAAGGACGAGTTGGAAAATTTCATTACAGACCGCAGAAGCAGCGAGTAAGCAGGATGAGCGGCAGCGCGGCTGTAATTGCCATTGTGTCGGATAAACCGCGTTTAAGCCACCCTGTATTTATTGTGGGCTAAACGCCGAGGTTAAGAAGTCCGAAAAACTTGGCCTCGCACGGCCTGTATAAACACTCGGAGCAAAGAATGCGTGCGGGCGCAGGAAGGGCCAAGAGGGAGAGAAAGATAGAGAGATTAATTGGATAGCTTATTTCGAGATAGAGATCAGAGAGTGAGCCGCACTTTTGAGAGAGAAAGAGAGAGAGAGAGAGAGAGAGAGAGAGAGAGAGAGAGAGAGAGAGAGAGAGAGAGAATACGACTGGCACAGCAGCGGCGGTCACGTTTATCACGCTTGTTTTCCTAGATAAGTGCAATTTAATTTCAGCCCGAGAAGAAGAGGCTGACATAATAGCCCGAAAGTGCGATATAATTAGTTTGTCTCGTGTTGCGCGTTCTCGTGATTAATCGTGCCATTTGAATAGAAAGGAATTGCCGTTATCGCGTTGAATGGATTTTAATGCTGAGGAATGGCTGCGACTTTATTTGCGCTGTATACACACTATACAAGCGCGACACACAGCTCTCGGCCGAACTTCGTATATAGAGCTGCGCGGGGGATAATGACAAAAATAATTAATGAAGTTTCTTCTCGTTATGGATCGTTTTTAGCTCTCGCGGCTTGTATAATAGAGAGCATTGCGCGGAATGCACTTTACCGAGAGAGCGCGAGCGCCAGATTGTTTTTTACCCTAAGCGTTTTACGATTCACTTTGACTTCGTTATTGGCCGTTAAAGCGACACGTTTCCACCGTTAAATCCTCGGGTAATTACGTATTTTACCGTCCTCTCGCTGCTCTCTCTTCAAGACTCGCTTTCCGCACATGCCCACACGCACGGCCGCGAGTTACATAAAGTCCGCCCAATTTTATGCGCTCTCGGAAACTACGCGCAAAGCGTGCCGGTCACGCGTATCGAAAATACACTCGGAGTTCGGGCAGAAATCACTTTTGACGCGTCGATAGCGCAGAAGAAACGTATACGCATGAATATTGATAGCGGCGTTTATGGAAAGACGAAGCAAGTCGCGCATTGGGATCCACTAAACGTAGGCGCTATAATCCGGCGTCTCGGCCAATTGAATTAGATAAACACGACGCGGCTTTGCAAACAGAGACACAGAGAAACTGCGGCTGCGAAGAGAAGCCTCGGAAGAAGAAGAAGAAGAAGAAGAAGAAGAAGAAGAAGAAGAAGAAGAAGAAGAAGCGAGAAAAGTAAGGTACGTGTCGAGCGAAGCCACTTGGGACTTGATTCTCGTCCTTCGTCCCCTCGACACACGCACGAGACTCGCGTGCGCGGATTTTGCCGCATAGTGGCTTGTGCATGCGAGACACGCTCGTCCCTCTGACACCTCCCCGTTCTCCCACCTAGCGAACGATTTAGTTACGCGTGGAAGAGAGATTAGACGGACTAAGTGGAACGGAGCGCGCGCACTAAGTCACGGAAGGAGGAGCTTTTTCGAACTATACGCACTCGCTGCGGGGGTGCCTCCGATACAATTTAGATATGAGCGCCCGCTTTCAGCGGCTCGATGTCTGCTGCCCTCCAGGGACTCGCGATTTCGTTATCTCGTCGAACCGATCGCCGAGCTTGACGAGAAAATCGGCTCTACGCTGTATACGTTGTTCAGACTGTTGAACTAAGCTCTCTTTCTCTCTGCGTGCCGGACTCTGCTGCGCTTAGTCTTGCGTAAAAGACTGATGTTGAGGGAGAAGGAGTGGGGAGGAATCTTGATGAAGTGTGCTTTAATGGGACGAGATTTTTTGCGAGAAGCAAGAAGCCTGGCGTTTACAGGATGGTAAAGCTTGGAGATTTTTCACTCGGATTGAGGTTGATTTTAATTAGGTTGGGTCATCTCTTCATTAACCTGTCAATAATTAGAAAATGAATCGTATGGCTAAGCTATAATAATCGTGTTGAATCCCATATTTTGTTCTTGATCCCAGCTACTACATATAGCAACCAACCGATGAAAAAAATATACGCGGTCGTGGTTTTCGGTCGTTAGCGTCCAGATAAGCAGCAATGGTAATGGAGACATCCCCCACTGCAGTCGGCAGCGAGTCTCCACTTATTATCCCGGGGCATTATGTAAATACCGGAAGGCCATTACAATTTTACAACTTACTACGGGAGTGACTTTATAGTTTCGTCGCCCCGGGCTATATACGTCGAGGAAAATAAAGCTCCGCCGCGTGTGCTCGGGCATAGTCCTTCGCTCTCCGCACGCGCCTCTGCTCCAATTTTTAAGCTTCTCTTCTTCGCCGCGCCTCGTCCCTCAGACGCCGAAGCCTCCTTCTCTCTCTCTCTCTCTCTCTCTCTCTCTCTCTCTCTCTCTCTCTCTCTCTCTCTCTCTCTCTCCTTATATATGCTCTCGCGAATAAACTATTTTAATTTTTCCAAGTTAATATCGCGGCGGCGGGACGTGCAGTGCACGTGGCAGCGAAAACTTTTTTTCGAGGCTGAAAAGGAGCGCGCCGCGGCCTCTCGACGTTATACTTCGGCAAAGTTAATATCGAATATTCTTCTCTAGCCCGCGAGCGCGCGCGCAGCTTTTTTTATTCGAGGTTATCAGCTTCTCCGTAACGGCACGTATATGCGTGTTTTTTTCGCCCTCGAACGACTTGGCGAACTCACTCGAGTTCCAGGAAGAGATGCGCGATGTGAAATTAAAATTTTTTGACCGACTGGTGGAGCGCAAACGCAGTCCTTTATCGCGATGTATGTGCGAAAAACAGCAGTAGTGTGTGTGAGCGGAATAAATGGAGTCGCCGCGAGGTGCAATGCAAAATAATTGAATCATCCGAAATTGAGCATGACTGAAAGTTTTATAATTTGACAGCAGCGCGCGTCAAGTGCACTTGTAAGCGTTTAAAAATTTATATTGCCTGAGCGAGGAACTTTTTGGATCGACGCCAGAATGTTGCTCCTGCGGTCGGAGCATGCAATGCCTGATTTTTTTTCCGCTCAGGATTTTAGGACGTAGACAGAATTGGATTTTTTGTAAAAGAGAGTGTCGATACCTGTACACTTCGTTCCGCACGTGTCAAAGTTTTCGGTATTTATAATCGACGCGCGCTCTTTTTTTCCGCTATGAAAACATTTTCATATCCGCAGTCGCTAAGCTGATAGTGACATTGTTTAGGAAACTCGAGCCGCTTGACCACTGGCGTAACTCGAGCATGTGGTTTCGCGGCAGGTATCCACACGCCGCGCTCGTTTGTGTTCGGGCGAAATGCAGTGTATCATAAGGTACACTCTCGGCAGAGAGTTTTGAAAATCGCGAAAAAAATCGCTCTTTCGCTGATTATACCGTAGTAGAATGTAGGAGAAGTGAAAATTCTAGACTTCTCCACTGAAGCAGCACGGGGAACAAGATGGCTTCATTGCGAAGAATTAATACGAGCTCATGCGCACGGGCGCGGGAAAATTCATTAATAAAATGGTGAGAAATTATCGCAGCTGTGTCGTTTGATAAATCAATAGAGACGACGAGGCACGAGTAGTAGCAGCAGTCGTCGACGACGACGAGCGCCTATATAAAAACCTTTCGGGAAATTACATTTAGGAGTACGAAACTAATTTCCCCTTTCTCCGCAAAGGACCAGACGAGAGAACGAGCTACGAGGCCAGAAAAAGCGAGATCTAGAGAGAGAGAGAGAGAGAGAGAGAGAGAGCGCTTCAATTCGCTCTCGGTGCAGCGATGGCAGCGGCAGTAGCTAACAACCCCATTTCTGAAGAGCGCGCGATGTCTGAAAATCAATTCGTTAATTCGGCCGACTTAATAAGGTCAGCACTCCAGGAATAACCGACGGAGAGCGAAGGAAAGTAAGCCAGGAAGATTCCACGGGCTTCATCAGCGCGGCTTCCATAAAACTGATGCGCGCAGCAGTCATTCGCGTCCTTTGTCCCCCCTCATGCTGCCAATTAATTCCATCAAAGAGGCCAGCAGCGTCAGACGAGCTATAGGCTGGCATTCCGACAAAGTACGTGTGTGATGGACGGGGAGCGAAAAAGGGAGAGTCGTCGTCGTCGTCGTCGTCACACCGAGAGAAGGGAAGAAAAGCGCTCTGGCTATCATCTGGCTTACCGACGAACGTCAACCTTTTATCCTCGCGCTTACGTCTTCCGCCGCGCGCGGGCACAGCAGCCCTCTTCTTTGTTTCTCGCGAATTTTTCCCAGACAGCCGGCCAGCTCGATCTTTATCCGCGAGGACGTGAAATTATCTCAGGGCTCACGCGAGTACACCCTTTTTCTCCCCCGCGCGCGCGCAAGGCTGTCTAATAAGGCTTAGGCGCTGCTTACTCTCTTTCCGCCCTCGCGTGCAAGAGGCACTCGAGAGTCTTTCGATTTCTCCCCAGCAGCAGCAGCTGCATTGCTCGCGCGCGACCCCTCCTGAGCTCTCTGAAAGAGTCTTTCCCTTCAAAGTCTTGTGTTCGTGCTTTAAACTTTTTCGCTCGAGTTACTGGCATTCTTCAGACGAATTTGTGAGATTTTTTACATGACTTCGCTCTCTCTCTCTCTCTCCCTCGGCAGAGCATCAGCTAGCTATGACACCTCCTTTACGAACATTAATAATTAAAAGGGCTAATTGATTTTCCGAAGAATTTTTCCCGTACAAAGCCGTCGAAGATCGTATTTTTGCAAACTTTTCTCTCCCGGCGCGACAAAGCGTGAGTAATCGGCAAACAGAAACACTTGTTATGTGCACAGGACAAACACGCGCGCGCGGCGATGAACGCGTCGAATTTTCGAAATAATAAATTCCGCTCCCTCTTCTTCGCGCGCGCCACTGTATCTTTCTATTTACTCGGATTCCCTCCGTCGCTCTCTCTCTTTTTCCCTGCGCTTGTCAGCGACGGTACACACTGTCTTTTCTCTCCTTTTAGTCTCGATTTGCCCTTTTCTCTCTCCCTTTGCTTCGGTAATCTCTACACTCGAACGGCAGCAGCAGCGGAAGCGTTTCAGCTCATGCGGGGAGGGCGAGAGGCATACAGACAAGGGGCTGCGACGAAACATTTTCATTATCCCGGGATAAATTTACATCCCTCTTTAAGTCACGCGAGCAAGAAAAATCGAATATTCGATGCGGAGAGGCCTGACGCCTACACGACACCGATCGGTTTTCACAAAATCGTGTAACAATGATGGATGGCCCGTCAGTATGAATAAAACAGGATTGATTATACGCGGAATAGAAAGATTCCCTTAATAACATAGCGGCTAATCGCAAACGTAAACACGCCACCGACGACAAGCTTGATCCTCCCGCGCACGTGCGGCCATAGCATTCAATAGCCCCGGAACAATTCGTCTAATTCGGAGCGTCGAAATAAAACGCCGAATCGGCCATAAAATCCCGGCTGGTCGTTATGCCTCTCCCTCCTACACTCGTCCCAAATGAGCGAAAGTGCGACGATTTACAAGTCGATGTTACCGGCTGTAAACGCGTTCGTCGACTTGGTCGGACTGCGAGCATCTCTAAGAAGCGGCGACTGGGCTGACCGCGATAGCAGGCCCTGACCCTTTCTCCCCGTGCCAGAGCTTGCCGCGCGCACGAACGCTCTCTCTCTCTCTCTCTCTCTCTCTCTCTCTCTCTCTCTCTCTCCCCTCTATCTGTCTTTTATTGCAGGATTGACCTCGGCTAAACACCCTTTCGATGAATTATTCATCGTTTGGGCTGCGCTCTCGTATGAATTAGCAGAGCGGTATTAGTCGTCGCGGTGTTCGAAATTCGCTCTCTGGTTAATTTAATCAAATTTATTTTACAGACTACTTTACGTGCTTATGAATAATAGCGATTTTTGCGGATTTGATGTATATTCTTCTCTCCAGCTCTAAGAGATTTATTCCGAGGGTACAACTACATTTTCATTTTCCGAAAAGAACGAGGGAATCGTTCAAGGTCAGCGCGGGAATAAACGTATACATTTTTAAAATTCATTATGTATGTCGTGCATGCGCAAACCCGTATTTCATCGGTCGCCTGCCTACACCTGCGAAATATTTCAGCGATGATGTAAAGGTTGAAGCTGCTGCGAAAATATCGGCCCCGAATTCGAAGTGTACACACATTACGATCGGAAAACAAATCGATCGTATTAAACCGTCGACCTAGAACGAATAGCACACACACAAAACGTGGTTTCAATATTGCACTCGCGATTCGTGCGCTCAAAAAAGAAAATTATTTCTCCTTCCACTGGTCCGACACACGGCTAGAACAATTTTTAATAGAAAATCCTCTCTATCCTCTCGCCCTCTCCCTGTTCCATTCCTTCCGTTTGCGCACGACGACCCTATCTCTTGTACAGTGCGACTATCGCCCAACTCCCTCTCTCTCTCTCTCTCTCTCTCTCTCTCTCTCTCTCTCTCTCTCTCTCTCTCTCTCTCTCCCTCTTTCTATCTCGCCAGTGGTCCTCTGGAATACTGTACGTCGGTGGCGCACATGCTGCATGCAACGATAGGATGGATAGAGCGAGCCGGAAGACCGTCGAGGCTGCTGCCGCCAGCCTTTACGGGATGCAGCGCGGCCCTTTCCGCGAACCGCCATTTATTACCGGCGGCGGCCGGCTAAACTCACTTCGGGAGGCCGGACTATTTTTCATTCGGCTTGATAGTACCAGCAGTCGTTGTAGCGGCGTAAAGCGTTTTCGATCTCGCGAATTTTGCGAGGGAAAATTCGCGAGTATGCCGTTGGCGAGCTGACTTTTCGTTAACGGGAATTTAAATGAAATTCAATTGATAGTCTCTCAGTCTTTATCTCTGCGTGTGTTTACATTGCGGATTTTCAAGCGAGCTTTAATCAGAACTTATGTGTACCGAGAGAGCACTGGATTTTCATACTTTCGACTCGCACGCTATCGCGTCGTAAACACACACATACGCGTATGCGCGAGCATCGAAAAGAAAGCTTATCTCAAACAGCGCTTTCGCTATCTTAATTAGTTTATTTTCGAATCCCGCGTGCGCGAGCATACGTAGATACATTGCAATGCAACGAAATTTACGGCCAAAAAAAAAGTCCGCATAGCCCCCTGCAAGCATCTAGATTGCAGAAGCATACTTCACAGTTGATAACGATCACAATTCTTTTTCCTCCACCGCTGCGCGCTCTCCTACTCTATTTTTGAGGCCACGCGCGATCTTGCTCTTTCTCCTTTTCTCTCTTTCCAGTCCCAAGGTCGTCGCGTATAACTTCCGTTTAACGTGTTTTATGGTTTTCCCCTCAAGGACTCTCCAGGGCGAGGAAAACTGCGTGCACGTACGCGGCGGAGCGCACATGCATCATCTTCGCTCCGGCGTATATGTGTGTGTGTACGTGTGTTTGTGTGCAATGTGTGTGTATGTGTATGTGTGTATGTGTGTGTGTGTATGTGTGTATGTGGCACCGAAAAATTTCGCCCGAGAAAGACGTCAGAGCGCGAGCGGAAGAGAGCTCGCGAATTTTTTGTACGCGCTGTACCCGAAACAATGGATATTCACGACTTCAAAGGGACTCGTGCACGCTAAGGAACCGGTCCCTCGTTCTTCTTTTTTCTCTCTCTCTCACTCTCACTCTCGCAACCCTCGACGAACTCTTTTTCTTTTTCGAGTCTCTCTCGCGCGCAATGATCTCCATGCATCTGCTGCTGCTGCTTGGATGTAAAACGCGCGCGTCGGTCGTACAAATGACAAGGAATTTTAAAGAGAGAAAGGCGAATCGCCATAAAGAGGCGGGAGAGAGAAAATGCTTCTTCTGGCGATCGCATTATTTAAAATGTGTACTCGGCAGTAACAGTAGCAGCAGCTCGTGCTTTCTCTCTCTCTCTCTCTCTCTCTCTCTCTCTCTCTCTCTCTCTCTCTCTCTCTCTCTCTCTCTCTCTCTCTCTCTCTCTGCAGCTAGAAATGCGCCTTTTGTACGCGGATATTCAGCAGTGTCTCGCGTTAAAGAGAAGCTACGCCAAGATTACACTCGGAGTAATTAATCGAGGATCCTTTAAGGATTAAATAATCATTAGCAAATGGAATATACCTCGTTAGGGAAAAGAAGCATTTATCAGCGTGCCTGCCGACGTTCCGCGACTGAAAGACTCTCGATAAATAGCGCATGCGAATAGTTTTCAGGGTAGGAAAAATCCGATTAGTCTCATCGGTTATTTGCGTCTTCGGTTTTTGGCAGCGACGACGCAGAGGAGACGTTACAGAGGATAAGAAAAATCGACGACAATGCTCGTGTTTTCTAATTGCGAGAGCCGACGACGCGGTCCCGGGCAAATTAGAGCTGCAGTCGCCGACGTCGTATATTTATGGAAAATCGGTCGTTGCGATGCCCCACGAGGGACATTTGGCAGGATCGTCGCCGCACGCATTGTGCGCGCGATCGCGTTCTATATACCACGAACAACACGGCCAGACGACGAAATCTCTGGCAAGGACATTTGGCACATTCGCGCGCGTGGACTACTGGGCGAATAATTTTTTTCCTTCTTGGCACCTACGGACCTCATTTAAATTCAATATTCAATCGAGTGACGGGGCGAGGACAACTGCGCGCTACTGAAAATTTACAGCCGCGGCAATCTCGTTCAATTTTATCATGCTCCTTTTTTTCCAGAGACAGAGGGAATTCATGGTACGTTTTTATATTTGCCTGCCAACCGTTCGATTCTTGATTGCGATTCACCCGCGTGACTATTATAGATACGGGTAAAGAGACAATTTGCGCTGGCGACCAGTAGGAGCGTAATGAAATCACGTCATTGTTTGATGGGATCTGGATAGTGGGAAAATTAATAATAGTAGTTTCATTAATTCCAACGATTATTACATCGTTTGGAAATGAAGACTAATTCGGGGGAGCAAAATTCAATCACAAATCTAATCACGATTCTACGAATCGATAATAAACGATCGAAAAGAGTCCAGAGCGTCTTCAGCAGTGACGACCTCCATCTTGGCTGTCGCAGTGATTACTCGGGCCCTTAAGAGCTTGCCTGCACGAGGACATCTTAATACCGGCGAAGTACCGTAACTTTCATTCAATTTCCGAAAGTTTCGACACTCGGTCTGCTTCGCTCTCTCTCTCTCTCTCTCTCTCTCTTCCTCCAATACCAAATCCACTCCATTACGTCGTCCGAGTGCCCAAGTCCATCCTCAGGTCCTGAACTGCTCGCGCGCGCGCAGGTCCACGCGCGCGCTATCTTGACTTAAACTGTTTGAGTTGCGACTTTACCGGATTACCAGGGAATCCAGTGTTCCTTCGCGTGGCCATCTTCAAAGTTACACTCCGCGCACAGTCCTCCTCCGCGGCAGCGGAGGACGTTTGAAATCGGAAACTCGTTACGGACATTTGTGTGGATCTTGTCACTTTTGGGATCCAACGACTTTTTCAACGATTCGACACTTTATTTCGAGAAAAGTCAAGGTTGCGGTGAAAAAAACAAACGCTTTCTTTGTCTCGCTCGCTGCGTCATCGTATTGTCAATATTCCATTAGATCGACCTTTACTCTGTAATTTTTCACGGCGCGCCGTTCGCTTTATATTCTCTCGCACTTTTTTCCTATCTTGACTCTTGTCCGAAGATTATATCGATCGCGTAATGTCAAACGCGCCGGAGCTCGCGCGCATATGCGCTTTTAACTCAAAGGTGAGGACGCAGAGTATACACAGCATCGCTGCTGCCGCTGTAGGCGCGACGAGCAAAAGAGCGAGTAAAAAGGGAGAGAGAGAGAGAGAGAGAGATACAGCGAGGGAGACAGAGAGAAAGACAGCGTATCATCTTCTATTTTAACGCTTCCTTTGATCTGTATTATCGCTCGGCAGCTGCCGGCACCGACGCTGTACTGTGTTTTTTTTTATTCGCGCGCGCGCGAACCTGAAAAGCATTCTAAAAACTTTTCAGAGAGGAACCGTCGTGTCGTTTCGACGCTGCAGGCCCTTTTTCGGCTCGATTTTGCGAGCCGGGAAAAGGCCGCGGATTCGAAATTAGAAGATTATAAATACAATCGGAGGTGTTCGAATCGAGCATTGGTCACTCGAATAGCCGCCATATACTCTCGATGAGAGGTTAAATTTGCTGCCACGAAATTCTATTCACAAATTTGGGTTGACAATGTTACAAGGCGAGCAATTACCTCGAGAGCCTCGCGGCCCGCGCGCACAAAAGAGGCTGTTACGAGCGTATATAGCGCATAGGGAGCAGTTCAGCGCTGCAAGAGAGAAGAGTCATTCGACGATTATAAATAGCTGAAGCACGAGCGCGCGATCTCCCCCTTATTCGTCTCTCGCATTGACTAGCGTGCTCAGGTGTTTGCTTAGCAACATGAAGAACAAGCAGCCGTGGCAGCACGTGAAACTCGTCCATTGTGAGGGCCTATTGAGCAGCGCACATCGTAAGCAGCGCGCTATACTAGTATTCCCATAGAAACGCTGCCACCGCGGCTCGATTACCTCCTCCTCCTCCTCTTCTGCACACCCCCCAACGACACATTCAAACGCTTATACGGGCTGCTGCTATTACTACTCGCGCGTGTGTGTATTTGGCTTTATGGAAGCGAGAGCGAGAGAGGAGGATTTTTCATCGGGGAAAGTGGCAATTACGGCCGATATCAATTATAAAAAGAATCTTTTGTCGCCGAGAGCGGAGAGAGCCGCGAACTCGCCTGCTATAATAACGGAAATTGTAATTACGCAGCGCCGTGCTCGCGGATCGACGATTGTATTCGTTAGTGGATGAAAGACGCTTTCCTATAACGTTCGATTATTTCAGCGAGGAATAATGAGGGACGATTTTCAATGGAGAAATATCGGGTCACACACGCGCGCTCGCGTTCGCGCGTTTATCGAGTGCTCTTCAAGCGCGTATGGTATACGACGGAGAATATTAAAAATTGAACGAGCTCAGCTTATGCAGACGACACTTGGAAGGTCAGAGGAGGACACGCTGCGCCGGGCGCGTATAAGACTCTTTCGCAAACAGGCATCAGCGCGACGCCGGCGTCGCACACATGTAAATCTCCCGTAGTAAACAATGCAGGCGGCCTTCCATTATGCAGAGCACAGTGCACATCATTCGCGTCACAGTCGAGCGAGAGAAGCCACACATGCTGCTGTATAATGTTTACCGCGCGCTGCTCTTGCGTATACGACGTTGGCTCGGGCGAAGGGTGAACAAGTACGCGGCAGTAGCGGCAGCAGCGTGAGAGACAGGGACAGAGAAAGCGCTTTGCCGTATATGCACAGAGAGAGAGAGAGAGAGAGAGAGAGAGAGAGAGAGAGAGAGAGAGAGAGAGAGAGAGGCCGCGCGCGCATAGAACGGCCAGGATGGAATTGCCATGAGCAGTAATTCACGCATTATGGCCTGGCCTGCGCGCGATTCGACAACGTGAATAGGGAGCCGTCGCCGTAGCTCGTAGCTCTTAACATTGATCTTACGCTGCTACTCAGCTACTGCTGCTGCTGCTGCTAGCTAACCAGGTATATTCGCGAACGAAACGTGCCGAGAGGCTTTGAGAGCGCACCGAGGCAAAGGGCATAGCCTAATTGCGCTTGATGCGCGCCGAAAGTGTCGGGGCTGTGTTGGATATGAGTTTTGGAAAGTGCTGATGAGGAGTAAAAAGGAATTTTTGATGAACCCGAGAGGATTCCAGAGATTAGGGTTGGGAAAGCGTTAGCTGCGTGTTTTTACACTGCTGGGAAGATCAGAGTCTTACTATAGCGTCAGTAGTTAAGTCCAAGCTTGCGTAAGACTATGCGAGTCCCGAGACGTTTTACAGCGGAATTTCGTGCAGCGGAGCACCAAAATTAAGCCACAATAAATAATGATTCTCCCAGAGCAGCGACAGAGAGAAAGAGAGAGTTTTAAATACAGATTTATGAGGGCCAGCAGCGCGAGTACTAGTATCGACTAATCTGTGAATGACGAGGAGCTTTGACCGCGTTATCGGAGCCAGCCGATCGCCCCGCCGGTGAGCTCCGAATTTATGCAGCGTTAATAAAAATTACTACCCACTACAAGCTCGCGCCTGCGCTACGCAACTGTATATTTCGATTCAGAAATACACAAAATGTATTCAAGATAGCGGCACTATACGGTAATACGAGTGGCTGCAGCGCGGCATTTGCATAAAGTCGCAGTAAAATCGACACGCCCCCCCCCCCCCCCCCGCAGCACCGAACGACCGACCGACCAGCCGACAGATTATTAAAATGAAATCTCTCAAAATGTCCTCGCGTTTCGAGTTCTCTCTCTCTCTCTCTCTCTCTCTCTCTCTCTCTCTCTCTCTCTCTCTCTCTCTCTCTCTCTCTCTCTCTCTGTTTATACATAGTTGTACCCGGTTGCGATCGATAATCAGACGCGATCTCAGGTGTGTTCCAAAGCCACGTCCCCCGCCCTTATCTGCTGTGTACGCGTGTACGTAAATGAAAAGGATTTATAAACTGCAGAGTTGCAGCAACGAGCACTAATGTATTGGAAAGCTAGCGTGGGCTGCTTGCACGCGTTTCACACACATACACACGTAGAGAGACGGGTTGTAGAAAGAGCGGGCGTGCGCATCATTGCGCATGAAAACGCGAGAGGAGTGGAATGAAAAGCCGCTCGCTGGCGCCCACGCGCCGACGTGAAAATAAAAACTCGCTGCCGGCCACCTCTCTATGAAAGCAGGCCGAATAATTTCCGCATACCTGTACGTACACGCGGATATTCGCGATCTCAATCGGAGTGTATAATCTGATTTTTCGGAAAGGAAAGTAAAGCAACGAGAGCCGCTGTATTTTATATTACACGGTCGCCGCTCTAAACTCCGAAGAGAAATACGCAGGCTCTTTTCCTCTCTCGCAATCTCCTCCTCGTCGAACTTTTCTCGCTTTCAATAACCGACTTTAATGCAGTCGCTGAGATTTCAAACAGTCATTACCTCGCGACTCGGGGAGAGAGAGAGAGAGAGTAAGAGAGAAAGAAAGAACTCGGCATCAGCGAGCGGGTGAGAGAGAGAGAGAGAGAGAGAGAGAGAGAGAGAGAGAGAGAAAAGCAGCACGAAGGGCTCGAAAGGGAATAAAAGGAGCCGAGAGAGAGAGAGAAAAGCAGCAGCAGCTTTACTCCGAAGACAAAAGCGAAAAAGAGCGCGCGCGGAAGAAAATTTTGCGCGAACGACGGATGACTGATGCTGCTGACGTGTATGCATGCACACCTATACACTTGCATAATATACACATACGCGGAGAGGGTGAAAAAAGGGTGAAAGGAGAGAGAGAGAGAGAGAGAGACTCGAAAGACGGGTGCATTCGCGCGACGCGCGGCGAGGGAGTGAAGGGCTGCTGCTGCGATGGGGCGCCGTATCGCAGAGCGGATGAATCGAGGGTGGCAACGACGACGACGGCGAGTAAGAGAGAGAGTTAACCTACTTCTATATTTTAGCCCGTTTGTCAGCTCCCCCCCCCCCCCTCCCCAACTCTCAGCCAGCAGCAGCTTGTCCGCGAGAGAGCACGCGGGAGCTCTTTTCGATTTAAAGAGATGGGATGTGCGTGTATGCGCAAGAGCTGGATTGAAAAGCGATTTTGCGCAAACAGCTGGGATCTCTTATCGAGGAGCGAAAGCTCGAAGAGCCGTAAAGCAGTCGCGAGCTGAAATTCGTCATACGCGTGAGGTGTTGCGAATTTATGACTCTCGGCTCGACTATGTCGAGAGAGATCCTTTTCTCTTATCCGAGATTGATTTTTTATACGTTTGCCGGATTTTCTTATGGATACAGGGCAGGAGCTTGTCCGCGGATGCATAAATCTTCGTTGATTAAGCTTATACACGCCCCGAGTTCTTAATTTAAATATCGTATCGAGGACATTTATCTTCCGCGTGGCTACCGAGAGACATTACAAATTCACGAGAGAGAGAGAGAGAGAGAGAGAGATAGAGAGAGAGAGAGAGAGGGAGAGAGAGAGAGAGCTATTCTTGCATTCATCCGAGGCACGTGTCGCAGCTCTGTGTATTCTGTGACAACATCCTTAAAGCGATTTTTTTTAATTCAGCCTCTCTCTCGCACCCTTTTTCTTTCACAGCGCAGCAGCTACCCTTTATATATCACTTCTCTGCGTCGTATATCTGTGTGGGGTGGATTCCGCGCAAAGTAATTAATTTTATCAGGCTGGAAATCGACTAAGATAACGAACTAATCCGAAAACGTTTCGAGGGAGAGAGAGAGAGAGAGGAAGGGTCGACCCGCCGCTAATAAGTATATCAAGGATTTTCAACCAATCTACCTCCTCTCCTCGGGAAGCAGATCGAAAGCATTCGCGTGCGGAGCTTTCTTTATTACGATTCGATCCGCGGAATGTGGAACCAATTACGAGCGGCTATTTTTCCGGAAGCGGAAGGTTAAACAGGACTAATTCCCTCCTTGTGCTACTATACACGTTTCTTTGACGAAATTAAATATGATCGGTTAAAAACGTAAAGAGCCTTATCCGCAGTTCTGAAAGTGGCGTGAAAATGCCCCTCAAGCGAATATTAATTAGGTTCGCCACCAGCGCCACGGTGTAATCTACTATTAGCACGTGTGTTATAATACTTTAATAACATCAGATATCCGCAACATAATTACCCCGAGTAATTAACGCGTCGCGCGCTTTCATTACAGGGAAATTCGAAAAATCGCGCACTGCACGCAACGTATATAAATATATACTCAGCTTGCGGGGCAAAAAGCCCCGGCACTCGCCAACGCAAACAAACATCATCGATTGGAAACCGTAAACTTTGACATAAAGAGCTCACGAGCGTGACCGTAGGTTCATAGTTTAATGGCTACGATCCACCTCCTCCCATCAGGTCTCTTTCTCTCTCTCTCTCTCTCTCTCTCTCTCTCTCTCTCTCTCTCTCTCTCTCTCTCCCACCCCCTTGTGAAATCGATACGGTTCTGCGGCGAGGCTCTCATTAAGCTCCCGCGCGCAGTGCAAAGAGTATAGACGAGTATAGAGTCGCGCGGAGATTAAAGCTCGTTAAAGTCGACGCCGCTTTTCGCTGCTAATTTTCCAGTACACGCGTGGCTATCCATAAATTCTGCGCGGGCCTCCGAATTAGCAAAAACGATTGTCAAATTGCTCTTCGTCGGCGGCGGCGCGTCGTCGGGGGAATATCCGAAATTTCATTCCAACTTGCGCGCCGGAAAAAGCGAGCTACACTGCATACGCGCGAGTGTGTATGCGCAGTGGACGGAATTAATTCAGAGTGTAAAAAGAGATGTCTCTCGCGTGTGTTCTCATTTGTCAGACAGAGAGCTTTGACGTGCGCGCTCTCGTTGTTAGTTTTTCATATCGAACGTTAGAACGCTTCCTCGTTTTTCGCTCTCTCCGCGCCGAGGAGAGGTGCGAGCATTTATTCAATTACGCTACAGCTCCGCGCAATCGCCAAGCGTTTCGCTTAATAAATCCAATTAACAATCAGCGCGTTTTGATATTTATACGGGCTATTTCAATTTCAAATTCGCGATCTCTCCCCGCTCGCTTGGTTTTTTTTTAACGAATTGTATTCGGCACACTTCGCGCATTTCGAATTCTCTCTCTCTCGTTTCATCCGCTCGTACAATGAAATAAGGCGCGCGCGCGCGCGAGAGAGAGAGAGAGAGAGAGAGAGAGAGAGAGCAGCGGAAAAAAAGGAACGCGGCAAGTATACGAGCGACACTTTGGCAGAGCGAAAATGCAACGCAAACGAAATTTTCGCGCGACTATGGGAGAGAGGACGCTGCCGCGCGGTGTGAAATTGAAAATGAAGCGCGAGAGAGAGAGAGAGCGCCACACGCCGGTGAAAGAGAGAAAGCGAGAGACAGCAAGAGAGAGAGAGAGAGAGAGAGAGAGAGAGAGAGAGAGAGAGAGAGAGAGATAAGAGGCGGCGCTCGGTGTGGGTGTTTGGGGAATTCCGAGCGTTCGCACTTTTACGAGACTGTTTTCGCAAATTTAAAGACTGGCCGGGTAGCTGTAAAAAAACTACCCTGTGTGTGTATGTCCCCTTTCTAATCTAGCCTCTGTAGTATACGCCGTGGAGCCAGCCAGTAGAAACTCAATTATCGTAAAGCATTCGAGAGCTCGAGTGTAAAAAGAGCAGCGCCGCTCGTGAAAAATCATACTGTCTGGCCCGTGGTTCTCTCTCACTCTGTACACTATACTGCCGTTATACACCGCGAGCGCGTGGAGGAGCGGTCAGCGCCGCGGGATAATGATTGTGTATACCCGGTTTTATTTACCTGCGCGCAAATCGAGCGATTTCTCCGGCCCGAGAATATAGCGGAGCGAGATATCAATCGACCGTGAAAAATGCCAGAAAGGAAGAAAACGCGGCTGCTGCGGTGCTAAAATGTTTTGCGGCGCGCGAAACCCGAGCATTGCGGGATTTAACGACACGACGGTATATTCGCGGGAAAACATCCGTTGAGAATTCTTAATCCCGAGGAATCGAGCCGAAGTTAATTACCCTCAGCGCCACTATAGCGCTGTTGCTGCTGCCACGGCGTATACATAGTTTCAAATTATTCCTGCACTATTGGTTTTCAACTGCTCCCGGGTTTATAAAGCTGGTTATACGGCCGGACAATTTTATCACTTCCAAACTCGAATTGCCGCGCGTCAAAACTTCCGGAGGAGTTTAACGATCAACATAATTGTTGCGAACAATTGCTCGAGCTGATGCATTTTACCGTTTCCAAAGCTCGGAGAAACGGCAAATAAAAATCGCCTCCGACGATGTACTTTGTATTCAGAGATGCAGTGTGTGCCGTGATGAATGATTCGAGAGATCGGTCGTCAAACTCGCTTGTTGTCATGCCACGCGCGCGGAGAAGCAAAACAATAACCAGCGGCGGCGTCGCTTCGCGGAAAGCAATCTGGAGCACAGACGTAAATACGTATCCTCTGACCGAGACGGTATGATCTCGGAGCGAGCGCGCGGCGCATATAAAGAGAGATCGATAGCCCCGCGAGAAAACGAGCGAACTCTCCGCGCTGCTTCTCTTTTAAGGTCAATAACGGAGAAACAGAGAGAATGTGTATAACAAGAGGGACGAGGAGCTAGGATCATTGAAAAGAGCCCTTGGTCCTGTTCCAGATAGGACACTTATTCCGGCTTTATATCGGCGTCGCCGCTGTCTCTCCTCTTTGCTGCTTCCTCCCAGACACATTCGCGATGCAAATAAAACTCGCGCGTAAACAAATACGCAGACACACATATGGATATACATAGAGCGAGAGAGCGTGTATGAGAGACGGGGGGATGGAGATACGACGAAGACACAGATTTGCATAGGAGACACGCGGCTTGACACTTGTTTGTCGAAAATAATAAAACTCGGGCCAGGAGCGCGAGGGCAAACAATATACTGTACACACAGATAACACAGATATAACACTCTCTAATTCCCAGCTCGCTCGACCCACGGGTACCCTCTTGGAGGAGGGACAAAGAAATCGCCTCCGCACGCAGTTGAGAAGTTTGTAAGAAAGTGACAGGGCTGTACCTTCTCGGGTGTGATGAGCGGTGTGATATACGTGGTGACCGCCGTCTTGCTACACTTTCTGCCGAGCGCAGCCTTTTCCGGGAGGTAAAACGAGGAGCTGCTGCTTCACTGGCAGCCGCTGGTATACTACTGCGTATACTCCCGCCGCCGGCGCTGCACTGCTTCTTCTCACTGCTCGCGCGGGACACTCGCGCGCGACTCTCTTCTCTCTCTCTTATGTAGCGGCTACTGCAGCCGCCACCGCCGCTGCTGCTGATACCTGTTGGTTCCTGGCACGCGACTCGCTGCACACTCTCCGCTAATTTCCAGAGCCGCTTCTCCCGGAAATCTTCGACGATCGGATCACGATGCACGACAACACAAGGACCGATTCGCGGCTGGACTATACTGTTAATACGGGGGCGAGAACAACTTGCTGCTGCTGGCACGCGACGCACTGGAAGAGCTTGGAAGCCGAGTGACAGGTGTCTAGCAAGGATGTGTACGCGAATGCAGATCGTTGCAGCTGCATGTACGGATCCTTTACGGAGAGATAAGTGACTGGTGTGTACTATATACTCGGGCGACGCAGCGGCAGCGCGTGTGTACCTCTGAACGTACGTGTGTCACACACTGGTAAATGATGAACGGAGAACCGACTCTCGCAGCTTCCTTTCTCGCTCTCTTCGCTAGCTCACTGTGCTGCAGAGTGAACGGACAGAACTATACGCTCGCGCTCGCGGTACGACACCAAGTTGGCACACAACACACGATGCTACACGCTGTGGCGCCGAGAACGGAATGGGGCGACCGTGGAGTCCCGGGCAGTGGAGCCGCGCCGCCGCCGCCGCCGGATGGACGTAGGGAGGGAGGTGGGAATCGCGCGCGCCGCCTGGTGGGGCTGACGTCGCGACTGCAGGCCGCCCCTCGAGCGGCGACCCCACCCCCGCGACACTCGGCAGCCCCCAGAGATGACGCCGCCGTCGAGAGCGTATATACGCGCGTGTGCACCCCGCGAAGCCGCGAAGGAGCTGCCTGCTCTGCGCAGGCGTGCGCCGCGAGAGACGAGGAGCGCGCGAGGGTGGCATCGCGACAGCGCCAGCACCGCACCAGCAGTTCTCCTCTCCGTACGTACGTCCGTCTGTCTGTCGGTCTGTCTGGCTGGCTGTCTCCTCTCACTCAGACTTGTGTGTTCTTGAGGATGATGCACATCAGCGGCGTGCGTGTAGGCGAGGAATTTAACGAGGACTTTTGGGATGTATGTAGGAACCGTTGCTTCTTCGTCTATGCGAAATTGGAATTCTCTCTGGTTTAAATGATTAGGGCAATGAAAGAAAAATTGGAGCTTCAGCAGCGGAGCTAGAAATATACGAGTCGAACTGGACGTACACGGCAGTCGATACAGAATAAAAGAGAAACCGGTCCATAAAGTTTATCGAGTCGGAAAGCAGATAATGGCAGAGCGAGCGGAAAAAATCGACGCCGCCGTACGAATGATGAGTGATTGATAAAGGTAATTGAACAAAGGGAAACTCCGCGGCGGGGGGGGGGGGCGAAAGAGAAGAAAGTGCCGCGCGCGAAAGAAGAAAACGAGAGCCGAAGCGGCAGCGGATGAAGATAGCGCGAGCGCTTGGCTGTGGAGAGAGAAGACTAATGACCGGTGTTACACGAACATTGAATCAGATATATAGTCGCGCTCGCGCGCAGCTCTGCCTAAGTAATTTGTAGTTGGCGAAATTTCGATTGCATCGACGCGTCAAAGGCGAGAGTTAGAGAGAGAGAGAGAGAGAGCCGTCAAGGCCGCGATTATCCGCAAGGGCGCCACTATCGCCATCGCCTGCACCCACCCTTCCGGAGAGGGGGACTAAGATCGAGTGCGCAAATTGAACGGCTGCGTTAGCCCTCGCATTAGTACGCTTACGTGGAATAACTATTTCGCAGGGGAGGGGGGAACGCGTTAGATAATTCATACGAGCGAATCTCTGCTACCTGCGATCGTCTGAACTTTGATTTACACTATCGGAGGAATTTTCGCGTGTAAAAATAATCGATATACATTACAAAGAAAAAAACTCATGCATGCAAAGGCGAACTCTGCCGGATCGCTATCGTAGCCCCTGCGGAGAATAAGAGGCAGTATATGTGCGGCTAGTCTATAACCTTCTGCTGCAGATATCGAGGCGAGCAGATCTCGTACTGCTGCTGCTGCTGCCGAGTGCGAGAGATACGCGCCTGGGAATTTAAAGCTTTTGAAACTGTAATGACGTCGAGGGAGGGAAAGAGCGCGCGACCGGAAGACCTTTTGGCTCGAGTCTCGCTCGTTCTTGCTCTTCTGCGCGTATAGACCTCTCTTGTACGTACGTTATTGTGTGCGGCCAGTCGATATATCGACAGTTTTACAATTATAGACGTTTCGCAGTCCGGCTGAAACGCGGCTGAATTGTGCCGCCTATTAGCCTCCTGATCTCTCTTGCTCTCGCTCTCTCTCGGCTATTATAACGCGCGCTTGAATCGCGGCCGGTCGTTTGACTCGACGCTGCTCATTGTGTGTGCTTTGCGAGGGAAAAGTTTTTTACGACTCTAGCTGCTGTGTTTGAATCGGCTAATTTGTACCGCTGATTTTTGCCTCCTCGCAAAGTGCTATAACGCGCGAAATTCTATTTTTGCCTTGCTAGAGCTACATTATACAGGCGCGTGTAAGGCTCTATAACGTCAGAATAGCGAAGTTTTCAATAAAACATAAGAGCATAGACCCCTTTTTAATCGATCCGCTACTGCGGTTAGCACATATTTCGCATTGAAAATTCCCTCGAAAATTATTCAACTCGCTTTCGAATTTCAGTCACACTCAAACTAATTGCATTTCTCGCGCGAATCGATTTTAAACATTATACTGCATCAAAGACGACGCCCAGAAAAATTTATTGGCACTCGTTTACTTAATCATGAGTGCAGCAAGTTGGGGGCGAATAGCCGCGCGATATAATTACCCCACGCACATCATGCATCATTAAGCAGCCGTAGGCTCTCTATAGCTCCGATAACAGGGCAACTAGCCCGGCTCACACGCACCGATCGTCTATAGAACCGGCTCGACCCGTTTCGAGAGACTCTCTCGCACCTATCCCTTTTCCCTTTCAGCGCGCCCTCGCAACCCTTGCGTCGGGCGGTCTATATACCATATACACAGCCGTGTGGCATCGACAACAGCTGCATCTCTCTCTCTCTCTCTCTCTCTCTCTCTCTCTCTCATCTCACGCTGCACGTCGCGTCTTATCTGCGCAGGCTATGCCTGGCTGCTCGTCAATCGGTCGCTCCAGCAGCAGCATCGCCCTCTCCCCGATACACACGCGACTACGTCACTGACCAAGGAAGTGAAGCCTGGCTGCAGGCCAGACCATAAAAGAACGGCGCTTAGCTTATATACACCGCCGGCTGCCGAAGAGAGTAAGCGGCTATAACCTAACCCAGAAAGATTTCATTGAGCCGCCGACGTCGGCTGGCACTCGGCCAGATACTATACACACGCACGCGCTGCGATCATCATCATTCACCCTTATACCCCTCTCTTTCGCGCCTTCACAATGCGAACTGTTTCCGCCTCTCTCTCTCTCTCTCTCTCTCTCCCTCTCTCTCTCTCTCTCTCTCTCTCTCTCTCTCTCTCTCTCTCTCTCTCTCTCTTTTGTTGCTATTCTCCGCGCAGTAAAGGGCTGCGTATAGTTTCGGCCAAAGCACGGTAGCTATGACTTCGCGAGAAGAAGTGAAAGAAGCGAAACCAATGCCGGGCCGTCCTTGAACTCGCGAGCTCGAGCCAAGGGTAAATTGCAATGTGTACGAATTAACGACGCGCGCAATTTCTAAGCAAAGAAAGTTTCTCTCCGCGGACTTGCATACTTCGCAGTGACGAATATCCATACGGTCGCGTGTAATTGTGCGAATTGCTGCAGGCGTGATTTTTCGAAGACTAGACGCTTCGCATTAGCGCGTTCCAGTTGATCGAGAGCCGACGCAAAGTTTTCTCCGCCGTTCGCCCGATTGATTTATGAAGAGCTCGCTAATTATAACGTAAGCTGATTAACGCAGGCGCGCGCGCGCGCGAGTACGGGGTTATTAACTGAAATGAAAGGACCACGAGCGAGCGAGCTACTGCTACTGCCTACTCCATACACCGTTTCATAATTAAACTGTAAATTAATCTTTATTGAACGTGTAAATTAAATCCACTGGTGCTGGATATGTGCGCAAGCGACAAAGAGATCTCTCAGCGCGACGAATTCAAAAATTGCGGGCATAAAAAAGCATCTCTCCTTTGCAGGTCACCGCTTCCATTCGGAAACGACCGCGAGCGTATACCCAATGCGGAAAGCCGCACGAGGTTGAAAAAATAAAACTGTATTAACGTACATAAGCAAGAAGGTCTGCCCTATTCGCGCGCCTTTTTCTACTGCAGCGCTGCGGTACTATACGCTTGCGTGTATTTTCTTTTCAGTTTTTTTTCTCTCCCTCTAGTTCTCTTTCACAGCTGTGAAAAAAGAAGCACGAGCGTGAGCACGGGTTTAAGCAAAAAACACAAGTGCGAGATATCGGACTGAAAATACGGAGATGGAAAGGCCGCTGGGGCTAGCTACTCTATGTTTATTCGAGTCGTCCGTCGTTGCGCGAAACCCTATTGGGATTAGCGAAGGCGGGATGATTAGAGGAGATATGTGGATCAGTAGGTCCGCTGGAAACTGCGTCCACTTACGAGAGACTTTAGAAGGACGAGGGTGTGCGTTCTCCGAGGCAAACATCTTTTCCACACTGACATTAATGTTCGGCCGGCTACTACTACTGCAGCACAGCCGTGCACGAGAAAGGGATACACTCGGCGCGAAAATTCACGGGGAATAATACGGCCAATAACTCCTGGCGGATTTGCCTGTCACATTTATTCCCGCGTAACGTCGCGCGCACAATTGGTCGGGGAAATATTGCGGAATGGGACCGTGACCCAGCCTTATTAGAGAGAGAGAGAGAGAGAGAGGCGCCGAGCCACTGTTGCTATTAGAGCCCCAGCGCAGCAACAGCAATCCCATCATCCAGCTACGAGAGGGAGAGAGAGAGAGCGCGACAGCTTGCGAAGGAGGGGCAGGAAAGTGCTGGCGTATGCAGCTTTTGGCTTACATCCAGCGCAGGAGAGAGAGAGAGAGAGAGAGAGAGAGAGAGAGAGAGAGAGAGAGAGAGCTGCCGGCAAGACGCTGAATGAACTTGGCGGGAAAACCGCACCACAACGCTGCTGCTGCTGGCGTAGGAAATGTCCTCGAATGCGCGGAGCTGTATATAGAGATACAGGGAGAGCAAGACATGCGCCGCTGCTGCTGCCGGCAGGGAAATTCGGGCGCGTGTTTGTGTAAACGGGAGGAGGGTATAAGGACTCATGAAACGGTACTTCGGAATACCGGGGGATTTCTCCCAAAGTGGCAAGGTGGTTTATTTATCGCCTTTTGGGAGGTTGAACGGCGGCGATGACGATGAAATTGATGAACGATTCTCGGTTTTAAATGACAGCGGTTCCCTTGCGATTTTACGGGACGGATAACTCCAGCTCACTTATTCAACAACGATAGTTATTACGTCGCGCGAGATAGTCACTGCGCTCTGCTATTTCAATTACTCGTACTTTAATGAATCCGAGAACTACTTGGAGGAAGTACTTACGGATTACCGGCTGCTAACTAAACTTAAAAATTTGCCCCAACTTTTTAATACGATGAATGGCTATTAAATGAGCACTTGCTTTCGAAGTATCTTACCAAGTTTCTGAATAATATACGCGCCCCGACGGCTTCCCAGAATCTTGTTCTCACTCGCTGTGATCAAGTTACAATGAGCTAATCTAATTGGAAACGACACAGCAGTCAAGAGCGTGAAACAGTCGCCCAAACAGAGACCCAACGCGTTTACCGCGGATTCATTGACTCCCGGGGATAAGCCGAGAAAAAAACAGTTGCGTCGCGCAATCTTCCTCAAAAACTCGACTCGGATTATCGTAAAATCATCTCCCGAAGGGTTCTCCCTATCTTTCTCTTTCGCCCCTCGAGCGATAAATTCGAAAAAGCGCCGAGCGAGCGCGGCCATAAAATCCAATCTCATATTGTCGCGCCCTCGCCCGCTCTCTCTCTCTCAGGCAAAAGTCGTCGTCGCTGCATCGCGCGGGCAAAAGACTCGCGGGAAAAAAGTGGGTTACTGCCAGAGCTGCGGGGGAGAGTTTCCGGTAATCTCGGCGCTCTCGCCCGCCATATACTGCAGGCTTCAAGTGCCGCAGCCAAACTAACAGCTTCCGCCGCCCTTTCTCTCCCACTCGCGCGCAGGGGAAAAGAGATGGCTACTGGCCTGTTTGTCCGAGCGAGAGAGCAAGTCCAACTTCTCCCATAACGGCGTGTTTTCTGTTTGCACGAGAGCAGGAGCAGCAGCGAAGCTACTGGATGGGGTTGCGCGTTATTTACGGAGCCAGCTTGAGCCATAATTCTCGCCGCCATTTATGCGCCAAATTACTTTCGCTGTGTAGAGCTCGAGAGCCGATGCCGCCCGCCGCTGCCGCTTTATAATGGAATGTTGGGAGAGAGTGGGCCGCGGAACACCGATTGACACGCTTCGAGATATATAGGAGGGAAGCCAGCCCACTTCGGTTCCCGCGTCAGTTTTCCTTCTCCGCAGATTTACTCGCTCAGACGCTCGCGAGAATGTAAATAAATTACTCGAGCTTCGAGGCGCCTTTCGATCCTAATATCGCGAACTACTATTTCAGGTGGAAAAAAGGACGGAGGATCCGTAAAACGCAAACATCCTATTTCGAAGCAATAGCTCCGATCTCTCAATCACGTATCTCATCTCCCGGCGGGCGATTCTTCCGCGCGAAGCTTCTCTCTCTCTCTCTCTCTCTCTCTCTCTCCGCAAAACAAATTACGCTCTCTCGCAGCGAGTTATACGATCGGCAGTAAACCCCGTAGCGTCGCCGCCGCAAATGCAAATACAGCCTGGTGCTGCCGGAATCGATGCGCGATCGATGTCACCTATATCTTCCGTGTCTACCACTGCGCGAGAGAGGAGTCATCGCAAGGTGAGCAGTGCAGCTAATCGTCTGCCGCGAGTATACACAGCTCAACCTTGCAACTCAATTTTCATGCATCTGTGTCGAGGTCATGAGGGACAGGTGCGAAATGCTCTGGGGTAGCTGCTCTCTTATATGCGCAGAGAGCCGATATGGAATTCGCGCTGCAGCTAGCCCTGGCAAATCGAGCTCGCGCCTGTGTTTGGCTTGGTTATCCAAATGGTAGAGCGTCGGCGTCGAGTATTTATCGCGAGAAAACAAGATAATTACCCGGGAGCACACTCGTGGCGGGCGGTAATACGGAGAACAAACACACGGACTTTTTCCTTTCAGATTGTAACAGTCTCGCGGATCAGCGTGTGAAAACCAGAACTTGCCCGGCGCGTGTCTCCGCGCCCTCTCTGCAAAACAAGTTTTTGCGCGCGCTAGACAGCGGCGAAGTGTATTAAAATTTTAACGCTCGAACGATACCCGCCGTAGATATATCCGAGAGACGCCAGTCGCGAAAAAAGCCGAGATTTTTCAACGTCACACGCGAGAGCTGCACACTTCTCCTTTTTCTAGCCGCATCGGCGGCGGCGGCAACAGAAGGCGAGCCGTCAAAACTTTCGGGAAAAGTCGGATGCGAAAGAAGCGGCCGCCGCTTCCGGAGGGGCTATGCGATGTTTGTTTCGCGGCGGCAGTGGCAGCGACGTCGCGACAGTACAAAGGCATCGCCTGCGCCAAACGAGCAAAATAGTCGCGGCGGTGGCGGCGGCAGCCTTTTCTCTCCTCGTACACAGTGCGAATCGAAAGGGACGGCTCCGATATGGCCCGGGAAAAGTCTGGGAAGACGCGCGGACGACCTAGTTTTCCCTGCTACTGTTATCCCGATAGTGCTGCCTCGCGCTTTTTCGGCGCAGTCGCGACGAGACACGTTTCTGCGACTCTCGATACGTACTTGTGTCAACTCGAACTCTTCCAACTTACACGTGCGAGATCTCGCTTCCTCGAGTGACGTCATACTTTCAAAATCTCTCGCCTCGTCGTGAAAAACTGCTCGTTCGTGTATGAAAGTTTGATGAATAAACCGCGCGTGGGCGATGCCGAAGATAGCGTATACTTGTGTTATTTTCTGCGGAGCGAGTGATTGTGTCAACTTTGATGAATGTCTATCTCTCTTATGTGCCCGCGGAAAAAGGAGGTACTGAATTATCATGAGTAAATACTGTAATTTTAACGTGCCCGCGTGTGCGGATTTCGAAAACTCACATATCCTCTATAACTTTTTTAAAACTTCGCGCGAATCCGCTCGAGTGTTCGTTTACTGTATATATCTGTGGAACTCGAGAGCGAGAGAACGAAAGAGTTCGGAGTCGAAGTTTCTTGAAATATTAGAAACGCGCTCGCGAGAGCGTATCGACGTATTCCACGAAGTGTGCGAAGGTTTCTCGCGATTTGTTGTTTCTTTACACGGCGAGGATCTCGCGAAAAGCAAGCTTCAAGACGAAGAAGCTTTTCTTGGGGTCGTTCGGGCCAAAAGCGTCACGTGAGCTCGTAATTAATAGGACGCTCGCGAAAATGAGCAGCGGGATTAAAAGGATGCCTCGGCGGCTTTCGCCTCTGTAGCGCTCGGCGCTTATGTGCTTCATTTAAAATAGAATTTTATGGCCTGCTTGTTTCTTTAGTGGCGATTTTTCATCAAAGCCCGACGGAAATTTTTGCCGTTAGCTGCGGTTGAATATGGTTTTACGGCGGCGTTCTATCTCGGGGGGGGGGGGGGGGGGGGGAGTTTGAACACCTTTTCTCCGAGAGTGCTCGTACTTTATTGGTCGGATGATGAAGCGGGGTTAGGTTTTATTTTTTTCGATAATGCGATTAAACTGCGAATGTATCGAGTTTCGAATGGAGCGATTATTATCTATTAATGTTTTATCTCTTTACCGGTAACGTTTATAAAGTGTGCGCAGTGGAATTCGAGAAATGCATCAACGCGAATGTCGAAATTTAAAATCGCGATAAAATCGTGCAGGTTATTCCGCGGTCTATAATTATTGAAAGTCTGATAAGCGATTGTTTCCATTGAAAATTTAATAATGCCCAGAGCAGTGGATAACTTTGTGGTTTAATGAATGTTTGATTATACCAAGAATTTTAAGCACAATCTCGAGCCTCGCTTGATAACGTTTCGTTCTCGACAACTATATCAATAATGTACTGGGTGTGCATCATGATCGTTTAACGAAATTAAAACAAACAAATGTACAAATTAAATGCGAGCTGATTTCGCCAATTACCGTGTAAATAATAATTTTCAAATATTACGAGAGAGAGGAGCAAAAATATAGGTCATCCGCAAAGACCGCGCCAGCACCTTGCACGGTGATTGCAGAGACGAAGAGAAACTCTCGTCACAAAGGCGGCGCGCGCAAAGATACATCCTTCGCAGCAGCGCCACGTCGTCGTGAAAACAACATTTTTGCGACAAAGCCGGGACATAAAGGAAGGAAGTGAGCGCCAGTCCGATTAACGGTTGCCGCTTCTCCTTCTATTTTTCTCCTTGCCGCCCGACGCTTAAGACCTCAAAGGAAAGTCGGCGATGACTTTTGCGCAGCGCCGGCTTCTTTCTCCTTTCTGTGCGTCACCCTATCTCTCGGCCCGCGAGCGACGATGCTTTCACGAGAAAATCGCGCGAGCAAGCGCCGCACGGCTTGTATACAATGGACGACACGATGTGTCTTGGATCTGCTCGTATTAGAAAGAGGAGCTAATTTTTATTTGCCTTTTATCATCGCTCAGGGAAATGAAGACTGCTGGATTAATGGTAGAGTATTAAAGCTATTCCGGGGACATTATAGAATGGCTCTTTGAGCTAAAATAAACGTACTATTTCTACACTCATAAGCGAATACATTTTTCAATTCATTCCCAGCAGAGCAAAATGACGAATAAATCGATCCACTTAACGTTATACGAAAACGAGCATAACTCTCGCAATCCCGTAAAACAAAGATAAATCATTTAGACTCTCGAGAAGCTTCTTCCTTTTTTTCCGGAGTCTGAAAAGCAGTCTCGAGAAGAAAGGTAAGAAAGAAAGCTAAATTACAATGTTCTCGCAATTCCCTTATACGCAAGTTATAAAGAAGAACGACAAAGACGCGAGTCGAAGAGACGGGGGGAGCTGTGCTGCGGGAGTAAAAGAGGGAACAACGAAATCGAAGTCGAGAGAGAGAGAGAGAGAGAGAGAGAGAGAGAGAGAGAGAGTTTTGGCTGAAATCTAAGGAGTAAATCAAAGGAAGGAAATTAATTTTTATCGACGAAAGGAGCGCGCAGACTGCTGCCAAAGCCTCGGCGTCTTCCAGTTGAAACTTACCAGGGTTATGAGAGTGAGAAACCACGCGGGAACGAGAAAAATCCATGAAATACGGCGAGGGAGAAAAATGATGCGCGCGCATTTTTCTATCGAGTATTTCAATTTAAACTTGGAATAGTCGCAAAAATACGAAAAGTTGATTCTTCTTCTTCTTCTACCGCAGCTGCACATCCTTTTCCACTTAAGCCAAACTGTACAGATATACATCATCGGAAATGTATTATAACAGATGCGAAGAAGAATTCCAAAATAAACAGCGAGGTACACAACGACAGAAAGACAAGCCGAGTAAACCCCGTAAACGACAATAAAATTATAATAAAAAGCTCAGGCCGCGAGTATTCGCGAAAGAAAAACAAGGCAAGAACACACACACAGAAGAACGCTTTACAATTTAAATTCGCTTAATCTACAAGTTAAACAGAAGCTAGAGAGAGAGAGAGAGAAGAGCTTCTTGGTCGCTCTCACGAAATCCGCCCCTTCCGCGTTTGAGAAACCGCTGCGGGGGAAAGGGCAACTCGCTCTCTCCGCAATCGGCGGCGCTGCGGAGTCCAAAAGCAAGAAGACCGGAGAGATTCGAGAATCCAGCGGCAGCAGGAGAAAAGAAAGGAGCGAGTCAGACATCGCAAATCTTTTCTTCCTACTCCTTCGCCGCACTGCGTGTATTGGTTTCTCTCGGGGGTGCTGCTGCTCCACCTCTTGCTCTCTCTCTCTCTCTCTCTCTCTCTCTCTCTCTCTCGCTCTCCTGGCCGGTGATTAATGACGTTAATAAGAAATCTAGCCCCCCTCGGAGAGTTTGGTGCGTTCTTGGCCTCTTTTTTTCCTCCCGTCCTAGCTGGCTCCTAATTGACGCGTGTTTCCGTCGTCTAATGGCTCACGCCGCGGCGAATAATTTCGTCAGCGTAGTGGGGAACGACAGCGCGCTGTCCGCGGATCTTCTTGATGAAGGATTGATGCGTATGCCAGCGATCGAATCGCGAGCGTTAACGACATTTGAATGCACAGCAGCGTGATGATCGTTCGATATATTTCGAATCGGAACCAGCTGCGTGGCGAGAAGCTCATCAGTCAAAGAGGTAACGAAGTGTGTTTTCCTCGGCTCTGTATATGCATCGCACACAACGAGCACCGAGTGTACAGCTTCTTCTAGCTGCCGCGAGACCCTCGCACGGCGGGAAGAAACCACTTCCGCCGTCGACGGCGTAATCTCGCTCAACTGCCACCGAACTCCCGACTGCGAATCAGGGAGTTGTGGCCGAGAGAGAGAGAGAGAGAGAGAGAGAGAGAGAGAGAGAGAGAGAGAGAGAGAGAGAGGAGCGCCGGTCGATTAAATCGGGTATATGAGCCGCTGCTGTGTTGCGCAGAGCAGCTCTTGCGGGGCAAAAAGGTCTCCACGGGCACGATGAAGTGCGGACTGCGGCATACGATACTGTCCTCGCCTCGCGATTTATGTAATAGCGAGAAGATTGCTTTGCGTGCGGAGGACACGATGAAACGGAGCTTCAGCTTCTGACGTATAGAGAACGCGCGGAATAATAACATAAAGAGAGCCGCGCGTCCTCGTCGCGAAGCCTATTCTTCGCAAAACGCATCACCTCGACAACGACAAAGAAGCAAACGCAACGCGAGCCACGGAAGAAAACAAGAAGGCGTCGGCTGGAGCGGCAAGGCTCTTTCGGCGCAGGGCATAATGAAACTGCTGTCCCGGCCCAAGCCGCTGCACCTGCAGTAATCTTAGAAGAGCCGCACTGCACGCTCCGGGTGCGCTCGTCGGGCTTAAATGTCCTGAAATGGATATCCTTACTACTGCTACTGCTGCTGCTGCTGCTGCTGCTGCTGCTGCTGCTGCTGGCCTATAGGTATGTATACGCTCGCTCGCGGAAGTTACAGTTTCTGATATTACCGCGCGTATGTGAATTTCGCCCCGCATAAACCTGACAGCGGTGAAGCAAGAGCCGGCAGGTTATGGGAGAAGCCCACAAAGCCTTGGAATGGAGTTATGCTCTCGCGATGTAATGAATTCGCGGCGCACATGCAAATAGACGCGCTGATGAGCAGCGAGAGCCTAGTTTCGATCTTGCGATTACTTTTTATATTTATCAACGCGACGTCGTCATCGGATAACAACTCGGTGATAAATTCCGTGTCACATTCAGACGCGACTTCTTCCGACGCCCACGGCCTTAATGATATTTCCCACTCGACATCGCGCGAAATATTATTTTCAGCGGCTTGATGTGTCAAGAGGATGGCGCCACTTCTCGCAAGGAGGATCGATACGCATCTAAAACAGCGCTCGGAAACTGTCAATCTCTCTGCTCCTCCTTCTTTTTCCTCTCACGCCGACTCTGCGTCAGAATTTTAAATATGGAATTACGAAGGACGTTTAACAGATCATATCGCGCGATCGCAACGACAGCTTTATATTTCGCGAGCAAGAGACGTTCCAGTGCAGAAGCCTTCGGCGCTTCTTCTCGAAGAGGGAAACGAAGAAAGAAACAGGGGAGGGACGTAGCAATCTCGGCGACATCTTCGCTGCCGTAATGAGAAGGCGTAGTAGCGTCGGCGAGCAGATAGCGACGAGGCACTGCTCTCTCGAGGTGCTAGACTTAATTTAATTTGCAATTTTCGCTTCTTTCTCACCGACACCAGCGTTGCTTGATAAGGCCGTTGCCTGCGCGTTCCTCCCTCCCCCAGGTTATCTAGAGGAAGATGCTGTGTGCTTACCTGTAACAGAAAATTTGATGAAATTCGTTAGCACAACTGTCAGAGAGATAAAAACGAGAGAGGAGACAATTTAAGCTTAATTGATACACTTTTATCTTTTTCGTCGTTTCGAATCTCTCTCGGAATTTCACGAATCACTCACTATACGCGAGAGTAAAAACGAAACGAGTACGTCGAAAAAGGTCACGAAAGTCAGCGTTTCTATTCGAGAAGCGAGAGCGTATAAGGCAAAAGCTAGAGAGAGCGAGAGAGAGAGAGAGAGAGAGAGAGAGAGAGAGAGAGAGAGAGAGAGAGAGAGAGAGAGAGATGGAGAGAGCGGCAAGGTAAGGCGAGAGACGCAGTTTGCCAAAGTACGCTGTAGCCTATCAATCCGCTAAACGTACGTATTTATTCACGTGCCGTCAGGGAGAAGTAAAGCGGAGAGAAGAGGGGAGAGAGAGAGAGACGCGGCGGTAGTAGTAGCATGCAGCAGTGAAGATATATTTGGCGCCGCCGATCGGCGACGAGAGCAGCGCGCGATAGCAATTTATCAAACTGGAATAAAATCAAGCGCACAGCGCGCGCGGTGTGCAAAGTGCGAGAGCCTTACCCGGTAGAGTCGAGGTTAAGTGGACTTTAAATATCTCGGATATTTATTCGGATAATTCGAGGCGCTCGCAGCTTCTCTTTGTAGGCACTAATTAATTATTTACTTTAATCCGCACTCGCGGATCGGGGAGTTATGAATAGACTAATTTTTGTCAAACAGCGCCTCAACCCTCACGTCGGAAGCCTATGCGAAATTCCGACAAATGCCAGTAGCCGAGTATCGATACTGTGTCGCGCTAATTCCTCGAGAGCCGTTCTCTGCTTCCAAAATAGCAGCAACGACGGCGTCAACATTATACAAAACTCGACTCGGGAGCACCATTACCGCTCGTGATCGCACATACGCGTGTTGCCTCGGTAGCAGCGTGTATAAGCCAGTACACGGGGACTGCTCGGGCGTAATTCCGAAGCAAGCCGCGGATGATTCGATTATTACAGGGCGGCGCGACTCTCGTGAGATTTGTCCCGGGCCGACGTCTACAATGCCGAAGTCGCTCGACACCGGACGCCTACCCCTCATCCAGCATACCTATACGCGAACGCACAACACAGAACTATGCTACACGTCAATAGAGAGCGGGGGAGAGACACAAAGCCCCAGTGGACTTCCGATCAAACGATCAATTAATAGCGATCCGAGAAAGCGTCTTTCCCGAGAGTCACTCTCTATATACCCTTCCTGCGCAGCTAGCAGAATCTCACTAGCGTCGCAAACCAAGACCGAGATAATCCCAGCTGCATTAACTTGATGAGCTTCAAGCTTCCCTTCACTCTCTCTCTCCCTTTTCCTCTTACCTTATTTCCCTGCTCGTGTAGCATCAGTAGCGGCAGCGGTAGCATCGGAGCGGCAGTTTCTGCGTTTCCCCAGGTATATAACGCGCGCTCTAGCGCAAGCTGATGCTGCTGCTGCGCGAGGCATCTTCGAAGCGAGCCCGCGTCTCTGATGCTTCCTTACCGGATCACTGCTGCCGTAATAGAGTGAGAGAGAGAGAGAGAGAGAGAGAGAGAGAGAGAGAGAGACTTGATTTGATTTCGTTAATTTCGCGCAGCGAGCTTAAGCTCTCGGGGATGCACAGCCAGAGAGCAGCTGTGTGTACACAGCCCCCTACCGCCCCCGCCGCCGCGGTGCTGCATAGCGCTATACCGCTGCTGCTGCTGCTGTTGTAAATTAAGTTTTCGATGGCTGTGTACGTGTGTGTACGTTGTAGGCCACTGCCGTGTGTGCCGCTCGCGTTATATTAGGATTCGGCAAAAATAACTCGGGGGGATCGGCGCGAGATGAGAGAGAGAGTAATATTCGCTTCGAGAGATGTGTGGAAAACTGTCAGCATTATTTCAGAGTAAACTCGACGCACGAGAAGCCAAGGCGAATTTTCGCGGAGAATCCCAAAGAAATGAAGATCAAACGCAAATTAGCTTTGCGTGATAGGATCAAATTAAAATTTATCTCTCGCCGGCAAGAGAGAGGAGAGAAAAAACTCTAGGGCCGTATAATGCGGCCGTATAGAGCTGAAGGCTGCAAAAATTAGTCAGGAATGCATTATAAACGATGAGTGGGTAATTGACTTTTTACGAGAAAAGAGAGAATAATGGCGGAGCAGACATAATGAGAAGGATAGATATAGAGCAAAGCGAAGAAACAGTTGGGATATATATATATATATATATATATATATATATATATATATATATATAAAAGAGAAAGAGAGAGGTATACCGCTGCAGCAGCAGAGAAAGAGAGAGAGAGAGCGAGCGAGAGAGAGAGAGAGAGAGAGAGAGAGCAGTATAGCGAAGGAAAGAAGATAAGAGCGGAAGAGTCAGAGAAGAGAAAGAGAGAGAGAGAGAGAGAGAGAGAGAGAGAGAGAGAGAGAGAGAGAGAGAGAGAGAGCGAGAGGGTGAAAGGTGGAAAATACAATGCTCCGCGAGGTTACTCCCTCGAGATCCCTCGAGACCTTTACAATCGTCGAAGGTTGGAAGGCTCGTTGAGCTATGGCGCTGCACGCCGAGACTAATGCATGCTATCTGTACCTATAGCAGCCCAGATACCACTTCGGGATAAACCTGCTGAGATTTCGTTTACTTCTTGAAGCCCGCGAGAGGTGAAGCAGCCACCGCCCCGCACAATGCGATCCAATTATTCATCGACTCGCTGGAGGTGCGCGTACATCGTTTTACCCTACGTATACTGAGAGAAATACTATAATAAAAATTGTAAAAAATCTAGCAAAAATTACTATGTTACATAGTAATCCAGAGACATACTCGAATTATAATAAATTTTACTATGTTACATAGTAAAATTTGTATATACTAATTTTTACTATGTGACATAATAATTTTTTATTTAAAAACATAACAATGTTTATTAATTTTATTGATCGTTGTTTTCGATAAATTGAAGAAAAAAGAAGTTCAACGCTTTCAGTTTACTCTTGTAATTACTTCTTCTTGACCTTTCTACAGATATGATTTTATCACATTACATACATGTTCAATTCACGCTTACCGCAACTTATTTTTTAACGCCAGTTTATTAATGTATACGCAAACCTATCTAACCTAACTACGCACGCAACACTAATCGCTTGTACTCACTATAGAAAGAATTTGCTCTTATATAGTAATCAACGAAATTCTTACCGCTTGCGAGCGATGAATTTCGGTACGCCATCTACATGAGATTTACGGAGTAGAATTATAATGATTTAAAATCTGTAGGACATTTTAAAGGTAGGGATAAATAAATTTGTTGAAAATTGATTAATAAAAAAATATTTATATTGATTAATAAAAAAATAATACAAGATTAGCAATATGTCGTTCGCAAAAATCTTCTTCTTCTACTATATCCCATTCAAAATGATTTAAGTCGTAAATTTTGAATGCTTGTAGATGTTCATCATAAAAACAGTCTGTTAAATTTTTAGTAATAAACATATGCTTAGAATTGACAAATAATATTTCATGTGAAAGGTTGATCAGCCGCACATTGATCTAAATTATTGAACTAATTATTGAACTAAACTATTGAACAGTAAAAATGTACTTACAGTTTATAATGATATGCCAATAAACGCAGAGGCCACGTTTCACACCGGCGACGAGCGTTGTCGTTTGTGCACGCAATTCGGCTCGGGTACCTAACCTCATCTCACTACACTCGCTAAAGCGCCGCGACCGCCGAGCGGACACATCGGTAAATATTGTTCGAAACCTGAATACTTTTTACTATATAACATAGTAAAACGCACAGCTATTGACGAAATGACCAATTTTTACTATGTTACATAGTAAAATATGTCAATATATTAATAAAATTTATATTTTATTTCAGTATATTTTGAAAAAAATTTTGTTTAACTACTGCTAAGTATGATTTTTACTATATTATATATCAATTTTTCTTACATATAATAATATTGTTTGATTGTAAATCGTAGAAAAAATGAATAAATGTCTAATAATAATTATTGAAACTGTAGTGAAATACGCTATAATGCGAGTATGTCCGTCCATTCCTATGTAATATAGTAATTTTTGCTAGGGTTATTATAATTTTTATTATAGTATTTCTCTCAGTGTACGCTCGTTCGTTTTTGCAAAATTTAAATTCTCCACCCCGAAACACTGCGTAGGCGTAATCGAGTCGAGCAGCCGATTCCGCGAGTTTGATCCCTCGGAAATGAGCCTACGAGGAAGAAGTCGTCTCGCTCGCGTTACCTCTTCTACCACCAGCTAAGCCGAGCGCGAGTCGATCCGTAATGACTGTTAGCGGCATTCATCCCGTTTAGCTCGCGTTAGCGCTGCCGCGCGAATCCGAGCCAGTCGCTCCTTCATTGGTGGCAATCGTATTAGCGGAAATATGCCATACCGCTCGATTTCTACTCGCTAATGCTCCGGAAACAGTTCTGGACTGATCGCTTGAACTTCGTCGAGAAGTAGCTCGCGGCGACGATAGGTGGCGCATAGGCACTTTTCTACTTCCCTCATCACAATCTGCGCTTCGAGTACACATATACCGGTGTGTCTTACCAATGCCAGAGCCACTTCGTTGGACCTGCTCGAGCCGATCACGCTACAACTGCCTCTATATTCACTGATATTAACTATATATTATGCATTAAATTTTTCCTCACAGTTAGTGCAATACGGTCCGTCCCTCGACGAGTCCCGGAAAGTGATTTGGAAGGTCGTTGCTAATACATGGCGCGCTCCCCGCGACGAGCACATTCCACAAGTACGCAAGTACCTCTACACTGCCGAGAGGGGGAGAGTGGACATGTCCTCGGCCCGTATTACATTATTATCCGAGCCAACGGGCGTAAAGCGCTGCTACAGAGAGGCTCGCGAGGATTTCGCCCTCTCTGTCTCTATCTCTCCCTCTCCGTATCACTCTGAAATCTCCCGCTCGTTATATACACGGGGGAAGCTCGAATCAACACCGTCATTTGTTTCGCGCGCTAGACTTGTATGCGCACCCCTAAGCAGCTTCGGCGTAGATACGCGTATTCATTTTCGGACTCGAGCGCGTAATTTAATATGATTAATACTGCCGCTTCTGCTGCCGCTGCTGGCTCTGTATTTGCAGTCTGCGCGCGCAAGCCCGTTTATCATCAATCTTGGTTTGTGCCCATTGTTCGATGAGACGTGGTAACGAAAGGTTGCTTCATTTGCGCAGAGGATTTCTTGCGCGGCGGCATTAATTGGACGATTAAACTTTCTTTGAATTCGTCAAGTATATCTCAGAAGAAAAATTTGTAAGAGACGCGATAATATTATAAAATAAGCGATAACGTCGCAGGCGCGAGCAAAGATTGACTCCAGCAGCAGCCGAGCGGCAATCCTCGTTGCGCGTCGCTTCTAATTTCGGCCCATATACACGCGAGGAGAAGGGAGAGCTCTCGACATTCCTAATCCATACCAGGCTTTTGTTGTCGCTGTTTCTGCACTATACATAGCAACCAGAGCGCCGTCGCCGCCGTCGTCTTCGGGGAAGCGAATAGTCCCGAGTCGACCCGCTTTATATACCCCTCCGTGTGCAGAGAGCAGCTCACGCTCTCACGAAACAGAACGAAGCCTCTAGAGGTGCCGGGTAGGAGGCAAGTAATGCCAAGATTATGTAAACGTCACTCTCTCTCTCTCTCTCTCTCTCTCTCTCTCTCTCTCTCTCTCTCTCTCTCTCTCTCTCTCTCTCTCTCTCCCTCTTGCATGTCGCGTGGGAGGAGAAAGCATCTGCCGCTACTTGAACTGCCTTCGAATTCTCTTGCTCCTGCCGCAGCTGCATCTCTCGCGCTTGCACTGATGAATGCATGGAATACCGCTACTCCCGTGACGGTTTTCGATTTCGTATTTCCAGCGCGGAAAGTCTGCTATTGGTTTTATGAATTTCAGAGAGCTCCACTTTACTTATCGAATCTCGCTCTGGATTTAAAAGAAAAGCACTTATTCGGAACACTCCGCAAATCGAATCTTTCGAACGAAGCGAAATCAGATTTTCGGCGCTACGAGGTAAATCCACAGGTTAATTCTCCCTCCTCTCTGCGTACAGGCAAAAACTTCGATTTCCAAAGTTCGCCCCAGCCGTTTCCAAACTCTGCTCCTCTCCTCTCATATTTGCTCGCGATCGCTGAGCAAAAAAAGCGCGATTCGAAGTTCATTAGGTCGATGTAATTAGTTGGCATTTCAGTCGTGCGCGCGCGCTCTTGTCTCGTGTCTCTCCGAGCTTGCAGCAGCCGGTGGCCCAATTTAATATAACCTATGCATATTCAATAGCCGAGCGCCGGTCGGCTCGACGAGCTCTACAGTAGCTAGCGCAGCTGCCGCTAGGAAAAGCGGAAGGACAAATGCCTGGACGGCTCGTCCTTCTCGTCGTCGCTTTTCTTCCTTCCGACGAAACTTGGGAAGCACAGCAGCAGCAGCAGCGGAACTTCGGCCAATGATTACACTGCAATCTGACGTCGTCAGTCAAGCTTCTCGAACTTTAGGCTTGCGCCGAAGAAGTTTATGTATGCGCGCGGACTTAAACAACTGCGCGCCAAGCCGAGAAGCGACGAGGACGAGCGCTTGTATAGATATATGAGGGGCTGAATTCGCGACTCTCGAGCCGCGCTTCTTCGATCACGGCTTAGGTCCTCGAGACTAGTTAAGCTTTTATAATACAAGCTGCTCGAATCGCGAGAGAAAGAAGCATTGTCTCCTCCAGTCGCGAGAATGATTCCTTAATCTGCGCCGGTTCCGCGCTGCCGAAACTTTCGTTCCGGGTCCATTAAAAATGCGAGGGAAACTTTGCCTTTGAATACAATCGGATGCGCTCGGCTACCGAATCGCAAGTAGAATAAGTCGGACATGGCAAGACGGATATTTCGGAAAGCGTTCTAATAATTAATCCGGCTAATCTCGTGAGAAAAGAGGCCGAAACGAGGTTTCGATTAACAGGCAGAGATAAAGTATCAGCTTTCAGCGAACAACAAAGTTTCATCTCAGTCTTCTCCTCCTGCGACGAAATAATATTCCCGAGCTAGAGCAGCAACTTTTCCGCCGCCGTCGTCGTCGTCATCTGGTCTGACGCGAGGACTGCACTGACAATGAATGGATGTCAAAAACCCCAGCAATTAATTCACCCGCGCTAAGGGCCGAACAAAGCGCAGCAGCGAGCGCTTAAGAATACCGCTGCGCGCACCCTCGCGTGCTCCACAAGTTCTTGTTACCGACTTCGCAAGGGTCGCCGCAGCGACGACTAGAGCTTTCGGCTAGGTCGAACGAGAGAAACCGCGCGCCGTAGTCGAGTATAGCACCGCGCGGAGTACACGAGTGCTCTTGAACAATGCGCGAGGATTGGAGCCTTTTTTTTCACTCTTCTAGTCCGCGCGCGGACTTTCGTATTGTAATTTCATTTCGCAGGCCGGGTGTTCTATAATTTTTTTTTCCAGCTCGTTGCAGTGTCGGGGCAGAACTTTTTCCGCGAACGGTTTCACAAATAACTTTTCAACGCAGCGCGGGAAAAAGAAGAAAAAAATTATTCAACCTCTGCACTCACGTGAGAGAGGGAGGAAGCAATGGAGCACGAGCGAAGAAGAAGAAGAAGAAGAAGAAGAAGAAGAAGACTGCTTTTGACATCCGTTTAAATCCTCGGTTTATATCGCTTGTTGTCAGTGGGCTTGTTCGTCGGATAGAACTTTCCTAGCGCACACGTACACACACACACACACGCGAGGAGAGCTGCTTCAAGAAGATGGATTCGTTTCGCGCGAGAGAGCAAAACGTATTTCGCAGATGCGTCTCTCTCTCTCTCTCTCTCTCTCTCTCTCAAAGCGCTGGTTTCTCCTCTGGAGAGAGAGGAGACGGGGGAGAAGGGAGCGCGCGTCAAGGGTACGATTAAAACGGACCTGTCTTTACCTCGGCTAAATATCAGCAGTAGCGCCGCTGCTTATAGAGGTAAACAAGGCGTAAGCGAGCTGAAGCGCAATATCTTGGCCCGGAAACTCTCCTTCCTTGCATCGTCATCGTCGTCGTCTGGGATCCACTCCCAGCATCAGGTGGGATCGTTCGGGATGCAGCTAGCAGCCGAGCCAGGGCAAATATGCGAGGACGGATGTTTACACAGCTCGAGCTATCAGCTCTCGTTGCTGCTGCCAGCTAGTGGGCCACGAGCTGGCTAAACACGCCAACTTAGATTGCCGTAATACCGCATGCAAGACGCGCGCGAATGCTAGCTCCGGCGGAGTCTCATACTCGTTTAGACTGCAACAGCTGATGCTTCTCTCTTTTCGCGCTCGGTTGCCGTGCGGCAGTCCCTGATGTCTGTTTGAGGAGAGCGAGTATAGCGCGCGCGACCTTCTGACACTAATTCGCTCCGCTCTACTGTGCGGTCGGCTATAGGTATGCGTGTTGCTCGACGATGATTAAACTCGTCGAACGAACGCCGCGGATATTTCGAGAAAAGTTGATCGTACGATTCGGTATAATCAGCGACGCGCGGGCTATTTAATCAGGCGAGCCATATCGATCAGCGTGAGATCTCCCGATGCGTCGCACACAAGACGCAACGGAGCGTGATCCTTTTTGAGGTTACGCAAGTTGGCTATGTCCTTTACCTCTGCGCAGGCTAATCTCCAACAATGCAAGTGCATCCCCGCGCTTCACTGGCCACGGTTTGAGTTATCTGGCGTTACACTCCGATCAACAACGACGACTCCTCATCCCTCGATCATCCGGACAGAGCAGTAGCGGCAGCGAGATATCTTCGTTCGATGCCCCGTAATGCTAATGCGCTTGATTATATCACCGGGGAATTTCGGATAATAGCTGGCTGCTGATCTTCGTTATACGCTCTTCTTATAAAATGAGCTAGTTTACGATTAAAACGTGAAAGTTTTTCCTTCGCGAGGACGTTTAACGACCCGAGAGAGCCGGAGAAAAACGTGTCGAAAAAAAGGAGGACGACTGGTAGTAGACGTCGTCGTCTCGGTAGTTGCATACGAGCTTGCAGCAAAAGCATAACGGTATACAGTAAAGAAGAATACGTGCGACGACGGCGGCGGCGGACAGGAAGACGACGACGACCCTGGTCACGCCGGCCATTTATGATGGTCGAAGGGTGGCTGTAAGTGCGATATAAGATTTCGTACAGCTAGCCGTAAAACTGGCCAGCGGGATAAAGGAAGCGAGCGCTGCTGCTGCTGCAGCAGCGTGCTTTTCCTTTATTATCTGCTTTACTACTGAGATATACTAAAACTCTATATCCCCCTTCTACTCTCTTCTTTCTCTTCGGAATCGCGATTGACTTATCCTGTTTGAAAGTCCGGGGACATCCTCGATATTACATCGAGGAAAGCTCCAATGCAACTGCCGCCTTACTGGGTGAAAAATTGATTTTACGGTTGGATAAATAAACTTGTTTAATAAACCGGTAAGCGCGCGCGCGCGAACCGATAATTCTCACTTTTCCAACTTTTAATATTTGAAATTGATAATCCAACTTATTTCATTAAAGCCGACGTCTCGGTTATTTTCTTATGCGAGATAAGCGAAAAAGGAGTGAAGCATTAAGCAGAGGAAATCGTATTATACACGTAAACTGTGTAATATAGCAGTACAATTTTATTGGATCTGGCACGATCAGACTGTCCGGTCATACACACTCGAAGCAAATAATAAAAGTGGGTCAACAAAAGTCAGAAGAATTTCCCCGTCACTGCGCTGCTGCTTCTTCTTTGGCAATAATTCGGAAAATTGATAATTCAAAGTGAAGAGCTATTTTGAGACATCTCCGTGAAATTCCACCCAATCCTGTGGAATTGTAAAGTGGCAATTGAAAAATTCAAGCTTAAGGGATTGAATTCCAGGAGATTTTTGATATTCTCGTCCTTCCGTAACGAAAGTATCCGCGACGTATAACCGATTACAATAGAGAATGCAGCTCTGCGGCCTCTCGGGGGATAACGATCTGTCATTAATTAGTCATATAATGCGGATAACAAGATTCAAAAGCCTCGAATGAGCCACAATGGCTATACGGCGATTCAGCGACTGAAATTCGATTCTCAGCGACTATCTCTCTTGGGCGCGTCAACGATCGTATGTCGCAGCGACAGCGGCGCAGTAGCCTGACGCTTCTGTTCTCGCAGCTGAGCTGAGCTAACGTGTCCTCGCACACGCGGCTAATTGCGGTGTTCCGCAGACAAAACGCGCTACCTAGAGAGAGCTTCTGCAGCCGACACAACTAGCTCTTGGCCAGGAGGAGGAGGAGGAGGCGCCGAGTCATGTTCCCGCAGCACCACGGAAGGACCGGACAGTGAGAGATTGCGGTATTTTCGCTTTGGCAGTTGAGTTCTCTCTCGCTGACTTGCTCGATGCCTCTGTTTGCTGCTGCCGCTGTCTTGCAAGCTCCGTCTTGCAAGCCTCGTTACACTGTCACAAGCATAGACTCCTTCTCGCTATACTGGCTGCCTTAGCTCCAGCTCACTCGAACGATTAATGAAAATTGTCTTGCGAAGATTTATGCCATTGCCATCACGTCAGATTGTTGCTTCCTCTCTGATCGCGAGCAGCTTGACGTATATACGATTTTTCAAGCTGTTCGATGAATTTCATCGCACTATGGCATACAATTTTAATAGCCTAACTTGGATGAGATTTACGAGGTAATATTACTTAAAGGCCTTTTCCTATAAACTTCCTCTGTAAACGAAATTCGAGGGCCAAGTTTTGCTCTCTCGGAGAAAGCCCGCCGCGGTGTAATCTTAACACGGGAGCGCGAAACTTTATTTATCTGCGCGCTTCACCTGTGGGAAAACCCGATTCTTCCACGAGCAGAGCCCCGCGAGTCGTTCATCTCTCGGCGTGTCGATGTATCTTCTTACACGCAGCTCGTAAGACACTTTCGATCATAAGGAGGAAAACGACCGAGCAGCAACGGACGATAAGTATTCCAGCGCATGACAGGGATGACAATTCGATTTTGCTTGTTGTTGCTTTTGTTATTGTTGTACGAGTATAACTACATATTTTACTGTGGCGAACGTTCATCAGACAAAAAGCCGGCGCTTCACAGCGCGTACACCGACATAATTTTTCAAAGCTATTACGTACCTCATTCGTCCAACGAAGAAGTTACTTTACTTTATTCACTTGGCACACTGCGAGAAAATAAGATTTGCAATTTCTCGCGAGCGCGAGTCCCTCTCTCCATCCGGAATAAAAAAGAAACATACGGCGCCAAGTTTATAACATTCTATTCCGCGAAATTTGCTTAAAACCGAGCTTCAAATTCAAGGTGCTCGTCCTTGTTCCTTCTCCTCCTCCCCTGAGCGCGCGAAAAATGAAAAAGCCAGGAAGATTCATACGCGCCAAGAGAGGAGAGGACTATCCGAGGATCCTTCAAGGACCTTTTGCTCTCGATCCGTCTTGCCGAAGGTACACTTGCATTTCGTATGCGAACTCGAGCACGCGAACCTAGCTAAGGGAGTTCGTTTCTTTAGACTGCTGCAGAAAGAGTGAGGGGGGCAGGGGAAGCCGGCGGCAGCCATTCACAGCGCCCTCCATCTTTATTCCTCGGCTACTTCCTTCCTTCCTTCCGCCCTGTACTGTACGTTGTGCCTCGGGAGTCAGCTACGGGCCGATTACATTTTGTTATTCCGACTTTTTTCCGACTTTCAATTTTCGTGCGAGAACTTCAGATGGTAATCAGTCGGTATTCCGCAGTCATGCGCGTGTGTTCTTGGGTTAAATTAAAACTCCCATTAAAGAGCGTATCTCGTAATACTATTAGGTAAGTACATAAACCGCAGAAACAGCGTTATAAGTACTTCGGAACTCGCAAGTAATTTCCCCAAAACTTCTAAAACCACTCGCTCTCTCTACCCGAATTCTCTTATTCCCTATCCGACGACTACAGCGGCAATCCTCAACGACTTTTTCGCGATGCACACGCTTACGTAGCCGGAAAACAGCCCCCAAACCCCGGAACTACATACCGCAAGCAAGAGAGAAAGCGAGCAGATTAGTTATTTTTAATCCTCGTGGGAAATTCCGCGGCGCCACGGCCCAATTAATATCTCGAATCGAAATCTTATTTCGCGCATACTTGGCCCTACGGAGTTTCTCCAACTGCGACTGGTACGCCGGAGCGGCTCCGGAAATCACAAATGAATACGTAATGCAGCAGGTGCAGGTTCGCGCGCGTTTTCCGCCCGGCGAACTTGTTATCCTGCTCGGCAAAAGTGCTTTTTACGTCCGCGAGAGCAGAGAGGGAGTAGAGGAATCGCACAGCTCGTCCCGAGAGAGAGAGAGAGAGAGAGAGAGAGAGAGAGAGAGACGCTGCTTCGAGCGTCTGCAAAGTGAAACGAGATGTGTAATTTAATGACATTTTAATAAGCTGTTTACAAAGTGTAACAAAATTATAAATTATATTGATTACTCGCGTCGGCGCGACACGGATTCACTCGCTTAGCTGTTGGCAATCGATTCTCGAGCGAGAAAGGGAGAGAAAGAAAGTTTAGAATCGGGAGCGAGCTACGCACGAGAGGAGAACGAAAAACATGTATGTATCAGGCCAAGCGAGTTTCCGAAGAGTATGAGAAAGCGAAAAACAGCTCGAGGATCTCCTCCCTTTTCGCTTTCGACTTAAACGGCGTGAGAATGGGGTCGGTTGAAGTCTGTCAGTCTTTCTCTCTCTCTCTCTCTCTCTCTCTCTCTCTCTCTCTCTCTCTCTCTCTCTCTCTCTCTCTTTCCTCCGATTTTCTCTCCAGAGTTTCTTGGGCCGTAGTCGCGCGTTGCGCAGGATCGAGAAACGTCAAGACGAAAAGTACTTGTCTCCCGGTTCGAGTGCTTGCCGAAGACTTCGTATCTGCTCGTGCATAAGTAAAGGCTCGCGCGCGCAAGCATCACCTTAACCTCCTTCTCTTCTCTTCTCGCCTCGCAAGCGCGTCTTTCTGCCACTTTTGCTCTTTTCCTGCGCGGCACACATTTTCTTCCTCCTTCCTCTTTTATACACACTCTTACGCGTCGCCGCGGCTCGACGTGTACAGAGAAACTCGTCCCAATCACATTTTCCATTCCCGCGCGCGAACCGGCGAGGAAAAAAAGGCAAGCGAGCGAGCGGGAAACGGGTCTCGCATCGCGAACGTCTTTACATTTTTATAAAGCAGCTTAATTCGCCGTGCCCCGATGCTGCTGCGCAGCGAGCGGAACGAAACGAGTCTCTCTGTGCTCGCTGCGGTGCTGGAGATGGAAAAGTAACAGCTGTGCTCGTGCGCGTTGGACAAATGATGAAATTAGACGGTAGTCCATAGTGCATATAACCCAGTGAAAAATTCGAAGAGAAAAACGCGACTATTAAAACTTGTACCTGTAGGCGCGTAATTTCTCGGGATTTACTCGCCGCGCGACTATGCTTATTAGATTTCGCAAAGACCTTAAGGCGGGCTAAGGCGCTTTATTATTTCTTTCGCGTGTGCGAGCATACATCCAAGGGAGCAGAGGGCAAAATAAAGGCAGGGAAGAAAATAAGCGTAATGGAGAGAGCTGGCGCACGGATGAGAAGACAGAAGAATGAAGGAGCAGGGACGGAAGAAAAAAAACGGAAAAATGCGCTCGCGCGAGCGAGAATGAAAGTTGCGAATGTGCGCATGATAAATCGCAGCCAGTTAGGTAAGTACGTTAGCTACATACGGTACGGCGCGGAGTGAGTGCATGTATAACTGCAGCGGCGGCAAAGGGAGTGAAAGAAACGCGCCGGGGAAAATAAAGTAGCGCTGGGCGGCATAAAGGACGAGAAGAGAGAGGGAGAGAGCAAAATTATTATTGGAGAATTTATTCCAGCCGGCAGGAATTATTGCTGCCATTATGCCGACGAGCGAACGCGTGTTTTATATGCGCAAGCGTCGTCGTCGTTGTCGTAGTCATAATGGCCGAGACGGCCCCGAAATTCTTTCCTCGCGGACCTGTGTACGCGCGGCGGGCAGCATCTCGACGGCATTCCGGCATAGCTCTCGGAGAATAATTAGTCCGACCTGGAGGACGATGAATGGAAATGAAAAAGGCTTTGATATATTTCGCGTATGGTTATGCTTGCTTCCGTGCTCCGCTTTGCTGGAGAAATTATCTCCCGCTAGGAGGTATAAGGGTTTAATGGATTTTGTCAACGAATATTTTTCCTCGCATACTTTCGAGCTTTGACGAAGCTCGAATTTTTATTTTACACACCCGACGAGGAATTCCAATCGCCTGCGATTCAATAGAGATAGCAAAAAATTGCTTTCATAAAATATATGAAAATTCTCCGCATCGGAGAACACAGGCTGCGCGCAACTGCCATGAAAGAAGCACATTGAGTCGGAAAATTCAAAAAGCTCTCGCTGCTTTCTCTCCGCTTGCGGTGGCAGGTGTATACTTACGAAGCGGTAAAAAAGCGACACACATTCGACTCTGTGAATATAAGGCCATTATTCAGATGCCAAGTCGGAGAGCATCAATTCAAACGCCACAGAGAGGATCGAGTATCAGCGCACGCAGCCACACGAGAGGCCCTGCAGAGCGAGTCCAGGACTTTCACAGGCAACAAGTGCTTGCAGTGGCGAATCGCGTTTCCGCGTAATTACGGAATTGCGAAGGAGGAAAGTCCGCCGCCGACGAAATCTACTCGAGGAAAAAAGAAGAATTCGCAAGAGAAAAACAGGACTATTCGCTCTCAGCGGCGGCCTACTTGAGTTTAGGCGCGGTATAGGTAGACCCATGCACTCTCGAACTTTCGTCTGGAAAGAGCGAACGCACACACGCGCGCGTATAGCCTTTGCTCTCTTTCCTCTGCTCTCTCACGCAACAAACACCAACATACGTATGCGGCAGCAGGCGGGCTGTAGATGAGCATCTCGTGCGCGCCGCGCGCTTTGGGCTTTGCGCGCTCGCGTTCGACACAGTCGCGGTTTTTGAAAGCCTCTGCGCCTCGCGCAAAACAGACTGCTAGAGGGAGGGAGAGGAGGAGGAGGAAGAGGGGGAAGAGGAGGCTTTCCGCAACCGACGCGCGCAGTAGAGAGACTGTGGTTGCGAAACCGCAAGCTACTACAACGCCGCGCGCGGCGAATCCAGCAGAGAGAAGAACGGAGAGCGCGCGCACGCTACAGCTCTCTAACGAGCTTACTTCCCGTAATATCTCGGGCGTTTTAGTTTAGCCTCGAGCGCCTGGGGAATAAATTCGTTTACAATTAATACGCCGTGTTCGGAGCTCTCTCACTCACTCCTGTGGAAGAGAGAGCGAGCCACTAGCTATACTCTCGGTTACGGAGCGCAAGAGTACAGGATTTTAGGGGTAGTAGTGGCAGCTCTTCTGCTGGGAGTACGGAGTCTTGGAAATTGATTTTCCACTGGGGCCCAGAACGAACTGCCAGGATATTCGATGGATCCGAGCAGCAGAGAACGAAAGAGATCTGCGTGATTGTTCGCGATGTACGCGCGTGCGCCTCATAAAAGTAGATAAGACAGGAGAGGGAGAGGGAGAGAGAACAGATGGGAATCAAACTTTGCGCGCAGATCCGCGCGACAAAGGCCCTCTTGACGCCTCTCTCCGGAGAGACGTAAATCCATTGTGCGCTTATACGTTAAATCAAAGTCTCGATATATGTCTGCGAACGGAAGTGAATTCTCGGGATTTATGATTAGCCAATAAGCGCCGTACACAGCAAATCCGATCTCTCGTAGCGCGCGAGAATAAATTCGAAATTCTTCTTTCCGGCGCAGGAGGCAAAAAGGAGCGCCCACGCGCCGGGCATTTAAAGAATGTAAGGGACCGAACAATGGAAAGTGACTTTCTGCCTCTTGTGTCTGCAGCAGCAGCAAGCAAGGAAGAAAAGCGCGAGGAGGAAGAAAAGTGGTCGCGTATAGAGGGAGGGTTGAAGGGGCCGTTGCTGCTAAAGTTACCGAGAGCGAGAGAGAGAGAGAGAGAGAGAGAGAGAGAGAGAGAGAGAGAGAGAGAGGGCGAGAGAGAGCGCAGAGGAACGCAATCGAGTGGGATTAAACCTTCTCGATTGCTTCCAACTTCACGCGGGGTTCTTCTTCCGAGGAGGGACGCGCGACGCGCGACGATGAAAGGACGCGCACTTGATTTCGCTGGATTCTCCTCCCCGAGACCCGAAGAGAGAGAGAGATTCTCCGTCTCGCTCCTGCCCGCTCTCGCTCTGCTCTGGGTTAATTGGACATTTTTTATTGTCAATTTGTGATTGAGATCACGCGCAAGCACCAAAGAGCAGCTTTTGTCGCGCGAGGGATGACCGGCTGGAAGAGAGATCAGCTGGAATGAGGCGCTTTGTCGAGAGCCGAGTGGAAGACATTAGAGCCTTTACTTCGGACTCTTATCAACGCTAATGCAGCGCTACGCTCCTAAATCTTTTCCTCTCCTCTGCCGGCGTTTCATTGTTTTCGTATCAATCGAGTTTCCGACTAAACCCGACTCGCACTACTCGAACGTTTGAATTCTCGCAAAATCAAAAAAGAGTTTCCAAAATGACCGTCAACGCGAGAGCAGTGACTTTCAGCAACGACGTCGAGCTTACTCGGGGGGGGGGGGGGCTTTTTGCTCGAGGAGGACGACGAGACACGGTATAATCTCCGCGTAGAATATTCCAGGTGCTCAAACGGAGGATGACGAAGGACCGTCGCGGGCTCGGTCGAGGGCTAGAAGAAGGCGCATTCGCGCGCACTGACGAGCAAGATAGAGGCAGAGAAAAGAAGCTAAAAAAGAGAGTGCCGCGGAGAACGCAGCTGAAAGAAAGAGGTCTGCAGCAGCGGCTGCCGCCGCGCGCGCACACGGGAGAAAAGAGGAAAGTTCTCACTTTGCTACTTTAGAGCCAGGGACTGTTGTGAGCTGCTGCTGGCGTTCTCACATATACCTACGCGCTGTTGCGAAAAACGAGAGAGAGAGAGAGAGAGAGAGAGAGAGAGAGAGAGAGAGAGAGAGAGAGAGAGAGAGAGAGAAAGGCTCGTTGTGCGATAGAAAGAGACAGATAGCGAGCGCGCGAGCGGGGATGAAAAAAGTTCCTCCCGCGCACAAACACGTAGAGTCGACGCAGCCCAGCAGGCCGCCTGAATCGCGGACATTTTTATATGCTTACAAGGCGAAAGCTCTGAAATATTAAACGCGCAATTACCGGGCCCATTCAGCCTGATGTACCACTGAGACACGTCGCGCGATGCCGGTCTAAGGCCGGAGAGTGGGAGTAAAGAAGGACGCGACGCGCGAAGAGGGGTATGGACGCGCGCACACACACACACACACACACACACACACAGAGTACGAGACACAGAGTAGCGACGCGTCGCGAGCGCGATGATAAAAAGCTCATATGCAAAAGATGAAAAGCTTTTAAGAGACGGTCGAGCGAGCGGGGGGCGTTCGTTCGCGAAAGAAAGGCGCGCGAGGAGCGAGAGAGAAAACCCCGCGAGCTCGCTCCCATTGTTTTTAGCGTTGTGCAAGCAGCGCGACTTTGTCGACATATTGTTGCGTGGACCATTGCGCGACTCTTTCTACTACGCGACGACGACGGCGACGGCTAGCGCACGTTTCTAAATATAGATGGAAAAAAGCATGCTGCCGCTGCTTCTGCTTCTGCTATAATGCGCAAGAGTAGGAGAGAGAGCGCGTTACGGCGTATGAGCTTTTTAAAAGCTCTCGACGAGCTATGCAGGAAACAGAGAGGGGCTGCTGGGGGTGGGGAGAAGAGTGGAAAAACTACAAAAAACGCGCGAATGAGTGACAAAGGCTGGGAAGAAAGCGGTGTAAAACGTTAAAGCGAAGATGAATGTTGCCGGCGTGTTGTGCAGCTCTCTGTGTTTATCAACTTTTGAGATTTTCTCCGAACGAAATTTTTATTGCATCGAACGCTACGATTCGCTATCAACTTTTGATATACTTACAAGGACTCGTCTCTCCTACACCGGTATGAAAAATTCGCGAGGCACCAGCGACTTGGTATATCGTAAAGCTTTATGTGTGGAAAGCGTTGGAGAAAGAAGTGCGCGTCGCGGAGAAGAAAGCTGTCTCGCCGACACACACACACAGCGCGTCGCTGGAGTAGACACAGGGCCATACATAACCCAGGGACGCGCTACGGTGCCGCTACTGCAGTCAACGACTTCACAGGCCGCGACGCTCCATCACGAGGGCGGGAGCTTAGCTTATCTCAATGGCGGCAACGCTATCTGCGGCTGGCTTCCGTCGTCGTCGTCGTCGTCGTCGTCGTCAGAAACTGGCGAGACTAATTCGCCGGTCAGACGAGAGCGTGTGCATATAGAGGTAGCTCGTTACCCAATTTCGAAAGTTCGACCGAAGATTAGGGCCTCGATTTATAGTGTGGTACTCGCGGGACACAGTAAATTCTCTGCCGGCGCGATATCGGCCTCTCTCCTGGTTATGGAGATGCGCGTCGGTGCTCGCAAGCTCTCTCAAGTATTGACCGGGTTATTGCGGAGTCGGCTGTGTAGTGCACGCTGCTGCTCGCGTTTGGTTCGCCATCGGTTTATGGCGGATTTTGAGACAACGTTTAATCCAGCAGCTCGTTGATAACGCGTTATACGGGCTTATGATACTGCCGTGCGCGCAGCCGTTAGCTGCAGGCGGGTACGTGCACGTAATGCGACGGCCGATCGCGCGGATAAGAATTTACTTCGCGACAGATACCCAAGTGACGTGGGAGAGCTTGAGAGATAGAGTCTTAACGAAGTCCTGAGTGCTTTCGCAATTTGCGCTGTGGTTTATCCGCGGAGAGGCGTGAAAAAAATATGAATCCGCCGCGTCGATAACAACTTCTCTCCCTCACTTCTACAGAGTAGTAGTACAAATAAAAACAAGATCCGAATACACGGCATTCGAAATTGGATATAACACGGAGGGCATCACAGCGCGCTGTCGCTAAAATAAATAAAGTTTCGCGCGCGTAGTTCATCCTGCGGGAGAAGAAAGCTGCTGCCGTGAGGAGAAAATCAGTGGGTCGGGCGATTCCCGCTCGAGCTCCCCGAGGAGAAGGCACCGATCCTGTACGGAGCTCGCTCGAGTTCTGTCCGAGGACCGATCCCGCGGGACGTCCACTTGCAGGGAGCAAGCGAGCGCGACGCCCGATCCTCGAGTATTATATATATATATATATGTGTGTGTGTGTGTGTGTGTGTGTGTGTGTGAGTGTGTAGAGAAAGAGGGAACTCTATCTATCTCTCTCTTCGCCGTGGACGTAATAAGATCGCGTGGCCGGCGCCGATTAGTTTCGCCTTGTTTTCCCTCAAGCTATATATCCGTAACAGGACCATAAAGCACATACTGCAGTTATTAAAGAGGGCTAGAGATTCCGCTTTTTTATCTACTCTTGGGAAAGGAACGAATTTAGCCAACCGCAGTAACCGCTGCAGTGTGGAGTGTCTGGAAATTCAGCGGCGCGCGTTTAAAGCTCCGAGGTTATAGCGGAGGGAAAAGAAGACAAAGAGGAGAGAGAGAGAGAGAGAGAGAGAGAGAGAGAGAGAGAGAGAGGCGAGTCCCGCATGGGGTAGCGAGCGTTAGCTAGACACTGGACGTCACTTAAGCTGTGTAAACTGTTTCGGCCGCTCGAGGTTGCTCCCTTTCCCCCTCTTTCACTCCCGAAAAAGACTCGCTTTCCTTTTTACTCCGCCGGTGCTGACCGCGCGGGAGAAGGACAGATCGAATAGAAGGATACCGCATAAAGAGAGAGAGGGAGAGTATGCATCGAGAAAAACACGCTGAATACGCCGCGCAGCAGCCGAGTAGGGGTTGGCTCGTGTCCACAAAAGTATGTCCGTGATGCAGCCGCGGGAAAGGGGTTGCCTGCACTGTCGCTGAGTACACAAGCTGCGACGAGGACGTTGCTGCATAACCCGGACGACGACGACAACGACGCTGTATACAGCAGCAGCGGGGGATGAATGAGCTGCGCTTGTTATAAAATGCATGGGATTTCGTTTCAACAGGACGGACGGCCGAGTTTGCTCCCGGCTGCTGCTGCGGCGTATTTAGAGGCAAGCCTTCTTTTGGCTGGCTGCAGTTATACGACCCGTGGACTCGTCCCTGAGCTCTAGCTCGTAAGATGAATGCAACAGGGCTGCGCGAGACATGTCGAACACGGCTGCGCGAAGTGAGATACGTATAAGGAGGTCGCTGTGCAGCATACTGCGTTTGTGTAAATTCTCGAGGCGAGTACTGGGATTCGAAATGATTAAAACGAACGAAATGTCGTAACGAGGCGCGAATTTTGTTATTATTAAACCCCTCGAGCAGATCGCGCTTTAATGTAATAAACTGGGGCTGCAGGCCAATAAAATTCAACCCCGCGCGCCCTTTGAAATTTGATTTTAATCGCAGCTCGTTCGAGCGCGAGAGAATCCCTCTCGCATTGAATTACAGGCGAAAGCAGTAATGCGATTCCCATGACTTGTAATTGCTATATCATTACAATTAAATACCTTTTAATCGCGCTCCGAAGAGAACCGAGTAGTATTTTATTTGAAGTGGAATTTAGCTTATAACTGCACAACGCGTTGAATTTTTCAACGATAATGCATAAGCCAATTAAAGAAGTCCATTGCGTTGCTCGTTACCCTGCAGTTTCGAAGATATTCATGGGACACAAAGTATGAAGCTCGCCACTGAGGAGTTGAAGAAATAAAAGCAATAGCGGCAGCGAGAGAGCGAAGAAAATCTAATCAATGGAATTACGGTTAAGGATAAGATCTCTCCTTCAGCGTCGAGCTCGGCTCTGCTCTCCCTCGCGAGTGCAATCCCAATTGCTGAATTGGAGTGGAAGTCAAATGAAAACAAATCATACAGCACAAGTCGCGTCTATATCTAGTTGCCGTGTGTATACATCTATATAGCAGGCTGTGCGCCTCGAGGAAAAGCAATATCGGCAGACCGTCGAACGTATAGAGGATACTTACCTGATGCCGCCGCCGCCACTACTATACACATATATATATATAGATGTACCTCACCTCGGCTAGGTGGATATCTCTCGCCCGGGCGGAAAAACAAAACGATTGTCCGAGAGTACGTGATATAAGGATGAAGATAGAAAAAGGAGGAAAGATAATAAGAAGAGAGAAAGAGAGAGAGAGAGCAAAGACGGAAGGGAAAAGAAGTAGAGAGAGGAACCGAAGACCCCAGGGAGCCGGCAGCTCGTTACGCGAGACGTGCTGCAACTCTCCTCTCTCTCTCTCTCTCTCTCTCTCTCTCTCTCTCTCTCTCTCTCTCTCTCTCTCTCTCTTCTCTCCCTTCTTGTCTCGCTCCCTTCAACTTTTTTGCACTCTTCTCGCCACCCGCTTTTTTCACTCTTTTATCGCCCGCGCGCCCTATCTCCTTTTTTCTCCCCGCCGCTTGCTTCCTTCCTTTATCTCGATTCCCGAAGGACTGAATAATACCTCAGACGCACCAGCCAGCCTCTTCTCAGCGATGCATCATTCAAATACGCGTAAACAAATCATTATCGGCAATAATCGCGGAGGGAAGTGTCCCGAGGCTTAATGTATGGTCTGTATTTCATCGAGGACGCGACGGGGTGGAAGTGAATTTAACGACGCTAACGAAATTATTAGTGCACTGCTGTTATTTATGCCTTCAATCTGTTCACTCGCAGCGAATCAAGCCGTTTTACATAATCCATTCGTCTTTGCGGTGTGTTTACACGTACGAAGAAGCTTCTGGTATAGTTCGGTCGTCTGGGCGCGATACCGGAGACAGTAGGGATGAAATCACGCCCTCTTTTTTCCACGACCTTTTCTGCACGGACCAGAGGTGCGAGTCGGCGACGACGGAGCAAAAAATACGGGAGAGAAAAATCGAGAGGAGAGACAGATAGGGAAATACGGAGAACGCGGAGATCAGGTTTGTTTATGGCCGTTGTTACGACCGCGGACTGCGGAGATGGATTTCCCGGGATTTATGCGCGACGAGATTTCATACGTGGCCGACGACATACTCTTGTGTGCCACCGCGTCTCTAAATATATAAGAACGTCACGGCATTGATTATCGCGTGTTTGCGACTCCGACCGAGAAAAATACCGACTAGAGGAATCTAAAAAAAACAGAGAAGACGCTTCAAAAATGCAAGGCGAGCAAAACACTAAGAGACTGGGCGGATTACTTCTTTAGGCAAATGCCGCTGCAAGAAGGAGGGCCCGCGCATCACACGGCATTTTATGAAAATTGCACGCCCGTTCCAGCTGCCCCCCCCCCCCCCCTCCCTGCCGGTCGTAATATGTTGGCCCATATATTTCGAATGCGAGGCCTCGACGCTGGCACCGCCTGCTCTATAGCAAGAGATTCTATGAAATATATGTTCCTGCTTTTTAGAGGATAGATATCTGTCTGGATTCACGCGAAGCTCGATTGTTTATACTCTCTGCGTATAGGTATACGCGACCGGAGTAAATTCATCGGGCGAATTCAGCAGAAAAAAAGAGGATAATTCGCGCAAGGTGTTCCAAAACGTACAATCCCATTGTTTCCGAACGTCGAACGCACGCATTGCAAACGAACCAATAAAAAAGTCCGAGAAGCAAAAAAGCTCGCTTTCGGCGTAGAGCGGGTAAAATTCCGAACGTACGAAGCAATTTGCTAAAAGTAAAAATGTCGCTGCTAGCGCAGCAGCAGGTAACTGGGAAATCAGAGGCAGCGCGAGAGAGAGCCGAGGTCGAGGGGGTTTGAAAAGAATTACCGGAGCACGTCGGGGTGAGAGAGAGTGAGTGAGAGAGAGAGAGAGAGAGAGAGAGAGAGAGAGAGAGAGAGAGAGAGAGAGAGCGAAAAGGGTATATAGCGGAGAGAGAGCTTGCGAGCGCTGCAGTACAACGAGAGGAAAAGGGTACAATTAAAATTAGCGCAATTCAGTCACTCGCCGCCGGTAATTCGCGTGCCTGGCATTTATATTATTAAGCCGCGTAAATTTCTCTTTCCCCTCTGCCTTCTCCCTGCGCGTTCTCTTTGCCCCCTACTCTCGCGTATTCATTCGTTCTCATCTCAAAAGCCGTCCTTTTTTGCCCACTTACACTGCTGCTGTGTGTGCAGTGCGCCTCTCGTTCGTTCCCCGACGGTCGCGAGAACGAACGTTCGAGCGCCGGGAAAATAATTTCAGGTTTTGACGGTAAATTAGACGTAATTACGCGTATTAGCGAGAAAGGGGGAGAGACCGCTTCATTATGTGCTCTCTTCTCGCGGGGTCTTGGCGCGTGTGCCCTTTCACGCCCCTGCTCTCATCCTTGGAATATGCAGATTGTGCTGCTACCACGAACAAGTACTTTTCTTGGACTTAAAATGATTATGAATGCGAATGCTAAACTCTTTTTTCACTCACCTTTGGATGTGTCCTCCTGGGAAACGCCACTTTCGGGTCGATCTGCAACAGAAATGGAAAAAAAAACGTTGTAGTCCAAGTTTAAATCTAGTTGCACGCGCGCTTTGTCCGAAAATGCCTACACGCATAAGCCAATTTGCACTGTGCAGGCGCAAACTCGGGCGTTAGCTCTCTCTCTCTCTCTCTCTCTCTCCAAAAGAGAGAGAGAGAGAGAGAGCTCGTTTCGCGGCGAACACGACCACCACAGCGACAGGGCTACTTCGCCGCAGAGCTCGTATATACTGTTCGGCACACACATGTGCAGTCCACATACAGATGACTTTCCCCGATGCTGCTCCGCACACGTCGCTTTGAACGTCGCTGCGCTGCTTCCTCTCTCTCTCTCTCTCTCTCTCTCTCTCTCTCTCTCTCTCTCTCTCTCTTTGTCCGTAATTCTGAATTTAACTGCGGTCCGATAGCCGGCTTCTACTGCTGCATTTATGCTGATTAGCCGGACTACTCGGCTTTCGCGCCCGCTCAGTTTGTTTATTAGTCCAGAGGCTGAACAACGACATCGCGCGTAACCATCCCGACACACAATCACCTGCAGCGCGGTGGCGCGATCGGTTTCGCCCGCGAAGCAAGTTTCGCTTTGGCTCATCAATGCGCCGCGGAACTCTCACCAAATACGACGCGCTGCTGTGGCATTCCCCACGTACACGCCTCTATGTATATATACGCTTCACCAAGAGCCGCGCCGCGAGAATATATTCTGTGCAGAGGACAGCGAAGGCTAAATTTGGCTTTTAGATAAGTTTTTTTGTAAGCGAGTGTGCACAGTAGACGCTTAATAAAAGATTCGAGAGTCGAGGCAAAACAAACAGCTCGGGAGCTGAGTGGCGGTGGGGGGGGGGGGGGGGGGAGGAAAAGGAGTGTATCCAAGATAAAAGCTCGTCGATACGCGTAAATACGTTTGCGTTCCGCTTTCACACGTCGGTTTTAAGGATGATTTATGATAATCTTTCCGCACCTATAAACTCGCTCAGCCCTACCCGTCAACACAGCCCTTCGTCGACGTGCACTGCGTTGTAGGCGTCGAAGTCAGATCGACCCCACGAGAAGAAGCTGAAGGGGATATTGCCTCCATTATCTTCGGGGAAATGCATCTGACGTGCGACGCCCTACAAACATCGTCGACCGAGTTTTTTCTTTTTTTTTCTCCAAAAATGCTCAAAACCGTCGTCAGCAAACTCGAATTATCGAAAAGCGAAATGCAATACAAGTCCAACTATGTATAACAGACGTGATAACGGATTATGCGAGAATGATCTCGCAGCCGGCTGCAGTTGTCTGACTGCTTTTGTCTTCATACGCCTTCTCTCTTCCACTCCCTTTTTGCCCCTCTCTCTCTCTCTCTCTCGCTCGCCCTTTCGCTATTGTCTAACGAGCGTTTGAGAACCAGCGCAGCAGAGCTGCAGAGCGGGCTTCTTGCCGCGAGAAAAGCGCGTCTAGGTCTTTTTCTGCTTCCGCCTCTACCGCTTCTCGCTCCTTCTCGTGCTTTCTTCTTAATGACCATCGCGCAACGGCGAGAAGATATCGAAGAGAAAGGATGGAGCGACTCTAAGAGATTCATCGCCGAACGTTAATGGCTTTTTTAAAGGCAATTTCGAGTCGCGTTCGCGGGTGTTTTTTTTTTTATGAAACAACCTTGGAAACGACATAAAAAGTGATTCATTTTTTCCCGCTGTTTATTGCGAAAGAATATGCTTTTTAAAGATAAGAAATGAGAATCTACTTGGAAATATATTCCTTACAGTCTTTAAGTGTAAGAACCTACATGTATTAAGCTGCGGTGTACGACAAGACATTGATTATACCCCTGAAATTTCCATTTAATTAAACGAGAGAGTAGGGTCAAACTTAACTTTTTCCCGAAATTCATAAATTCCAGAGGCCATAAACCACGGGCTTTTCATCCGGGTTATACCAGCGCGCAGTACAGCTCGGCGAAGCAACAGCTACGATTCTTGGGGAAACGGGTGTTAAAACACGTCGTGCCGCTTAATCAAATTACAAAGTTACACGAGGCGGCGTATGCGTTGCAGTACCTCGGGACCCTGCGGGTGCTCACACCGGGGTCTCTCTCCCTCCCTCTCTCTCTCTTCTCTCTCTCTCTCTCTCTCTCTCTCTCTCTCTCTCTCTCTCTCTCTCTCTACCGCCTGCGGAACTTTGCGCGAGCGCGAATTGCCGTAGACTGAGAGAGAGAGAGAGAGAGAGAGAGAGAGAGAGTGTCTCCTCCCTGGTGCGTCGATGGATTTCTTTGTTCGACATTGTTGCTCCTTTCTCTCTCTCTCTCTCTCGGAGCTACAGGTCTTGCGCGAGAGCAACCCGTGTACACAGCGCTTTAACCGCGTGGAAAAAGGAGGTTGAAAAATTTAATAGAAAGAGTGTCGTCGACGACGCTTGTACTTATTTTACCATCTTCTCGCTCGAACACGTTTGACCGGCTTTGATTCATTGAAAACCGATGTGCGGCGGCTCGGGTAAATTAATGAAGAGCAAACCGTTCAAGCGAAACGTCGACAGCCATTTCTCTTATTACCATCGAGAATCTCGGAGTAAGAGGAAAGGACATTAAAGTCGATACCGCGAAACAGGCTCGTCCAGGAGACAAAACAGAGCGAGAGAGAAATTAAGGTCAGGCGAGCGATAAGAGGAGAAAAAACTCGAGCGTAAAACAAAAAACTATAAATAGCAGTCGTACTCGCGTCTCTCGAACGACATCGGAAAAATTACGTTCTCTCCTCTCAGGCCGCTATTTTCCCAAACATAAGCCAGTGTAGTTGCAGGGCGATATCGCGTGAAATGAACGCGGCCGTCTCACGCCTCCGCGACGATAGAAATTCAATCTGGCTCGCCTTGAAAATCGAGGAAACTGCTCTGCAGGAAGCCATTCTCTGGGCGATTCTTTGCTCCTGTGTGCAGCGCCGATCGAATCCGAGCCTGAATCAGCTGGGTTTCGTCCTAAAGCCTCCTCCGCGCGCAAAGTACCTTCGTCGGAAGTATTCTGCGAGTGGATAGGGAGAGAAAGAGAGAGAGAGGAGAGAGAGAGAGAGAGAGAGAGAGAGAGAGAGCTCGAGTTGAGTTGCAGACGCGCGGAGAGGCGAAGACTAATACCGCTGAAATTCGTAGTCGAATCGCGAAAATTGGCACCTTTCGAAAGGAGGAGAACTGACTCGAGTTCCGCATTCATACAGCTGCAGGGGGATATTTCGGATCGGTGAAATCACCGGAGAATGGCTCTGGGATATTCGTATAGAATCGACTATAAAGGATATTAATTTTCTCTGCAAAAACGTGGTCTTATACCGGAAATTTCCTTCGACTTTCCTCTGCGACGAAAATAAAGCCCTACACACGAGTTCGACGGCCTGTGAGCAAACTTTAGCTGAAGCCGCCCTGTACGAAGGTCAAGGATTGTGCTTAAAAGCCTCGTGCGAGGACGGGTGATAAATTAGGAGCTTCCTCGGTGCCATCAGCGAGACGGCTCTTCTCCGACACTCGCGAACACACTCGCTCGCAGACGTATGTAGGAGAAGCATCAATCGGTGATCTGCTCAGCTTCCGCGTGTGGATTCCATCGGCAGAGACGTCGTCGTCGTCGTGACTCCTCTCGTTCTCGCTCTCTTTCTCTCCACCCCCTCGTCATCCCGCTCTCGTCAACGACGCGCCGCGCGCCGTAGGAGTGGAAGCTAGCGGAAGGAAGAGCACGAGCGTCACTCAAGATTTAACCGCCGCGCCGAGTCGGCGAGATCGGAGTAAATATCTCCTCTCTTAGGAAGGGAGAGAGAGAGAGAGAGAGAGAGCGAGCTACAAGTGGGAGATTTTCCTTCGATCCTTTCCTGCTTTCTCTCTATGTGCGCCTCTCCTCTCCGCAGCCGGCGCGTTGCTGCTCCTAATTCTCTTTTCCCTCGACTGGCTGCTGCTGCAGCTTCGCCACTTTGGAAAGTATCGAATGGCTTTTTTGCGGGGGCTCTGAAGAGCAGCTGAAAGGTTCTTCGCGCGCGCGAGCGCACGCTCTGGTACAAACTTTTGACTGACGTGTATCTTAGCTGCTGCCGCTGCTTCTTTCGAATTCCAAGCTCGTAACGCATCTCGCTCTCTCACTCCCGCATTTTCTTCCTCGGTTTCGCTTTTCCGAGCGAAAGCTGCGCTCGTGTAAACGTATTACGAAAATTGAAGCCGAGACGCGCGGAATATGTTGCTGCGCTGCTGCTGCTGGCCGGAGGATACCGAGAATTATGGGCGCCAGAGATGGAGAATCACGTCTGGCGAAGCGTAGGACGACGTCTAACTCAGTTGTGGTTCTCTCTCTCTCTCTCTCTCTCTCTCTCTCTCTCTCTCTCTCTCTCTCTCTCTCTCTCTCTGTGCTGCCGTATCTGTTTCTGGGTATTGAATTTTTATTCGACAGAGCAGACGCGTATCTCTTGCGCACGTGAGTGAAAATTCCGCGTTTGAAAAATGTGTCGTTTTTTTCTATTATATGGACGTAAAAGCAGACAAAATAATAATAACGTGACACAATAGCGCGGATTTAGCAAAGAGCCGTACGCGCCGGCAGCTGTGTTATTTTATAATTACCAGCGAAATAAAGCCTAGGGAGGCCCTTGGTGTCTCATAATTTTTAATCAACTTCCGCAAACAGCCGGGAAAATAGCTCATCCCGTATACTCGCTTGCAGCAATCGCGCGCGCGCGAGAGCCGCAAAACCTCGAATGGAAATCGTATATTCGAGTGATTTTAGCCTCGGCTCTGCTGCTATAGGCTGCGGGGGGCGTTTTATAATGGAAAAATGCGGAGCATAATTCGCGCGCTTGCGCCGAGAGCGCGCCGATGTTATAATTAGATTATACTCGTATAATTAGATTACGGTTCGAGGCGGAGGGGTTATAAATGCACCAATAGCTCGGCCACCGGCGCCAGATTCAATCAGCAATACGCGGCAATAATCGCTCATCGATATACCTACAACACGCCCGCCGCGAGCACATCGTGTTTGGCCTAGATTGAGTGGAGGGAGCATAAGCGTTGTTGCTATTTATATGTATATGATTCGCGGCTGCCAGGGAGTAATATGCGTGCAGTGTCTGTGTGTACGCGATATACCCGATATTACTACTTGTTTCGCGATCGGCAAATCGAAGATAAATTTATATTTTTTGCCTCAATTTTTCGGCAACATCGATCGCTGTAATCTATAAGCACACTGCAATGATGCGTTTAAAATTTAAAAGCCGTAGCACACATTTCACGCGAGTCGTTAATCAATGTTACGTTAATAATTCGCTGCGTAATGACTTTTGCAATTGACGTATCCCAAAGTCATTGTTCGGTTCATCGGAGCAGACCAAAATGCATTGAAGTGGAGCGCCGCCGCGCAGGTTTGCGCATCACACACTACTCTCTCGCTCTATACCAATATTCAACTGTCAAGGATTATTTTATTAGAAATTGATGTTACTTTGAACTAGTCCTGCGTAAATTTCGGCCCGCGTCGCATCAGTATGTTCCCATATTGCCGGGAATTATTCACCTACTCGTTCTCGACTGTCCTACTAATTTGCGTATGCGCGCGTCCGAATTTTCATATTCAAATTGGAACACACCAGCGAAAAAGTTTACCCTCCCTCTCAGTTGAAAATATACACGTTTATATAAATAAGCACGAGAGAGCTTTTTAACGTACGAATTTCCATAATTTACATATACCAAACGCTAAAGCTTTAAAAATGTTCCCTTTTCACTTCCATACTAGCTCGTTTTATTTAAAGTAAAGCCTCTTCAAGTAAGAAGCTGCGGCGGACACATTCACTCGGAGCGGTGTAAGTGGAAGAGCAAAACAGTGGAGTCGAGATTTCAGATCCTCCAGCGTAATCTTGACGAGAGAGAGCTTTGCAAACATTTTAAAGTGTTATTCTTATTATTTTTTCATTTGGCTCGGTTGCACCGCTGCCGCTCTTTTTTTCGTGCCGCGCACCCGGCATTTGTGTGGATTTTCGTGGTGACGTCGGCCGTAATTAAAAACTTCGCGGCTCTCTGCCCGGCTTAACTGGATTATATCGCCACTGGCCCACGAGTTTCAAACAGATAAAGATTAACATATATTTAATATAAAAATCCTGAAATAGTACAGCAGTCCGAGCCGTTCTCTTTACTTACTCGCGCGCGCGTGGTTTCCGGGAAACAGAGAAAACTCATTTTTATACTCCTACTGCATAACCCGCTATTTATACTCGAATGTAAATTTTGTCCACTTTTTTGCGTTATACACACGGCATCTAAATTTGTTTCCTCCTATAATTTGGTATGGAGTGGTGTTCGCTTATTCAAATTGGGAAGGCTCAGACGAATAAGAGCATGAATCGGAATTTAATTTCGAGCCCAATGAGATTAAAATTTCAATTTCGAAGCGGGAACTTTATCTCGGTCGCCATATCGATTTTTCAATTCAGACTGCGTAGAGGAGATAATATATAATAACGTCGTTATTGGTAAATATAATTAAGCTTTCAATTATCCTCAATTTCATAAGCATAAGTGAACCGAACTTTTATAAAACGACGTTGAAACGCGAGCGATGCATTTCAAAAAGCATGCGTATAATAAACGAAATAATTACTCGGAGCGCGGCAAGCAGGACAAGATGAGCTGGAGAATGTCGTCGGGGCGCGATTTAGTTGATACGCGCGAGCTCGTTCACGGAGATACAGAGCGAGAGAGGAGGAAGAGATAACTCGATGCTTTAATAAAGTCGCATTAGATACAAGAAGCCGAGTTGATTTTTTTTACCCTGCTCGTGCTCTCTTCCTCTCCTATCCTCCGTCTCTTTTCCACTCGGCGAAAGAGTTCGGCGTGTCAGAGTCAGAGGAAGAGCGAGAGAGAGAGAGAGAGAGAGAGAGAGAGAGAAAGATGCCAGCTGCTAAACTCTGGAGCGTAATATTGGCTGGCGCCAAATGCCGGTGACGCTGTCGAAAAGGTTTTTGACAAGGGACGTTATTAAAAAATTTCCTTCAAAGTCGCGATAGAGCTTTCTCTTCTATCTTTCTTCCACGCGCTTGTACAATTTCAAAACTTGCAATGCCGTTGGAAAGGCACGAGTTACGATTGCCCATGGCGCGTGGGACGCTTTATCCTCAAAAGTAATAATATCGAAAATTCCAGCCTTCGGTCTTTCGCTGTTGTTTTCGAATTTTCGTACCCGCAAATTCTCTTCCGATCGCAACGTCCCTGCAAATTAATTTCATAAAGCCAAGCAAACGTCGTATACCAGAAGCAGCATCCAGGAAATTTGGACAGCTCGGAAAGCGACACCGCGCATTCCACACCTCCCTCTCCGTTATCTCGCAACTGTAAGCCGCATAGCCGCAACAACAATGCTTAGAATAAGCGAGCATCGGCACATTACAGTCGAGCGCTCCTTTCTCTCTCTCTCTCTCTCTCTCTCTCTCTCTCTCTCTCTCTCTCTCTCTCTCTCTCTCTCTCGCTCTCCAGCGGCTAACAAGAGACAGCAGCGTCAGCGTCTCTACACAATGCGCGCGTTAAAACAATGACAAAACAATTAGACAACTCATAACTGCCGGGCGCAGCAGCAGCAGCGGCGGCGGCCAGTAGTAGCGTCGCCGCGACCGCTCCGAACTTGCGTCAAAGTGTCACGGACAACGACGACGCCAGAGCGACGACGAGGTCCAGCAGACCGAGAGCAGCGCGGCTGAAATTGCAGCGGCGGCGGCATCCATTGTGAAGCGCAACGCGCCGTATCAAAATCATCGCATTGTAACGAGCCTGGCTGACTACGGGTGCATCGGCCGGACGAACACACACACAGACACACTGAGCTGGCCGATAATGCGTTCGTTTTTCGCTTCGCTGATGGACTAAAATGTGCGGCCGGCGAATCGACGCGGCTATACGAGCTAATGTTGCGTTGCAACACTGTGCTGCCACCGCTGCTTTTTCGCTTCGGCTGCGGGAGACGTTTCGCCGTGCTACAGTATAGCGAACGCGTTATTTATGATTTTTGGCTTCGGCCTTTTTTAACTGCTTGCCGCAGTAATTTTTGTTCCACGCGCAACGTCCCCGCTATGGGTGATTTGTCATGTAGCGCGATGCCTGCGTGTGCTAGTTTAAAACAGTGCGAAGCTTTTTTAACTTTCGCCCCCGCAGTGACGCCGGGAGAATGTGTCTGGAAAATATTAAACGTCAGTCGGCTGATGAATGGAAAAAGTTTGTTTAAATACTGCGCGCGAGGGAGATATCGGTGAAAATTGAAAATCGATATCGAGATGACGTCTGCGCGGACAAATGAATGCCATCCTCGCGATAGTGTGTTACATCGGGGAGAGTGAAAGAAAAAACTTTAGCCGAACCGTACGTTCAATATTTTCGCGATACAAAGTGCCTTGCTTGCCAGACTCCTCGCGCCAGCGACTTTCGTAACGGAGCACAAACGCAGCCAATCAGACGACAATGGCTCGTAAATTCGAGCCAATCAGCGAAGACCCAGCAGCAGCAGCCGATGATGATGTGACCACGCGCTCGTATACTCTCCATCTCTGTGCTGCTGCGCTTATGAATTATTTAAAGGGCCGGACCAGTGTACAGCTGTACGCGCCTGTTTGCAAACAGCCGTCATTACTGCCTTTTCAGTAATCAAAGAAGTCCAGGCGATCGGCATTTGTTGTAAATTCAACGCCTTAATGCGCGTTATACGTGCATTTGTAAATTCAAAATTCATTTCTCGCCTCGCCGCGACTGTGTGCTTGGAATATAACGCTGTGTAATTTATTGCGAATTGGTATTCAGGTTAAATTCCAGCTACTCTGTAATTTTAAAACGTTACAGGTTTTCTCTACCTCTCTCGTATTCCTGAAAATATGCAGCGGTAGATATACAGAACGCCATTTGTTCCTATGCAAAATTCTCCAAAAGATAAAAATTTCCATTCGCGCTTTCTAACACACTACCGGATTACTACCCGCGGTCAATTTCGTAGGCGAATAAGTAAGCTAATATCCTTCTGTATATAAATCTTTCCTGATATTATTTTACTCTCGGTATGCGCTGTGTGTATGTGTAATTCTGTTTGGCGAGAACGTCGCACGTGGCCCGCGCTATGTTAATGCTCATAGCGAAGGAACGTTTCGCCATTCAAAGCTGACCTTGACCTCGCAACTCTACAAGCACACACCCCCTCTCCTCGTGCGCAAAAGCTCGAAATTTCTATTTTCCGGGAAAATTTTCGCGACGCAGTGGCAACGTCACTGGATAAAAAGAGGCTAAGTACTGGCGCTTCAGTTTTCAGCTATATTCCCACAGGCCGCTTTGTCCCATCGGAAGACCTTGACCTCGTAAATCAAGCGCTTGAATTCTCGATCTTCCCCGTCAATAATTCTAAAAACTTTTCTAATTTATGGCGGCGGAAGATTACCGGGGAAGCGAAAACTTGCGAGATCCTCGCGTCGCGATATCCGAGAATTTGATTGAAAAAATTTGCATTTTTCAAGAGGGCGCCACCTACTTTCCGACAATGACCTAATGGAAGTGCAAATTTTTCTCGCTGCTCTCGGAGTGACGTAATACTCGGTGTTTCTCTCCAGATTATACGAATCTCGACAGTTGCGTTGGATTCAATTTAGCAGAGACAACAGTGCCGCTGTTTCCCCCAGCTGCAGACTCGCGAGGCGTCAATAAAGCACCAAAACCCCGCGACACGGAGGGCAGTACAGCATCAGGGCTTTGAAAGCCGCGAGCGAGCGGGACTCGATTGCATAATGCGAGCGGAGGCGCGGCAGGAAGAAAAGATTACGGATATGATTCTTACACAGATGTTGAACAGGAAAACTTGCTCCCAGCTCTCTCTCTCTCTCTCTCTCTCTCTCTCTCTCTCTCTCTCTCGCTCCTTCTCGGGGGCGCGAAACTTTCGAAAGAGCGAAGAAGGGATGCAATGAGTCGGGGAGGTCTGGACGACGAGGCTGCAAGCCGAGGATAAGAGGCTGAATAAAACATTTAGTTTTCAGCGGAGTTAAAATATCGCATTCGAAAGTCCTCTCTCGCTCCTGCTTTCCATACATACGATCCGCGAGGCCGTAGCCGTGAGACAGAGAGAACGAGAGAGAGAGAGAGAGAGAGAGAGAGAGAGAGAGAGAGAGAGAGAGAGAGAGAGAGAGAGAGAGAGAGAGAGAGCAGGAGAGAGGGAGAAAGAGCGCGAGAAAGAGAGATAGAGATGTGCACGCGCCATTGGAATGTCGAGTTCATGGAAAGTTTCTCCTTAATCCTCGCTACTTACCATCCGCGAGATTCCACGCGTTGGCCTGCTGCCGCTGCAGAGAGAAAGAGACGGCAGCTCGAGCTCTCAAGGATCAAAACGTAAGTTCGAAGTTTACGATAATATCTCTCCCTCTGGGCTGCTGTACAGAAATCTTGTCCGATGTATAAAGAGAGAAAAGTTCCGCGCCGAGGTATCGGCTCATAAAGTACTCGGTATAAGTCAGCGAAAATACAATTCTCGCTCTCTCCGACTCGCTCCCTGTCAAAGATGTCACGCTGACGAGTCTCGCTACAGCTTAAGGAGAAAGGCAGCGCAAGCTTATGGAGCTTTTTAGGCGCTTCGCTTCGCTCTTTTGTAACTACAGCGGCTATACCGCTCGCCATTCTCAGGACAATGCTGCGACGTCGAGCACAAGACGAAGCGGAATTTTGAGTTTTCTTTGAAAATTGGAAACTAGGGGTGTGCCTACAACCTTGTCTTCGCGTATGAACTCATTAGATTCTCTCAGGTACGCTATATAGCTGCGCAGTGAAATAACGTTGGGTTTTTACATTTGGAAACTTTTGTTTTCACACTCGGTTGATTAAAATTTTATTTCGCGGTAAAAATGCACTCTCTCTCTCTCTCTCTCGCAGCATTATTGTCATTGTTTGCATTTTTAATTAAAGGAGTCCGCGCGATTGAGCTTTTTTTACGCGGCTGTTTTGTGTTCCCTTCAGAAATGCGCGCTAACGAGCTCCAATTATTAAAAATATATTTAAAAGAGGAGCTGAAAGAGTATGCGGTGCTCGCATAAATGTTGTCTGTTACGTTTATTGTTGAGTTTTGATAAAAGCAACAAAGTTCTACGCCACCTCGTTATATCGTTACTCGCAGAAATTTTTGTAAAAAGCACGATCGCTAAATTAAAATAATCCATACATGGAGTTTCCCAATCGTGCTTTTGACGCTCGAAAATTCCGATTCTCCCTCAAGCGCGCGTGACAAATTACAGAAGCGTTTCATTGGCTTTGCGGTGTACTTGCCGCCGAGTTACACCTTGATGAAACGTCTTACCTTCTCCCCCCCTTTAATAAGTTTCCAGAGAGAGAGAGAGAGAGAGCCGAAGGTACGCCGCGGAAGTTCTCGCGCTATACCACACCGCCGCGTCGTTGTCGTAATACGCACTGCGCGCGGAAGTGCGGGAAGGGAAAACTTGCGCTACACCGCTGCAAGTCTCGGGTAGATATTCGCTTGTTCGTACATGCAAGAGAAACACGCGTACGTACACGAGGCAGCATCAGCAGCGGCGGAGAGCTTCTTCTCGCATCAGCCGAGAGTGCAGTTTTATGCGTGTTTAATCTGGAAATGGATCGCCCAAGAATGCGCCGCCACGGCCGCCGCTGGGATCCATGTTGAAGTGCAGCGCGAGGGACGAAAAGATTGAGCGAGAGATGAAAGAGGGAAAAGAGCGTGCGGGAGCCGGTAAAATTCCACGAGCGAGAGAGGAAGCGAGGAACGGACTGTCGGGTTTATCCCGCGGGGTGGAAATCGGCCAGCAGCGGCAGCTCTCTCTTTTTCTCGGTCTCTCTCTCTCTCTCTCGCTCTCTCTCTCTCTCTCTCGCTCTCTCTCTCTCTCTCTCTCTCTCTCTCTCTCTCTCTCGCTCTCTCTCTCTCTCTCTCTTCCCTCCCTCTATGTGCGTGTGTGTATACAGCCGCCGCCGCTGACGGTGTACACAGCTTGCCCTCGGAAAATATGAGCATATAAATTGAAAATTATTAGAGTAGAAAGAGTAGTGATTTCTCGAAAATACTCGAAAGCCGCGGCAGCAGCGGTGGCGAGACTCGCATTAACGAGCTCTTTCGCAATTACTTTTTCAAGTAACCCAATTCCATTAATTAATGGATCCGCTCTGCCGGTAAATACGTAAGCTCTGAAATCAATTTTACGAGTACGCGCATGCATCTACCGCGTGTGTGTATGTGTGTGGGTATATCACCACGCTAGAGTTTTCAGCTGCCTGGACATGATGGGCTTTTCCAAGGGATACATCGTTTTCGCCTTTCTTTAATAACACTGAAAGGGATATGCGAGAGAATTTATATATGGCAGGGATTCGTATAAACTCGACATGCTTTTTCAGAATTTAATATGCATCTAGCGATAGAAAGTTACGTTTTTGTGCCATTGCGTTTTTCAAAAAAACCAAATGAGTTCGAGAGTGGGTTTGCGTTTCCGGGTTATACATTTAGAAGGGTTTCACTCTACCGAATTTATTAAATATTCGCGCAACTTTTTCATTTATGTGTTTTCAACGAATTCACCACTTTTATTACAGTTTACTTTGAGTATAATATAACGAAGCTTTGTAATATAAAACCCGAGATTGTGACTTTCGCTAAAACCTTTTCATAAGTGCACTTGAACTACTCACGGAATTTTTTATAATCAAATATACTAAGAGCCTCTTTTGAAACCCTGTACAATTTGATTTCACAAGAGCCACGTGGGATATTATTTTTCAGTCGTTAAAATATCCAGCAACTCAGTGGAAAATAATTCTTTTAATATGCTGGCCAGGAATTTTAATCTTATAAAAAATTATTCAACGAGTTCTCACACAAAAACTTTTTCACGCTGACGTACGTAAACGAGGAGCAAAACGCGCGCGATTGTTTTATTAATAGTTATCACAGCAACATTGTTATCGTCCGCGATAAAAGTGTTTCGTTTACACGGCCGCGACACGTTTAAAAGAGAAGAAGAGACAGCTACGGCGCCATTAGAGGGGATATCCCGCCGCGGTAAAGCATCATGCGTAATTCAGCGAGTAGAGCGGAGCATTTCTCCCTCCTTCTCTCTATGTCCACGGAGCTTCGTAAAAAGAAGGATGTAGATAATCCCGGCTGACAGTACCGCAACCTCGGCCGACTGGCCTTGCTTGCTGAGGTTTTTCGCGTTCAAGGATTGCAGAGTGTATATTTTTTTTAACTTTTATCACGATGTAACATAACTGACCATTTCTCCACGCAGCTTTTCGTATCGACGTACTGCAGCGAGTAGTACAGTCCCGCGCTTGGTCAGACAACCGGAACGAGTCATTTTTCAAAGAGCTTTGCGAAATGAAGCAGTGAATTTCCGACTTGTAGTCAACGCGGCTGGGAAAGGAAAAAACGAATCCTTCTAACTTATCGTCTCACCACACTCGCCATCGGAAAAACTCGAGCAACGTTCCTATACACGGCATAGCCGATGGGCTTTCGGTCGGAGAGGTATTACCGCACAGCTCTACCTCAACCAGGCGTGAAATTATCTATTTACCTGGTAATGTTACTAGAGAGAGAGAGAACACAGCAAGCGCGATAAATCGCAGTAGTCGGTAGCGCGCGCGCAAGAGAGAGAGAACTAATTTAGCGAGTAAAACGTCGTCCAGCAGCAGCAGCAGCAAACCTCCGCTTCCAATAACAGCGCGATGTTATACATACACAGCAGCGTTGCCGTACGTGCAAGCTCCGGCGTCGATATATATTCACTGCAAAACTGTTTCCTCTTCCCAGCTCTCAAGCATATACATCATGCTAATTATTTATATTTCGCGGCGCGCGTTCGCACGCGCCTCTCCACATAGGGTAGCAGAGGCATTTTAACACCTCGCGTAATAAGGTCCACGCCGTGGTCACCTCGTTGCGGAGCACGTGAAACATCGTGCGCCAGCCCTTTCAGAGCTTTCTAGCGCCGCGTCACTCTTGCCTCTGTGCATAGGCCAGCACAAGTCTGCTGCTGCTGCTGTTGTCGAGGAGGAAGAGAGAGAGAGAGAGAGAGAGAGAGAGAGAGAGAGAGAGAGAGAGAGAGAGAGAGAGAGGACTTCTTCAACGCGTCCGCCTCATTAGTGGCTTCAAGATGCAGAGGGCTGCTGCTGCCACCGCTGAATTTTACGCGTGCACATATAAGCTAGATGTAGTGGCGCTGCCGCTTGTATGATGATGCTAGGGGCAAGTTATTCATCGTCCTTTGTAATTGTACCAGCGCGGGCAAGGCTGACGTAAGGGCTTTTAGGATTTTGCGGGGCTGCCGAGGTTTTACGAGTGTTGCTTTTTTCTCCTACACATGTGTCCGGTTGATTGTGGAAATTAAAAGAGACCTAATTATTGTACTGCGTTGTTAATCCAAAATGTTTAGCAAGCTGTTGGTATCTAAAAATACATAATTCAAAGAAAACAAGATTAAAAGACGGAAAATTCTATGTCCTCGTAAAAATGCCGAACAAACTTGACGTACAAACCTATAGCGCCGTTATTTATACAGATTTGGGAAAACCATGCGCTATATTAAACAAATTCGTCGGGATCCTTCAATTGCGCTAAAAGAAAACCATAATATATTAGCACGGGGGATACTTCAGTTTTACGAGGCTTTCGGCGACGACTTCCCGCAGGCATTTTCGAGCGACTACTGTATACGACACCACACACGGCGCACGAGCCGAAAGAAGAATAAGACGAGGCATATATACACACGTATACGAGTCGGCCGGTTAGTGTTGATTTTATGCGCCATTAAGAGGATCGTATGTCCCCCTCCTACTGGGCAAAAGCCGGAAATCGGAAGCACACACGAGGCATTAGAAGCCTCTCTCGGCGGCTGAAAGGGTCTGTGTTCGAGCTTTTGTGCGTGCGCGCGTGTTTGCTCGTTTCTCCTCTTTTTTTTCTTCCAGCCCCAGCCGATTATGACGCGTCGAATGAACTATCATCCTCACGTGGCGCTGATGTGATTGCGGCAGCGACAGCGCGGAGACACGCCTTAACGCAGAAAACGTTCCGCGCGCGCGCGATGACGAAAATTTGACTCAGCTCTTTTTTGCTATTACTAGCCTGCGCGCGACCCTCGAGAGCTTTTTCTTCGTGCGTATAAGGTCGTTGGCCGCGACGAGTAAAAGGCCGCGCGAGATAAATTGGTTCCGTGATGATCGTGCGTAGTACAAATTCACAATGACTTGCGTCGGAACATTGCCGATTCTCCCCGCGGAGGTAACTCGAAGAAAAAGCTTTCTGGCGCAGTAGCGGAAGTTAACGTTCGCGAGGGCAGGAATTAAATTCCCGGCTTACTTTTTATCGTTTGGTTTTCGCGCCTTTTACGATCGAGTATTTCTCTTCCAGACGTGCGGAAAGGCGTCGCGCTGCACAACAGCACCGGCATCTAAAACCGCCAACAAGCTCCGCGAGTAACCATAAAACGTGCGAGTGAGATTCTGCCGACTAGGCTACGCGAAAAAAAAATGAAATCCGCCCGCGCGCGACGCGGCTTTTAAACGGGCGAACGCGCTTGGACTTAAAAGTTCGGAAAAAAAGACGAAAGACAGAGAGATGCGACACTGGGCTATATTCGCGAGTGACAAAAAAAAGAACAGAACGAACGGACTCGGCCAAAGGGAAAGAGCTAGCGGAGGAAGCAGTAACGAAGAGAGTACACGTGCGGGGGATGGAGTATACAGTGAGCGCTAGATTAGTACAGCAGCGCGAGCGAGAGATAGAAATGGAAAAGCGCGGAATGAGGCAGACGGTTTGTATTTCAAATTTAAAAGCATTCGACAATGGACGCTTCTCTGTTATTGTTGACTCGGTCTCTCTCGCTCTCTTTTTTTACCTCGACTGCTCTCCATTGGAGGAGAGAGGGAAGATGGAGCAGGGCTACGTTTTGTAAAGGATTGAAGACAATTTTCGTGGTACTCAGTGGCTTCTACTGTCTCTCTATCTCTCTCACTCTTCTACTATCTCTCTTGGCAAATAAATTATTCCACGGATGAGCGAAAGAAGAGCTGCTTATTTTCGTCATAGTTGGAAAGTCGTCGGCTTGCTTTACAAGGAGGACAGTAGCCTAGTACCTCAGGATATATAAATGATAGTATGATTTGCAGGATTTGTGGGAAGAAAAAGAGATGCAAAGAAGCTGCGTTGCCTCTTAGAGAGCCCAAGAAAAAGCACAGCTTCCATTTTTCTTCAGGCATTGCAGCTTCTTGATACGGGAAAACTACTTCTGTTATCCTCGGAAATAGAAAGCCACGTTCAGCAATAGTTTTTACAAGATTTCATTTCTAACATGACTTCTGGTAAAAGGTTGACTGACAATTTAATTCATCCAACATATACAAATATATATTGTACAATGTATTTAAGCTATGATTCGAAATCTCCCAGTGTGGTCATTTCGAGATATTTAAAATTATTAATATCTCGAAATGATGACAAGCCTTCAACAAAACGTGTGTAACGAGCCGCTTACATCAGTTAAGTTAAGACGGCTCTGGAATCGCGAGCTAGAAGCAGCCCCCCCCCTCCCTCTTGCCTTCGACCAGCAATCTTAGATTTAGAGGCATTTTAATTCCTTAGACATTTGTTGGTTTATTATTCCACATTCTGTTATTGTAAATCAGATCCTTGACTCATACGTTTGATGCACCAACAATTTATTCTTTAATATACTAACATTTGCTTTTGTTTTAGCTGCGGCATTCCTTCTCCACACTCCTGACCAGCCTTCAGCGGTGGGTATATAAGGAGACCCAAAACATCAGTCTTGCTTAGTTGGCTGCGGGACTGCAAGCGAGAAAGAGCTCTCCACTCCTGACCACCTTGACGTCGTTTAGTTTTGATTTACGCATCGAATATTAGATTTATCTTTTGATAGTAACGTTTGTTTTTGTTTTAGGTGCGGCATTCTTTCTCCCCACTCCTGGCCGGTGGGTATATAAGCAGGCCCAAAACATCAGTCTAGTTCAGTCGACTGCGAGACTGCGAGCTAGAAGGAGCTCCCCACTCCTCACCAGCTTTTGATAAACGGCTATATGAGAAGGCTCGAAACATCAGTCCAGCTCAGTCGACGGCGGGACTGGTAGAAGGTAGAAGGAGCTCCTTCTCCCTACTTCTAGCCGGCCTCAGCAGTAAAGCTAAGTAGAATAATTTATTGTGTATCGCCTATTATCCGTATCCTTACTAGTGGTTCGATAAGCCAACACATTTTCATATGTAATTGTTAAGCTGTTTGAGGTTTATTACGAGCTGTCGGTACGATTTTCATTTTGGCAATGTGGTTCAGCCACCGGTAGGTTGTCACGCTTCGACGTGGATCTAAGAATGCTGCATAGGAGTTGTTCCTCGCTGATTTTGGGAGCGTACAGGGCAGCTCAAAAGACTGCCTGCCAACTTGGCATTGCTTTGTTTTGATTTACGAATTCCATCTTAGATTTAGAAGCATTTTATTTTCTTAGACCTTTTTTGTTGGTTCATTATTCCACATTCTGTTATTGTGAGTCAGATCCTTGATTCATACGTTTGATTAATTAATAATTTATCTTTTAATACTAATATTTGTTTTCATTTTAGGTGCGGCATTCCGTCTTCCCACTTCTGACCAGCCTTTGACGAACGGGTATATAAGGAGGCTTGAAACATCAGTCCTGCTCAGTTGGCTACGGGACTGCAAGCGAGAAGGAGCTCCCCACTCCTGGACACCTTGACGTTAGTTTCTTTTGATTTACTTATCTATTATTAGATTTATCATTCGATAATAACGTTTGTTTTTGTTTTGTTAGTCAGACATCATCGAAGCCTTATAAGGAGCCACGGAACACTAATCCAACTCCGTAGGCTCTAGGATGGCTGGCTTTTCCCCCTACATCTTCGACCAGCCTTCACCGAAGCGTATATAAGAAACTGCGTAACACAAGTGCGGCTCAGTTGGCTCTAAGACCGCGAGTTGGAAGGAGCTCTCTACTTCCTTACGATGATCCAGTATTTTCTGTACCTCCTCTGTACCCAATCTAAGTGGAATAATTTACATCATACTACTATTTTCTACATTTCCACACCAGTGGTAAACAAAATTGAAACGAATGTAACTTTCGAAGGTATAGCTTATAAGGTAAGTCAAAGTCCACCCCTATATCCTTTTACCTCAGCTCTTGCAAGATCCGAGCAATCCTACCAAAATTATCTCCTCTCCTCTCTACTCCATCTTCGATAAAGAATCGACGTCCTTTGACGAAAATACGGCCCTCATTCTCCTTTATTCGGAAGGTGACGGCGTTGCTTGGCTGGTGATTCTGATTAGAAGAAAGCGTTTACGCCGATATGGCATCCATGCGCATATCGATTTTGCCTCGTGCGCGAGAACAACGATGACGCTTGTTTCGCTTTATTTTCGTCGTGAACGCGCAACTCGGAATTAGACTAGGTAATGGGTCAGGAGAGTGGCGCACGTGCTGACGCACGAAATCGCTTTTTTGCTACACCCTGTCGCTTCCGCGCCCACTCTGGATAAACACGATAAGGAGGGGTCTTAGATACTCGATCACATAAAAAATTTTTTCAATTTTTTGGATTTTTATTCAAACCAATAAGCTCCGGTGTTTGTTCTTGAAGTGTCTGATATTCCAACTGCCCGAAGGGCGAATCTCGAACAAACTCGCCGATTTCCCGTATTTATTTTCAAAGATACCATACCCTAATCCGACTCTACAATTGCCTACTACCAACAAGACAAAAGATGTGCACGACAAAGTTTCGCGCTAAACTGTGCCCAATCCACTCAGAGTGAGCGCATTTTACATTAGCCGGGCGAATTACGTAGGGTGAAATTTATGTCGCCGGCTGGTCCCGCGTGTCCACAATATTTCGTCGTCGCGGCATGCACTTATGGCAGTCCCTGGACAGCTAATGCTTGTATTCATTTGTGCCGCGGAGGAATTATCTTTTAGAGACTACGAGGGCCTTTCCTAGCTTTTCTTGCCGCTTAAAGCGATATTATCTCTGAATTCGTTGGACTATGGGTGTATTTTCTGAGAGCTAAGCCTATAACGAATTGCTTGGGCTGGCTTTTAAATATAGGCATACACAATATTGAATTAATAATATTTTGTAATTTTGAGCAGATGAGACTTACTTTTTTGCCGTCTAGTTCGTGGGTGCCTTGAGCTAGAACTTTGTCCACGCTCGCTGGGTCTGCAAATGTGATGAATCCAAAACCCCTGCAACAGAGAGAGAGAAAAAAATTCAAACTTAATAAAGACGAGTGATACAGAATGACATTAAGATTTTAAAACGGCACATTTAGATAGAAATTATTTCAAAGTTACAATAGCTCTTTATAGATTGATTTACTTGTTTTTTCACGTTGCAATCGATTCTTTTGCTTGAACTGTCGTCTCTAACTTAACTACAACTAAATTTAAATTATTCAATGCAAACATCTACTGCTGAGAACTATTTCATCCGACCAGATCAAAAGATAACGGCATGAGTAAATGAAGAAAGCTTGCAAATTTACTAGGATTGTTAAATAGCTCTAAGAAACACTACTCCGTCGTCGCCGTCTCCGAGTCTCGAGCATCCCAAGCACTCGCAGTTATCTTTACTGCCTACGCTCGCACAGTTAAAAGCGCGTGACAAATAAGAGAATCAAAGAGACAAAGTGCACCAAGAGCCGTGCGTTACTACTACACTGCCGCGTTTGCATTCGCCCGGGACATAATATTAACTGGCAATGAGTTCCGTAAACGAAAAATCATCGCCGCGCGCGAGAGATACCGGGTGCTAAACCACGACGCCAGCGCACTCTCTGAATTTCGGTGCCAAGTCCGGACGGGAGCTTATTTGCGAGAGTGAAAGAGAGCTAATCTGGCTACTTTAAGGGCATCGTCCGTATAAACGTCGTCGTCGCTAACGTCTTTATGTCTCTCACTCGAGCTTCGCTATAGTTTAACTGCCATGGAAGTTGCTGTAAATATACCCGGCAAGATTACTTTTGCAAAACACCGACGTCCCGTTATAAAGTCTAATTGTTACGCTACGCCATCAACTCTCTTCTGTCGTTAATTACACGAAACAATAAATCTAAATATTGAAAAAGAATTGAAGCCAGGTAAGCATCTCATAATCACAAAATAAGTTGTTACTCGCGTGTAAAACAAATATCGGTCGAGGCTCGCCGGTCGCGTGCTTTAAATCCGTAGGGTTCGCATCGTTCATACCAAGAGAGATACAGAGCGCCTTCCCGGTATACAGATATATTAAAAGACAGTTTTGGCCGGAAGCCCCGGTACTCGCGCGTGAAACTCCTCGGGCCGGACGCAAAGCGGTTTGCATTTTTCATGCCGGGGCTAGCTCTCACTCTTTCCCTCCCTCCTTGCCCGTTCGCTCGCTCGCTCGCTTGGGCAGTTATTGAAAATATTTACATGTTATTTATGGGCCACACATGCTCCAAGGAGCAAAAGCCACCCCGGCAATATCCAGCAGCGTGTGAGCGTATAACCCTTTCGTCGATCCCTTGCCATACACACGCTCTACTTTGGATCGGCTTTGCTCTCTACAGTATCTCCTTTGTGCGGAGTACGCTCTGCTACACACGCGTGTTCCGACGCGCCGTGCGATGCGATTTCTATACTCGCAGGCTGTATTTTACGATTTTTACGACCAGCGAGAGATCTGCGTATGGATGAAGGGTAAATCCCGAGGATTTAGAGGTACGCGAGCCGACTGACGACTTAATTATGCTCCTCTGTTCGAGTACGTCGCGTAGTTAAATCCACCAACGTTTATTTAAAATACATACTCTAAGTACTGATCGATATCAATTGGATTTAGCAAATTCTTCGAAATTCACGAAAATTGCTTCTTCTCTCTCTCTCTCTCTCTCTCTCTCTCTCTCTCTCTCTCTCTCAAATAACCTGTCAAACGTGTACTGAAAATATTATTCGGAAAGCTGCTGGAACGTTGTCGGTTAATCAATAAATACACCGCGAATGCGCGCACCGCTCCGCGAAAATGCGACTAATCTACATCTGCGTACGTGCTTGCAGGAGCCAAGTTTCTCTTCTCCCTCGCAACCAACCCGGCCAACTCTTTTTCCGCGCTTTCGATTCTGAATCCTTATCTCCACTCCCATCCTATTGGTCTTCTCCAAGCCACCCCCTCACATAAAGCTGTACGTTTTCTCTCTCTTGTGCGCGCGCCCCTCTACTGTAGTAGAACAATATCCAGCTTTGCTCGCTTTCCATTTTTCTGTTTGCCTCTTTCGATTTTATTTTTTCACGGGCTTCTCGAGAGGAGAACAGCGCGCGCGCCAGGTCTAAGATACGCGAATACGCGAGTATTCGGCCGTAGATATACGCCGGTTCCCGGATGTGAGAAAACCTTGATCTCGTGCATGGAATAGGCATAAATTTAGTTTTCACGAAAAAATAGATGAACCTCTCGAGAGGCTGGAGAGTATGAGATTTTATTACGTTAGGGTATAGGGCAGAGTATAGCAACGCGGGAAATCGACTTGTTTATACGAGTATAGGCTCTGCGCGCGTGAATTAAACATCCACCTGGCCTCTGTTTGCATATGATTGCGCAAGGAGGCAGAAGAGCGGAATCGCTGGATATCGTAGATTGCTTCGCGCGATTGAAGAATTTTTATTTTTTTTAATATTTCAAAAGATGCACCCGTGTTTCTGTTTTATTGTCCGGAATACCGCGCAGAAAAATATTGGCGATGCGAACAATAATTTCAGCTGAAGTGAGATGTTTGGATTCTAGTGCACGGATAGAAAACAGATGTATTTAGGATAATTATTTTGAAAATGCATACTATGATCTAAAAATTTGGACGACACTACTGAACTATAAAAGCACATTTATTATTAAAGCTAAGAAAAAGGCTACATCAAGTACTAAGATAGTCTACGCGAGTCTGCCTAAGTATAAGCTTGAATATTCACTTTGTCATTTCACTTGCGATGTAAAGTTGCACACTCAACACGACTACAAAGCCTTGCTTGAGGTTAATCTAATTTTACAACTAGACTAGTAACTGCGAAAGCTTTTCATGAATTTTAGTTATAGTTTTCTCTTTATGGAAATTAGCCTCGTATATATAGTAGCAGCGACATAAACATCGTGCATAATGGGCTCATGCATGAATAAAACATCACGCGAGCAGCTTTTGTCAAATTTATACTATATACATCTGATGAAATATGCAGATAATATCTAGTTCGGATTTTAAAAATTGTTAAAATGTGCAAATGACGATGTATACGATCAAAATAGCTATCTTCACAATGTCGATCTAATAATAATTACTTGAAATCAATAGTGCAGTCCTTCTAGAATCTCTATATTCGAATCATTCATTTCAGTCAACGTTAATAAATATTTGCGGCGAATTTGTTTGCGTCGTAATGCATGCGCATAGTGTACTTGAACCTTAGCATACGACTAACGAAAAGTATCAAAACAATTTTACCATTGAGCGACAAAAACCAATATTCGTAATTTCCAGTGAACGGTAAATGTGCGAGCTTTGGTGTATACAAGGCTTTATCTGCGAAAAACGTGAAAATGGCGCAACGCCATATGTATATATTGCACGTCGTATGTATACGCTGACGGCAACAACAAAAGAGAGATGAGGCCAGAAAGGAAAATATTGAATTTTTGCGATGGGAAAAGACAAATATTGAACGTTCGTTTTTTGCATTATAAAGATTGTATGAATTAATCAAGGATGGTCGTGTGAATTAAAATTTAATATCAGCATTCGAATTTTCGTCCTGGTCACGTTTCAGACGAAATTAATTTTTCACGCGCGCGTTACGAAAGACATGCCTTTTTAATACATACAGTCACAAATTACTTTGTTTAACAGCGCGAAAATTTGAAAACATAAATTTGACATGGCACGCCGACTGTTCCGAACACGCAGTGTTTAATTACAACGTGTTGCACATACGAACGCATAAGCAAAATGTGTCTTTTCGACGCAATAATAAACAGCCCGGTATACGTCGGCAGATTGTTCAGCATATAATTTTCCGAAACGTATACGTGTAGCAGGGGAGCGTCCGAAAATTTTCGAAAAATTTATCATCGGCAAACTCTCATATTGTATATCATAAATATAAAGATATAAATGTATAAATTGTACGTAAAATATGGAATATACATACAGAGGCAGACAGCTTTACAATATGACGAGGAGTATATAATATAGAGGACACGTTTTATTGTATTGTTGTTAAACGGCATTGAGAACATACCTTGGCGTGAACATGCAGCCAGTACTGTCCACCACATACGATGAGGCGGGCTCACCGCTGCTGAAATTAACACACAGAAGGCTATGTTCACTTTTACACTTTATCGCTATGTGAATGCGTACCACCCCCTACACCACCTGTCTCCCATCTCATCTATATATCTATCTCTCTTTCTCACTTTTACACGTGTACGCAGCAAACTTCACACACGCACGCTGGCAAGCTCACAGACAGACGCCCATACACATACAGCTAATACATTTGGCGAATGGCCAGTCGATTCTCGTTCCATAGAGCATTACAATTTCACTGCGTGCTGTGCCGCGCTGCATTGTGGAATTCGCGACTCGCACAAGCGCGAGAACTTTTTAATAAAGCTTTTATGCGAGCTGTGCGCGCCGCGTAGGTAAGTGAAGTTTTTGATTCGAGCGGTTAATTTTCTCGGAGTGAAGGCTTTGAAATTTCGAATGAACGATTTGTTCGGCTCCTTTTTTTGTTTATTGTTCCATCGACGGGAATAATTTAGTTTCTGCCAACCAACTTTCAATTAACCGCTATATAATTGCATTCCTCACGATGCGCCACGCCGAATTCCAACAATTACCGAGCAAAAAGAAACTCCATGGAACGATGACCTCGGCCAATTACCGCAACAATTCAGCTCTACAGCAACACATTCGCAATTATACATACGCATCATCTAATTGTGGTGTAACAGGGTAAGGGCGGCTTTTTTAGTTCATATATCTCTTGGACAACGGCCGAGTTTGGCAGAGTGTGCGTTCCGGGCTTATTGGTATTTACGCTCTCTTTTTGTTGTCAACCCGCTCGCGCACGCCGAAATTCGAAAACGCGTCGCGCTCGCGGAAAAAAGAAAGAGAGCTTCCCCTTTTTTCTATCGCTCGCGTTCACGGAAAATTGCATCAATTTCATGCAGTTTGACAAAGGCAGCGCGAGCGGCGCGGCAAAAATTTACATGAATTCCGTTGAAAAACGAACGAACGAGCGACGGCCGCACACGCGTGTGCGTACACGCACGGAAAAGGTGCAAAATTCATGGCCGGTGTAATTCTGCGTTATCGGACACGCGGCGACGACAACGGCTTTTTTTCTCGCGGAAAAAAAAGATAGAGGGGTGAGAAATATTCGAGCACAGCCAACAAACGAGCGAGCGACGCGAACGCGTTCCACTGAATCGGCAGTCGTCCAATCAACATTAAAAACACCAAACAAAATATATACGACACTAAACAACACCAGCATGACATTAACTACAGATATACAGATATGTTTATATGTACATTCATATGTTCGAGATCCACACATCATCGCTCTTGCTAGCGTGTGGTAACTTAAGCTGTGTCGGTATTAACTCGCGCCAATTGGTATATTTCAATTAGAAATCAACTAATTGCATCTTTCTCTTTACGCTGCTAAAATCGCAAAGCAAGGACGTTGACCGAAATGGCGCGCAAATTAGAAAAGTGCGCGCAACGAGCTGCTTCGCATGGTAGCTACCGGAGTGTAAGTGGAACTTGGTCTGTCCACAAAGAAAGTTGGACTCGTCAAGTTTGAAGAAGTAAAGAAAAAAACTACTTTCTTGCTCTCGCTGTGCCTAATTAAAAACGCGTCAAAAGTCGTTTCGCTCAATACGAAGAGTTGCAGTAGTAGCTGCCGCTGCTGCAGCAGCATCATCACCCAAGACTTCCCTGCTCTTCTTCAACTTCAACTTCTCTCTCCTTGCACATCCGCTCTCTTTCTCTCCTTGCACCCTTTGCCCGGCGTGCACGTGTGTACGTGTGCCTCGCCACTTGTCACCAGGGCATTGTACGTGAATAATCTATAAAAGGCTGAGTGGGGGGTAGCGACGACAACGACGGCGGCAACGCTGACTCGTCGTCCCTTGTCTACTTGAGCACGACGGCGGCTCCTACGATCCTCTACTTTTCATTCTTCTGTCTCCTCAGCCCCTTGTCTTCAACGAGTGCGCGAGCGCGCGTCTACGTCGTCGCCGCTTTTTCTCTCTGTTCTGGCGAAGAGAAAAGCGCACGAGAGAGTGAACAGGCCGAGTGTCAGGCCGGCATGACGCGTGTATTTGTTTGTCACGCCTCCGTGCAACGCTAGCTTCCTTCCTTCCTTGGCGAGAGGGCGCACATCCGGCTTGCACGCGCGCGCGCGCGTCTGTAGTTTGGCCGCTGATCTGGCTTTGAATTCGCTTTGCGAGGGGTTCGCGTGTGAGAATCTTTCAAAGGAAGATGAGGTGCTTGGAAACAAGTAGCTGCTGTGCTCTGGTTGATCCACTTTATCGATTTTTCACGGCTCGCGCTGTTGAACGTGGAAACGATTTCAAGGGCGATACGACATCTTGAGCGCCATTATTATCGAGATCCGAGAAAAGTACGTTTTTATTTTAGAGTTGATACGATTGAATCTAAATTTAACGATATTGGCTGTTATCGACTGTCTAACCGGTATTTCATTGGACGTGAAATCAATGAAACGGTATATCATTGAAATCAACTGCGCTAATTAAATTTCATTAAATAACACTATCGTATTCGTAAATTAATAGAACCACCGGCGTCGTGGCGGGTCTCTCATTGTAATAATAATATCTTTAGAAACGAGCTGCCAGGGCTGCGGCTGACTGTTAAAGGTAAGACGCTGTCCTTGAAAGCCTCGTGCTGGCTAGTATTACGTTATAACGCAGCTCGAATTATTACAAGCTCTCATAGACTCGCGTTTGAGAACAAAATACGCTTGCAAAAAAATACCCGAAGAGAATGAGCCACTTGATCACAATGGAATTTCGCATGAAAAGAATAAGGATGAGCGAATTTGAGAGGATCAAATTACACGAGAGACGTTGGATTAGAAACGCGATTTTTTCCCGTTCACTTTATTCAACAGCGAATATCGTTGCAATAACGTCCATCAACGTTAAACTTTCAGCTATCTCGTTTGCGTGTAACGATCGTAAGCTCGATTCTTCACACGGTATTTACAAAATTCTCAAGCACCGAGGAATAAAAAAGTACGAGAAGGAGAGAAGCGAAGCCGGAGGAGAAACCGATAAAAATACCCTTAATCTTCAATAAGTTCGCCGGCGATGGCCGCGCCGGGGCTCTCGCTCCTCTAACACAAGGAAGAACCCAAACAAGAGAGAGAGAGAGAGAGAGAGAGAGAGAGAGAACGAGAGCGAGAGTCGTTAATAAATTCCATCATCATAACCGATAAGTTCTAACGAGCGTAATGAATAGCAAATCCTCATTAGGCGCCGCGAGCACGCTTCCCTCGTTTTCCACCGACTTCCCTCTGCTTCGTCTCTTCTCTCTTTCTCTCTCTCTCTCTCTCTCTCTCGCAGCGAAGCTCTTCTCCTAAAAAGCGGAGCGAGAGAGAGAGAGCTGGTCTCGAGGAAAAAGCATCGCGGCAGGAAGCCGTGGCAGCCGAGAGCTAAGTATCGGACCCGAGACTCCGCTGTGGTCGAGAAAATTTACCGCACGCGTGAATCCTGAAATCTCGGCGCGCCCTGTTTTCCGCCCGGCCGATCGATTTCCTTGTTAACTTGTGAATAAAAAAACACGAACCATTCAGGGAGCAAGCTACTCGCGTGTGTGTCTCAGGCCTTTCTAATTCCCCGCGCTTTACGATGCCACCACTGCACAATTCTAGCTCCTTTAGTCTGCTTTCTCGCTCCCTTCCTTATTATATCCTCTCGGCTCGAGCGCTCGGGCCTTTTGTCTCCGCGCCAAGGGAGCTAGCCGAGAAAGTGGCGCGAGTATATATACGCAGCGTCACGTCGTATCGGCTGTATTTATGTTAGGCAGAGGCGCAGCCGAGTCTCATTGCGCTCTTGCGCGAAACTTACCGTAAGTGCCGGTAGTTACTTAACTCGACAGTTTCCGGTATTGCAGTAGTCGCGCGCCAGCCGGAAAATACTGCGTACAGCTCCAGCTTCTTCCCTCTACCCCCGTATGCGGACGCGCAAACTCGCAGAGTTGTAGGTCTACAGTGCAGTTTGTCTATCTCTATTCTCTTCAGCGCAGTTTGATCTTCTCCCGTCGGAGCTTTCTTCGCTGCGTTGGCCATCACCCTCCTTTTCTCTCTTCTTGCGGTTAAAGAGAGACTCCCCTTCCGCTCGGTTTCCTCCTCGACTCTCGCGCTCGTCAACGTCGTCGTCGTCGTCGTCTCTCCAGAATCGTTTATTTCGAGTTGCCTCTCACGGTAATCTCCCGGAAACGCGCTCGGGACCGGGTACTCACGCGTGTGTGCATGTGGAGCGCCGTAAAGACGGTAAACGATCGTTTTGCGCCGGGACGCGGTGCGTTGATAGCGCGTCTCGAGACTTCAATCGCTGCTGTTGCGCGCACGCAGCCAAAAGTATGCTCGGAATGCTTTAGTAGCGGGACGAGCTCGTTCCTCCACGATGATCTCACTTTTTACTCGCGTTAACTCAACTTGTTTGCTCGAATTTTAATTTATTCGCCGCGCTGCTGCATATCCTGGAGCATCGACCGGTGCAGTGTTACATCCACAAAAGCAGCGGCCGCGTCAAACTCTGAAAGCGAGATTAGACAAGAAAAGCTGCTGCAGGACGACGATGGGGAGTGGAGGACGAGGCTGTGCATAAGCACTCGCGGTGATTGTCGCGGGAGAGGAAAAAAATAAACAGTGAGAGAGGCCAAAAAAGCGAAGCGAGCTAATGGAAAAACACGCGCTACCCTCGGATTTTTTCGAAAAAAACCGCTCGATGCGCACGTCCGGCTGTCCTATCTCGGTCTCGTATACACACACACACCCTTGCTGAGCGTCGCTCGATAATTATGCGCATCGGGACGAAGCGGCCAATGGGCGCCATTACCGTGAAAACGGCCTAACTATACCGACCCTCTCCCTGTCTATATCCAGCGAGAGGAGGCGCACACACGCATACGCGCGCATGTTGCCAAGTGGCCATCTCTTCCTGCAGGCACGCGCGGACTGCCCTTCCGCAGTGACGCTTTTTTCTACCGTGTAAGCTTGCTGCGAGGTTTAGAGCGGTACTGCCGAGGGAGTCTTTACCTCTACCGGCATTAAGCAGTGGAATCACAAGCGATACAGAGTGAACTGCTCCGTCTAAACGATTTTGCGCAGTTTTTTCGCGGCGGGTGTCTAATGAGTACCTTTGCCTGTTGAATAGATAAAGTTTCGAACGTTGCTTTCGATGCAAAAACTGTGGGCAATAGTTTCATCTTAAAGCCACCAGTCGTCCCAAACAGCTCAGTGGACCAGCTGTCCTCCGCCGCCGCGATTCTTGTGCTTCGCCACCAGCGCCCCTCCAACTTAATGACTCGGCTGAATATTTATATAGTCTCTGCTTGCGTTTGGCCCCGCACCTTACACACAAGCCGAACAAGAACGCGCGAGCCACGCTCCATAGACTTTCATTGTAATTGCCTTGTTCCTCTTGATTCCCTACTCCTCCTCGCAATGGGCTCGGATATAGCAAACTACTACGCCAGAGAGAGGGAGAGAGTCTGAATTGTATTATGCAAATCGCAATCTTGCCGAGTCGCCGCCGCCGACGGGACGTCGTCGTCGTCGTCGAGAGAGAGAGAGAGAGAGAGAGAGAGAGAGAGAGAGAGAGAGAGAGAGAGAGAGAGAGAGAGAGAGAGTGGATCTTGGGGTATAACTTTTTGCTCTGTGTCGTTTTAAGCGCTATTGAAAATACGAAATTGCGTTTGAGAATTTTCTCGCGGCGAACATCGCGCGTCTCTTGTTATTTCTAATACGCGCCTGATTGTCGGTTCTCTTTCCTCCTCCCTCGCGACTGTCTGATTAACCGAGAACTGAATTTCTGAGTGGGAAGAGAATTGGATGTGCTTTGCATACGAAGTCGGAAAGCGACGTCGTATATCACACACATACTGCTTGGAAATGCGCGCGCTTATTCCGAAAAAGAGTGACGATCGAGATAGGTGGCGCGAGGATGAATATTCATGGGGCATTTAGGCCGAGCTGTAACTCAATTAGCAGCGGAATAATTGCTCGACTGTGTCATAAGCGCGGTGAGGCCGAGCGAAAGGTAAAAAGCCTGCAAGGGCGAAGAGTAAACAGAGAGAGAGAGAGAGAGAGCGAGGAGCGCGACGACTCTTATCCGATTTGCGCCGGAAACTCCGCTGGATGTCGACACTTTAAGAGATTCATATAAAATAAAAACTAGCCTTCCTGCCCCCCTCTCCTAACCCTTTTCCATTCCTTATACCGAGGCGCGTTTTCCCTTGTTTATGCGCCCTTCCCTCTTTTACGTCTTTCTCTCTCACGCCTTGGAACACACAGCGTATAGCTCTTTGTCTTATTGGCATTCTTGCTTTTTCCTCCTCGGCGAGAGAGTGAAAGATGGGCGCGTCGGAGCAAGGGGTGAAGCGGATTTAAGCGAGCGTTGCACAGTAGCTTCTGAAACTTTTGACACTGGCGCGCGTAGCCGTACTCATTTGCATAAAACGTCCATATTCATTGCAAGCGAGCGAGAGAAAGCGCTGATGTAGAATTATTTTACGCGCGAAATTTACGCGATCGAAGTTTTCGAATCTTCGTGTATATAAATTATACAAATGCGCTTTAAAAATAAAGCCGAATTCCGTGCGGGCGAATATAAACATAACGCTTAGAGAGAGAGAGAGAGAGAGAGATAGGGGATTACGATTTCCATTATCATTACTCATCTGAAAAATCAAAACGCATTATCGTAAATGCTCTTCCTCCCAGCGATCGCCACAATGGCTCGCCACTAATAATATCGATATCGACCACCGCACACAGTATATAGCAACGGAGCAGTAGCGCGCACACACCACCCACTTGATGACTATACCCGCTCTCGCGCTCGTCATCGATCCGGCTAAGCATCGCGCAACGGAGCTTGCAGCAGGCGCACCAAAGCCCATCAACTGCAGACTCCCGGAGTCGAAATTAATTTCGGCCACGCATCGGTATCCCGCCGATTTCTTTCCTGCGGTGTCCCGAGTTTCCGGGTTCCGAGTGAGCGAGTTTTCCCCCTCTCCCCCTTTAATATTCATGACCCTTTACCCATCGCCAGGCTTGTCTAAGATCCTTACTCGGCGCTTTTTTCCTTTTTCCAAGGCCGCGAGCGCGCTACCTCTGCTTTTATATTCGCCCGGACGAGAGATAGAGAGAAAAAGAGAGAGAGAGAGAGAGAGAGAGAGAGAGAGAGAGAGAGAGAGCTTTGTTTCGTCAGGTGGTTTTAGGCGCCTTAATCGCTTTAGAGAAAGAGGAGGCTCTTCTCCTTTCGACGGCCGCGTAAATTAAAGATAACCAGCTCTCGCGATCTTCTTCGCGGCCAAGCTGCTGCCGCCGCCACCACCGCCTCTGCTGCTGCTCTAATATTAATTGGATGAGACAGGTATTTTATTTCCGTTTAGATTCGCTGAAAGACGCAGGCACTTTGTCAAGTTTTATGAGGAATACTTTAAACATGCGAGCTGCATTAAAATTGCGAGCGGACGACGAGAGAGAAGTTGGAAATATCTCCGAGCTATGACGTCATGCTATCGAACGACTATTAAGTAAAAGCAGTGACGTCAGGGGCAAAGTTGAATACTTATCTTTAGTATTGTATAAGTGCAGTTAATTCTCGACCGGAGGTAAGTTATTATTCATACAGCGAATGCGTCCACGTAGCCGAAAAAGAACAGACAGCTCTAAAGCAGGCTAATCCACCGAATCACCGCGTGCGCAACAATAAAACTCTTTAGATCCGACGAGAGCGTCCTTTCAGGCTTTGAAAACTCGAGCGGGCGCGTGCCGAAATCTAAATGATCCATCCTCGCGCAGAGCTCCTCCGCGCAAAACTAAAACGCTGCAAAAGGAATTGATAATGCGGCCGCGGCGGCTCAACTTCAGCAGCGCACAAGAGCCCTAGATGAGAACAGAAGAACAGCCTCAGCCTCGTCGTCAGATAAGACCAGGAGAGAGAGGCGCAAGCCGAAGTTAACGCAGCAAACCTGTGGATCCAGCGAGTGACGCTCTCGGAAGGAGACGGAGCTGGAGGAAAAGGGAGAGGAGGTCGAGAGCAAGAAAGAGAAAGAGAGAGAGAGAGAGAGAGGGAGAGAGAGAATCACTTGACGCAGACTGCGGCGCTCTCGACTATACGCGACTGGCGAGAGGGTGCATGAGCGCCGCCGCCGCCGTTGTTGCCATAGCGACATATCGCGAGCAGCAGCAGCAGCAGCCAAGGGCCAGAGGCGGCAAATCTCTTGTACGTACAATAATCCAGCGGCGTGCTTGCTCTGCGGGATGCCATTTTGCAACGCTCTCTCTCTCTCTCTCTGTCTGTCTGTCTGTCTCTCTCTCTCTCTCTCTCTCTCTCTCTCTCTCTCTCTCTCTCTCTCTCTCTCTCTCTCTCTCTCTCTCTCTCTCTCTCTCTCTCTCTCTCTCTCTCTCTCTCTCTCTCTCTCTTTCTTTCTCTCGTCCATCCGTCAAGTCGTTGCTTTCGCTTTTTTTTGCGGCGAGCCTAGACGTCACGTCTGCGGCGAGGAGCTTCTTATACACGCACGAGGATTCCAGCTCCGTAATTTTTGCGGAATTTTTCATTTTCCGCGATGAGCTTTCTTTTAGATACACATAATATTGTCACTCCGGCAAAATGCCAGTTATACGTATACAGAAATAGAGACTTTTTTGCGCGACTCGACGTCGACGACTCTTGCGCTGCGACTACAGTGCTTTTCTCTCTCTCCCTTGCGCGCGACTGTGTGTACGTGTATATTTAATGCGAAATTTTATGAGGACAGTATAATTTTCGTCGAGCGTGTTCTAAATGTCACTCAATTGTGAAATTAAAAAGCCCGTCGCGCGGCTCTTCTACGTTTTTGCGAACAGGTCTGCCACCAACCGTCTGCAATACATGCTGCAACAGCGCATATAGCGAGCAAAAACTGTTGCCGAGACACTTGATTGTATAAAGTGGCCCTGCGCGCGCTGCGGCGGCGAGTTTGAAATTCCCTGGCATATATCTGCATTAAATTTATTTTCGAGTTTGCATTTTAAATTACGCGCGTGTAAGCTCGTATTTTTATGACGTGTGTGAAAATTTCACAAGTGCAAAATTTACACTCGCGTATGATTACGAATGCGAGAGAGAAATAAACCAAGTTATTCGGAGAGCTTTTTACTCCCTTTCGTAATGCGTAACGTATGATTCAGAATGAGGCTGATTGTTACGATATCACAGCTACAAAGTAAAAATGACTGTTGTTATTGCTGCGAGAGAATTCACGAGATAACAAAACAGTGAAGTTTAATTGTTAATTAAGTTCGCTTACGCAACTCGGCCCGTACATCGAAGGCGTGGAATGCAATTTTCAAATTCTGAAAACGCGACTCCTACTATTCCAGGGCGGTAGTGGTAGTAGTAGGGGGTGTGGGTACACGTATAAGCGCCCGCATAGATTCGAATGAGGACGCATTCTCTGTGTCAGCGTCCTCCCCCTCTCCGGCTGAGTAAACTGCAAACTTGGGAGAGCTACGAGCTGCATTAGTGCATACGTGAGCGGCGCTCCGGCATTCTTGAGTCTGACGTACACCGCCGGCCATTTAAATTTCTCTCGTTTCATGTAAGGAAAATTACGACGGTTCGCTGGATCCTCGCGCAGCCCGGCGCTAAGTTTACGGGAGAATATTGGTCGCCAAGAGAGAGAAAGACTAACTAAGCTTCCTCTCGAGACGGAGGAATCATTTTTGAGAATATTAAACGGAAAGAGATTTCGAAGCGGAAAATATTCAAAACGTTTTAAAACTTTCGCGGGTGCGAGAATTTGAATTGAAATCAAACGTATACGGGCTCACTTTGGAATTTCCGAGCAAGAAGTCGCGTAAGCCGTTAAACAGAAAATTACAGTTTTTAAAGCCAAGGAGAAAACAACAAGGAAAAGAAAAAAAGCCGCCGAGCAGTAGTAGCAGAACTGTAATCCTTCTTTTTCCAGAAAAACATGTACTCTCGGCTCGCAATCATAAGTCTTCTCACACGGAGACTTTTCTCAAAGCGCCCCATGACCTATCGAATCACGAGCCGCGCCGGCGTCTCGGCAGTAGTAGCAGCAGCAGCAGCAGCAACGAAGAAATGAAAAATAAAAGGAGAATCTAGGAGAGTCTTTTCAGGGTTGCAGCGCGCTCGATGCCGGGGTGACACGTGACGATAACGTGACGCGACTGCAGCCCTAGCCGCGGCGTATATATAGGCAGGAGGTATAGCGGGAGCCGTTGGCGATGCCTTTGTGCCCTAAGACCATTTGACGAGATCGCGTGCACGAAACGCATTTATAACGAGCGTGCTTCGTCCGTATTTTCCGTAATCCCTCCATCACTGCGACTTCCTTCGTTCGCTCTTTCTTTTTTCTTCTCTTCGTTCCGCTTTCGCTCCCACTTTCTCTTTGGGAATTTTCAGCCTGGAAATTGCGACGATCATTTGGAATTGTTACACGTTCTCAGCCCCCCGATGCAGAGATATTGTCCGACTTAATTTTCGCGATTCGGAATGACCGCTTTCTTACGCTCTATTCTTTCAATCTGCCGAGAGGAAATTCCGTCGGATACGCACCTCTCTCTCAGAGGGCGGATAAGTAGTAGCACTCGGCGTTCGATCATCAGTACACCGCGCGCATACACGACATCAACTACAGTAGTCCGCTGTAGTGAGGCTTTCAAGAAAGTGCCGGCGCTATACGCGTAGAGGTCGTTCGGACTCTCGCTTCCGCGCACAATAACGGAGATTGGCTCGTCGCTCCCGCCGTTATCGGCCACTCTCAGAGTTGTTTTTTAATTACGCCACCGGCGCAAACTCAATTGTACGCTCGACTCTCCCTCTCTCTTACTCTGTACCGTATAGCGCTGAAACGAAGAGGGAAGAAGCAGAAAGAAGAAAGACCGCGGCGAGGGGAGAGAGAGAAAAGGTCGCGTTTTCGTATAGCGCATGGAAGGCCGCGCCGGAGGCTATGAAGCTGTGCTATTTGCATTTTATTGTTTAATATAAGTTTATGTGCCTGCCTGCCGCGCCGTCTGTCTACGGGACGCGATGTCGTCCACTTCCACACTGGATTTTGCATTCACCTACATGACACGCGGACTATTAAATGCTAAGCTTACCTTTTACTAACCGCGGATGCGCTCTCTCTTCTTTCCGAGAGGAAATGAGATTGATGTTTTGGCGAAGCTTGCGGGAGCTGGTCGGCTCGTAAACTCCCCCGCGAATGCGAGCTTTACTGCTCTGCGCTTACGATATTGTTGTGCGGAGGCTCCACCCGGATAACGTCGCTCCAGATTCCGACTAAATAGACTGCGAACGTTATGCATGCGCGTAAAAAGTTGGTGAAGCAAGCCCGCTGACCCCGGGCCGATTGCTTCACCGCGCTGAATTAAACAGCGCGAAGATCCAGCTTCGCTTCGACCTTACGGCAACTTCGCAGTCGGCAGCACTTACGCACGCTGCGAAGCGCTCAAAGTCGGAAAGAGGGACGGACAATGGGGCTAAAAGCTGCCGTCGCTGCGCCTTTTGCCGAAGTGCTGCCCAGCTGAGCCCAGACAGAGGAGGAAGAAAGCGAACGAGTGACACGCATTTGCATCTCGCAAAGAGCGCGCGCGAGCTTTACTTCGGAGTGGCGTGTTCTTTTAGCTTTACGCCGACTGCATTCTTTCGAGAGCGACGGCGTCACTTTGGATTTTTTTCTGTGCTTCAGAAGTGTGCGTAACGTCGTGAATGTGGAACAAAGTCGCCAGCAATCAATGAAACCATCGAAACAATGTTTTCACCCCCCGGTGTATCTCTCAAGCTCATCGCGGGACATTTACGCGCGAGAACATGCGAGGGGAAATTGGCGGGAAATTCAAATCAAGATTAGTCGAGACTTGTTAAGTTCGTCCGCTCCATTTTGTCGAGCTCCAGCAGTAGCAAGCAGCCGGGTAAAATCCAAGAGACGCTTATGAACGCGCGAGCGAACCTTTCCTGTTATACAAGTCAGGAGAATTGCCCTCGGCAGGAATGTAAATGGCCGCCTTATCGCAACGCGGACCGGCCTCGTTAGCTCTCGAAGGGGCTTTCGCGCCTCCTCGGACGACTATACTGCAGCAGCAGCAGCTCAGACACACGATATCCTGGCCCGACGTCGATCGAATTGCCGCGGCAGCCAACGGCCTGGAAGAACGGCCCTGGATTGCCTCCGCGCGCTAATATCGCGCAAAAAAGGAAAGGTGAAAGCCGCCGCTTTTCTTGGCGTGCGGCGATAACCCTTTGAGTCCGACGGAGCGGAAAGCGAATTTTCCGGGATGCGCCGTGTATGGGACAGACGACTTGACCATTTGTCAGAGAGAGAGAGAGAGAGAGAGACAGAGAGAGAGAGAGAGAGGGAGAGAGAGAGGGGGAGAGATAGAGAGAGAGAGAGAGAGAGAGAGAGAGAGAGAGAGAGAGAGAGAGAGAAATTCTAAAGCCCGTGGGGCTCTGCTGGAAAGTTCTTGGTTTCTTTATCCAAATGATAAATTGTATAGAAAATGCGCAAGAGCTCGGAAATTTAGTGCGGGGGAAATAATAGGAATGGGAAATAACTTCGGAGAAATTCCGGAAACGTCGAAGCCGCCTTTTTTCCGTACAAGTAGAACGGACATTAGCATATTCAAGTGCAACTTCTAAAAAATTGCAATACACTGTTTTTCTCGCGCGCGTACGTAGCCAATTCAAAATTCAGTCCGCGCAAACTTTTCCAATTCCTTTAATATCGTCGGCATGCGCTCTGCATGAATTTTCCGGGCTGGCCGCGCGCGCAAGGAAACGTTTGCAACTGCGCAAAGCCGTACTTCGCAGTCGAGATAAGGAATAACCGCGCGCAGCCAATACGCCGATATCGGAAAGTTAGCTTGATCTGCGAGATTAATTTTTTCCTCTTTTCAAAATAGAAACCTGCTCGTGACGTGTGCAACATAATAATAAACAAAACTCTCACTCTAATAAAATTTCCCGCGCGCGATAATAAAGGGAGCAGCGACGGCAACATTTACGCGCCTCGAAGAAATGGATTTTCCGCGCGACTGCGATGTGGTAGCAGTGAAATAATCTCTTTAGCCGCTGCGGTGCTCTCGCGAAAATCCCGAAGCAATAGTAGTAGTAGCAGCGGGTCCGAGAAGGAGAAAAAGCCCCGGCGCGCGAGATACAAGTTTCCATTTCTACGTTCAGTTAAATTCTTTCGTGCTCCGCCGCCACGTAGACCCGCGCTGCTGCTGCATCCCAAGAAGTTATTCATTGGTCTTTTCACTCACTTCTTTGGCCATTACGTGCCGAAACTACCGCGTGGGTTTACTGCTCGCTCTGCTCCTCGCCGCGGCTAATTCCGTTAGCGCGCGAATAGCGATGCGCGCTGAATAAAGCGAGCGAGCGAGCTTCTACCCTTCGCCATCGCGAATTAAAGAAGCGAAGGGGAGTAGGAGGGGGAGGATGATCTCGAAATCGCCCCGAAGATTTCACCGTCGTCGTCTGCGTGTGGCACAGGGAGGGGAGAAAGGGTGAAGCGAGCCAAGAGGCTGCGCGTAGTGTGTCGCGGATGGACGCTCGGTTTTACGGCCCCCCTCCTGCACCAGCCGAAAGAGAGCGAGTTAAGCGTCCGTAAACCTAAGCAGTTACGCGTTTAAAGGGTTATTAGCTGTATTTAGTGCGCTGAATACAAACGATCAACAAGTAAGCCCCTGCCTGCGATTGTGCACGGCGGAGAGCTGCTGGCTGCGTTCTTTTACTGGCTTCAAACGCGTTGAAGAATTTTTTTACAACACGGTATCCGCGGATATCGATTCTCGCTATAAAACAAACCCTGCCCGAGGTCCACTCTGCATCTGACACCTCCCCCCGCGTCCCAGCTGAAAGCTCCCTCGAGATTAATGGTATACACGTCGACGCTCGACGGAGAGAGGCCGTCAAACCTCTTGGCCAAAATATACAATTTCACAACGTACATCCGCAAGTTGCATCGCGCCCCCAAATAGCGGAGCGTCGTTAGCGCGCATAACGTGCAAGCAACGTTTCTGCGGCCGGCGTAAACGATCTCTCCATACTCCGTGGCCGATTATATAAAGGCCAGAGCGCGACGACAACGACACACACACCTTCGTCTTGCACAGTACTCAAGAGAGAGCCGCGCGGTGTGTATAAACCGCGAGTGTTTCGCGTGTTCCACTCGTAAAACGGTCAAGACGAGCAGCGCGCGCAGCGGGGATCAAGCGCAGGGGGCAGTTTAGACAGAGAGCCGCCGACTATACGCGCTTAAGTGCCGCCGGGGATGGCGCGAAACTCGGGGAAAACGAGGCTATACGTCAGAGAGAAGGGGGAGAGAGAAAGGCGCGCCTCGAGAAATGGATATGCTCGGAATGCCCTCTCTGTGTGTACGCGTATGTGTACGTGTGTGTGTCTCTCTGAGCGGCCGGGTTATTATCAGGGCGTTTTGGTAAAAGCCACAACTTGATATTGTGAGGGAGTTTTCGAGTGCGCTCTCGCTCTCCTGGCCGGGAGTCGTAATAGTTGGAGAGCCGCAAATTGCGCAAGTTTAGGAGTGCAGTACTGTTGAAAGACCGCTCGCGTACGAGGGACTGGCTACGACGACGACGAATGGGGAATTATATGCCTCCGCTGCGAGTGAGACTGTTCCGCCTGGATTTGTCAGAGCTTCCTCGAGCGTTTATTTTTTCAGCGGATTCAACCGGGTTATGTGCCACTGCTTTATATCCTACCATAGTATCCTCTTTCCACGCATAGAGTCGAGAACGATTATTCAAATATTTTTTCATAACAGCGTGCGCGGAGCTCGACTTTAGAGTCATTTGTTTTGGCGCTAAAGTCATCGACTTAGGCACGCTCTCTCACAGCGTGCGCGGGAACATTTGAAGCATGCGTGGGGATACCTATCCTGTCGCTGTCATTTGTTTTACATATGTATGATTGCGAAATTGTGTATCATTAGAGCAAGACGTCTTGTTTATAACCTATTGGTACCTAACCGAAAAGTAAACATGAGTGATAACAGTTCTTGTGATACAGACGATATATCCGATTATGTACTACAATGTACGATACACTATATTTGTGTTTTAGTTTAATATTTTTTGATAAAAGATTTGCTATTAAAAATTAAAAATTCATTTTTAAATTTGCAAAAATATTTTAATTTAGTATAATTACACTCGCATATAGCCACAATGTATACTAATTTAGTATAATGTCGAGCTTCGCGACACTTGTTATGAAAATTAGTATACGCAACTCGTGCGAGGGAAACACGACTTACACACTCGTGGTAGTTCAGCGCCCTCTCTTCGCTCGGGCTTCTTCACTTACATCAAGCTTCGCAAAGTTCATTACAGGCGCCAGGTCAGCACGAATTTAATTTCGAAAAAGCAGCGCGAAGAAGTCATCCTTTTCTCCTCTCGCCTCCTCCTTCATTTGTCAAGTCCGACGCCGGTGTATATAGCGGGGGGCAGTGCGGCGCGTTGATTAGGGCCGAATACCCGTTCACCCCCCCCCCCCCGCCCTGGTATAGCGCGTGATGTACACTGCGCAGCAGCTGACCGCCGGAGGAGGCTCGAAGAAGAGGCTATGTGTATACGAGCGCGCGTTGTCTGGCGCCATTAATCACGCGGGCATAATTAACAGAAGACAGGCGCCTAATTAGAAAGTTATCGGCTCCCGATGTCCCGCGCGCCTGACGCCGCGCTAATATAGCTTCCAAGGCTCGCTGTATTGTACGATCGACTCGAGCTCTCGTTGATGGCTGACGTCGTCACTGAATTTTCAAATCGCCTCTCTTGATTATTAAAGTATTCTAAACCGATTTCGATCCGTATCTCAGGAAAAACAACAAACACCTTCTCGCGGCCTGAAAAAACACGTTGACGCAAGCGGAGCAGATCATAAAAAAAAAATCGACGTAACCGGTACCGAACTTAGACACAACACAGCAGCAACTTCATCGTGCATCATACCTGGTAATAGCCGTGCAATTACAAGTGGGCAGGAGCGTGGCATCGGCAATAGCCCGGTGATCAGCGCGCATTATGGTGGCGGGTACGCTGCAGTAGCCGGCGCGCGTGGACGTACGCCCTACACCGATCGATCGATCCGTTCTCGATCGACGCGGCAGCGCGAGCACATACGGCGCTGCTGCTTGTCAGTCTCTCGAGCACCAAAGCATCGGGGGACTTAGGAACCCTCGAGCCATCCCATAGCTAAGTGAATCCGCAGGCTCGGTCATTGCCGGTAATTAGCGAGTCGCCTAAATCACGCCGGAGCTCCTGCGCTGTACTGCAGCAATGCGCACCGCCTGCGGGTACCGCGACCTGCTCGTTATATAGCCTCGTCTCTCTAGCTCTCTCGTGGAACGCAAAAGGAGAGAGAGAGGAGAGAGAGAGAGAGAGAGAGAGAGAGAGAGAGAGAGAGAGAGAGAGAGGGAAGCGAAGCTCGCACCTCAATGTGCATTGATTGGACAATGCCCGGCATTCAGTGAGCGCAGCTACTGTGTTTCCGTGGACTCGTCGTGTCCCACGGAATCTCGCTCGTCTTCGCCTCGCTCGCATTTTCTCTCCGGCGAATTCTCGCCACCCTATACTGCTCGAGAATTCGAATTCTCGCGCGATGCGACGCATAACACCGGCGACACTTGGCTATATACACGTCGCCGCTGCTGCTGCTGTGGTGGTGGTAAGAGTGCAGCTGCAGCTCGAAGCGCGCTAATGAACGAGCTGCTGCTGCTGTTGCGGCGGCGATTGCCGCACGCCCCCCTCATCCCTCCCTCCGAACCACAAGCAAGCACCGACACAGAGCTCGAGACAGGGAGAAATGGCAGGGGTTAATGCGAAATTATTGCACTCGCTTGCCGCTGCTACACTGTACTCCAGGAGGCAACTTTCCGGATGACCGTTTCGACGATTAAGCGTTATCTCTCTCCGACGTTGCACTTCGCCCTGGTGGTAGTAGTAGCCGCGAGGCTGTGTAACAATCGACTCTGTTTATCCGAAAAGTTTCTTCGTTTTCCCCCTCGTAATTTCTCTCTCTCTCTCTCTCTCTCTCTCTCTCTCTCTCTCTCTCTCTCTCTCTCTCTCTATCTCTCTCTCTCTCTCTCTCTCTCTCTCTCTCTCTCTCTCTCTCTCTCTCTCTCTCTCTCTCTCTCTCTCTCTCGTGCGCGTGTATATTGATTCATGCCTTCCACTCGTCCATTGTAAAGTTCCTCGAGTCGCGTCGCGGGGCCGCGTATTTACGCTAGCGCCAATGGAATATCTCAGCTGAAAAATAGCGCGAACTAGCTTCAGCTGCTGCGGTGAGGAAAAGAAACTCGTCGTCGAGCGCGCGGAATTGTAAACAACGTCAAGAAAATGTTCCGCGACTTTTTTCTTTCTCCCCCGACTCCGTTCGACGTTCGCGCGCTCGACGCAATAGTTCTACCAGCGCCACGAAAAGTCAATAAATTCGAGAGAAGGTCGTCGTCGCAGCCGTGCAGCACATAGTGTGTGCAGTCTACGGGCCGCACGCGCGACTATCGCAGAAACAATATATAAATCCGCGCCCCGTCCGTATATCAAGTTTTATGGCTGCGGTTATTTACGCAAAGGGCTGGAAAAATGTCTATGTGTGTGTGTGTGTGCTTTCGCTGCACAAGCGAGAGAGTGTCACGCATGGCTGTATACGGGACGACGATTGTCTTGACACAGCGATGATAATTTATTTGCTCGGAGCGATATCTCTCGCTGTAATCATAGAGTCTCGACGAGCTAGCTTTTTGTTTTCCACCTTTTTTTCGTCGCTGAGCGGATTTGCACACAGTCGGCGGGGGAAAAAAGTGATTGAAATTTTTATCAGAAACCGGAATAAAACGATACCGATGTTGCGCTGCTGCTGCTGTACGCACACTGGGCTAGGAAAAAATTTAACTACGGAAAAGCTTGCACGATTGATCAAATGTCAAAGTTCGCTTCGATTGTTGCATTTTAGCTATAGGTTAAGCCAGACGAGGGATCGAATTGGATATTTTTTTGTTTGTGTATGTGTTTTTTTTTCGTGCGGGAAGGCTAGAACAGTAAAACGCTAAACTGATATGATAGACAATTTTTCATTCGGATTTTTTGAAGAGCTCAGCTCAAAGCCCGAGCTAACCGGGTTTGATCGTCAAATATTTACGCGTCGTGCGCGTATACGTCGAAATATGAAATCCGTTGGCTCGATTGCACGGCATGACGAGATTATGAACTGGTCATTAGTTGTCCAAGCCTTTGGTACACGAACAACAATTAAACGTAGAGCGAACCACTTCAAAGAGATCGGACTAGCAGGAGATCCAAGAGGGAATTGTTATTTCAGGCTAAGAAAACTGGGCAAGAATTAAGAAAGTAATTAAGAGTCCGGAAATGAGGTAAAAGAAAGTCGGGCGCCGCCGCGCAGCGGTGTGGCGAGGCTTATATATACACACCGCGAGGAACTTAGTCGTCGACTTGTCGAGAAAAGAAGCCCAGTCCAACTCTCGAATCTCCCTCAAGCTACCCGCTCGGCGGGCGACTTCTTTTCCGTTCAAGAGCACCGGCGACTTACGTAAAAGGGAGTAAATCCTCGCTCGTCGTCGCGCTTCGTCGTAATTCCCGAAGAAAAATGCCGCCCGCCTAATGAGACTCTGCAGCAGCAGCTGTAGTACAAGAGATCGCTGCTTCTGGATTTGCGCACAGCTAATTACACCGTTATCGTTCTCGTTATCGTCTGGATTCAAACTCGGCATCAAACAAACTTTGCGTGAGCGTACGCAGCAATGAATGAAGCGTAAAAAGATTGGAGGAAGTCGATCTTTAATCACTGGGATTGTATGCGCAAGTATCGCGAAAAAGATAAATAATTAATGACCTTCCAACTTTTCGATGGAACTTTTAAAAGATCGCCGAGGTTTGTGAAATTCGCCGAAGTAGGTCGTTTGTAGTTTGTATTTCTCTTCTGAATAGCCGTGTTTTAACGCGGTAGCATAATCTTCGCGGAATAAGTTTGTAATTCTTTTTACACGAGTCTATTCACAATTAGGAATTGGCTTGAGTCAGCGTCTGATCAATCCGACCTCCTACTACTGCGACTCCAAAAAGTAGCCCATAATAAATCTTTTGTCATTTTATTAATTCTCCATCACACGTATCATAGCGGTCAGCAATGGCTCATCCTCAACGAGAAGAAGAAGAAGTCCACTTGCCTCGCGGATAATCGAGAAAACAGTCTCTCTACGAAACGAAGACGACAACGGCCCCGTCGGAGACATCTGGCGCGCGACGGTAGCCTCCTCTTTGTCTCATGGCCAAGACACGCCTACCCTCGCGAGCGACGACGACGACAACGAGGCTTTATGAACGCCCGAGCTCCACTCTCTCGAGCCAACGTCCGCGACTTAATAGTCACTTGCTCAATCTTATCGAGGGAGGCAAAAACCCAGGGGTGGGGGACTACTGGGGCGTTTCCCACACACCGTATACGATAATTCTTTATTCGCTCGATGTCAATTTGGGTTTGGGGAAAATAGGCAATATAGCTGATACCCATACCTGCATTGACGATTTTCAGAAGAGTTGAGCGCAATTCTATGCGAATAAACAGGCGAAGGAGGTAGATTTGAAAAAGGCTCCTTCGTGAAACCGTTCCATTTTTCAAGGCAAGATAGGCCATTGTCGCTATTCATGCATGAGCTCGGCGAAGAACTCCTACAGAGCGAGAAATTGGAAAGAGCGAGAGAGGGAGAAGTGCTCTAGGATCGCACGGGGCGCAACGACTGCTTCGAGATTTGAAAACGAGCTGTTCAAAAATTCGATTACTGCGCGAGGGTGTGGTACGCGCGCGAAGCCACGTTGTAGGAGCGACCTCCGCTATTGCCAGCGGAAATGAGGGCGCGTCTTCTGATTGGTTGGCCTGAGTGGAAATCGCCTCGAAATTGGTTATTATTACCCTCGAAGTAAAGCCGTTACGACCTTTCTCTCTCTCGCTCGCTCTTTCGAGCTCTCCAGTGCTTACCAATCATCCTCGTTACTAGTGGCAGAAATACCCTTCGATATTCGCTCGTCCGTAAATCAGAGAGTCGGCGAGGGATTGACGATTGAACTCTCGCGTTTCCGCGATATGTTTAAGCGGATGATGTGCTTATTCGTTGTTTTCTAGTTTTGCGTAAAAAAAATCATTCTTTGGATGACAAGAATAAATAATAAAAGTATACATTTTTACGAACGAAAAATTTTCCAATCGGTTTCGCATAATTGGAAAATAGCCCCCCGTATGTCATATAAAGCCTCGAAAAATAACAGCGGATTCAAAGTCCATAAAACACGCGCTTTACAAGCGTCGATCAATCAGCAATAAACAAATTGAAAGTCGGCTCTAAAAAATATTTATACGTCGCTCGCTGGCGCAGCGGCAACAAAATTTCCCGACGCCGCGAAGCGTTCAACACAACGGCTGGGCGTATATACAGCTCACACCGCCGCCGCCGCTCCGCATCATCCATTTCCAGCTGGAATAAAACGTTAAATGAAAAAGCTTTCTGCCGATGTGCCACATCCACGGCCGCGCGTTGAAAATATCTTCCTCTCTCTCTCTCTCTCTCTCTCTCTCTCTCTCTCTCTCTCTCTCTCTCGCATCTGCTCGTTCCGCCAGCCCTTTTTTAGAGCAAAAAAAAGAGAGGAGCAGCGCGCGGCGGCCAGAGAACACGCGGAGAAAAGGAAGCTGTTCTCGCATCCTGCTCGCAGCAGGTTTCGTTGGCAAAAACAGGGAGAAACGAGTATATGCACAAACCGTATGTAGGCGCGAGCAAAAGTGGCCTCCGCTATAATACCGCTGTGGATATACACGTTACGGCAGGTGACGCGGCGCGGGCGCTGCTGCAGCGCGCGTAATAAATTGAAATATGCGTTTTCTGGCGAACGCTGGGAAAAAAGAAGAGGAAGGAGAGCGCCGCCGCTGCGGAAACTCCGTGGTGCTGATCTCCAGCACGCGCGTTTATGTGTGCGCAGAGCTTTCCCCCCGGAGCGCGCGAGCGGCACAGATAAGAGACGACGCGGTAATCCTCGAGGCAATATAAGTTAACGCGCTGGCGGCGGCGGAAGTAGACGCGTTACGTATTGCGTTAGCGTCGAAGCGCGGCCCAGTCAGCCGAGAAATAAGAGCCGTGCGGAATAAAGTGCTCTGGAAATTAAGGCGCGCGTTGGAAAATTCGCTGCGGTACACACAACTCGTTTATGCTGATTCGAAAGAGAGGGAGAGCTTCGCTTACTACAATATTTATCCTGATCGAACCAGCGTTTTACGCAACAATACGTGCATTTAGTTGCTCGGAGAGCTGCGTAATCACGTGCGAGAGAGTACGAAACTCAATAAGTGCAAGAACTGCAGCGCAGGCGTTTCAGCCCCACAATGCTCATAGCTCCGCAGTGCGTGCGCGTACGCGCCCTTATATTTCCCAGAGCAGCAGGCTCTCTTTAGCGGTTGACAACACTTCCGGTTATGGTGACAATCAGAATGACGCTCGCGCGACTATACACTATACCATACGCACGTACACCGGCAGCCTTTGTACTTGGTAATTAGTTTGACGCGGCAGCGGCTCCCGCGAGCGACAAATAACCCCCTCGGAAAGTTTGCGTCGCGACACCCCCACTTCGTGCAACATCGGCTAATAGCCCCGGCGCGACTGACGTTTTCGTGTGACGAGCGGATGCGGCTCATCGACGCGTCTGTATACGCGCGCCCAACTCCGCTGCTGTTGTCGCGCGCGGATTAGGTGTTTGCATTACCCTTGCGCGTTAGCAATCCGCGCTCTGCCCCGCCCCCGATTTGATTTTTCGGCGCCGTGATCGATTCGCAGGTACATTATCCTGCAGCAGCCAGTAAAATGACAAGAGCGTGCGAGGGAGAGCTAGTCCATTAAGCCGAACTTTATACGACCTCGCGTTCATTGAAATTCGGCCCATTTAAATGCGAGATAATTTTAACTCGAAGAAGCCGACGAGCGCGGGCAAAGGAGGAAGGGTTCGCGCGCGTCCCTGTGGCCGACATTACACGCCTAATCGTCGAAACGAACGCAATCGATTTCTTTACAGGAGCGAAACTAACTCGCTCTCTCTCTCTCTCTCTCGACGGCGCGCAGCTGTAAATGGATGTAATTATAGTCCGCGCTCGCGGGGCCGAAAAGCCGTAAACGCGGGATTCGTAAATGGGCTACGCTCGTAAAACGACCGATCCGTCTTCCTTCGCTCGCGCTGCTGGCATTTCCAGAAAGAGAGAGTAGGAGGCGATAATCGAAAAGTCTCTTTAGAGGCACTGCTGCACTGCAAAACTTTCCGCCGAGGGTATAGAGGGAAGACTAGCAGCGGCAGCTGAGCATCGGCTCCAAGTTCTGGCAATTTCGTCGCTCTCGATTCGCGTTGTATGGATACGCCCGAGCTCGACTTCATGAAAATCTTTGATTCCCTCTACTGTACGAGGCTGGTTAATTATTCTTTCCCTATTTATCTACAATGCTCCATTCGCAGACGGAGATCGAGCGAGTAAGCGAATTACGGCAGTGATCGATGACAAAAGGGGCAGAGGGACGCGCGCGCGTATGTGGGAAAGAGAAAAAGGGAGAGAAAAACGCACAATGCAATTATCATCGCGGATAGCACGGTCGTCCTCGCGAATTGCTTCCATGCAGGTAATTCTCTATTATTCAAACTGCGGAGAGAGGGCGATACGGCTCGGCGCCGCGATACAGAGAGCGAAATCAAACCGACAGTGGAAGCGAGAGAGAGGATCGTGACGCTCTCGCGGAATCAAATGGCCAATAAATAGTCGATGCAACAGCGCAGCGGCAGCGACGGCGCGCCATAGTTGGATTTTCAAATTCATCGAATCTCGTTAATCATCGCTGTGAAAAAGAACGCGGTGTGCGCTGCTCTCTCTCTCTCTCTCTCTCTCTCTCTCTCTCTCTCTCTCTCTCTCTCTCGCTCGCTCGACTGTATACACGCGCTAAAGCAAACGACGCTTCGTTGTTTATTGCCTGCTTGATTTTTAGCTAGATTGCAGCGGCGGCGAGAGCCGGTGTAGCGGCGTATTTGCATACAGCTCATGCATAAAGTACTCCCGTCGCGCACATCCTGTTGTTGTTGTTACTGCCGCTGCGCTGTACTTCTGCATATAGATAAAAAATGTAAACTCGTTCGATCTTTTTTTACGCGAGACTTCGATAAACGCTCGACAATGGCATGACGTACGCGTGTGTGTGCGTACGCAGGATTATAGGATTGAGCTTTTTTTCAAATGGATTTATGGATTTATCGCTGCGATAAGAGCAATGATATGAACGCGCGAGCGAATGCTCTATACACACTGACGCATTGCGCTCGGCGATGAATAATGCGAACATCGGCGAATAATCAGTTGGAATATATGTTCTAAAATTGAAAAGATAACCGAATTCGTGACAAGTGATTATTCCATCTCTAAATGTATCTTTAATATAGTCGGTGAAGCAATTCTCGATGGCAGTTACAGCATGAGCGGTCCAAGTAGTAGGTCTGACAAGGCTGTTTCAGTACATCGGTCGCATGGCCCCGTATATCTACAGTGAGCGAAGCTAAAAGTGATGAGAAATGATCTTCGTCAGCCAGAAACTAGAGGGCTGAAGCGAGTTCAAGTGGTGGGGGAAAGACGGGTCCAAAACTGTATCGGTTTACGGCAGTCCTTATAAATGTAGAATCACACTCGGCGCTACTAATGACTGCACTTTCGACTGTACAACACACAAGGATTTTAATTACGCCACTCCGTTCAAACACAGCTTAAGGAAAGCAGCAGAGCGGCAATAGCGGTATCATAAAAGCAATTTCGAAATAATATCAAGCAAACGCAGCTCCCACTCTTCGGACGAAGAAGGGCGAGAGAGCTCCGCGTATAATCGGCGAGAGTCCGCGCAAGAGTCGCGAAAGGTAGCCGAGAGAGATAAATCTTGGAATTTAATATCCTTCAGGAAGGTATGTAATATCCTCTAAAAGCACTCGGCAACCGCCTCCGCCGCCTTCGTTCTCTCTCTCTCTCTCTCTCTCTCTCTCTCTCTCTCTCTCTCTCTCTCTCGCGGTGCTGCTGCTGCTGCTTCTTCTTCTTGCGCGCGTGTATGAGTTTGTACCTTTTCCGCGCGAGGGCGAGAAAAAAAATGAAAAAACACGTCGAGAGGACAAACGAGCCTCTCTCGGCTCTTTTACGAGCGACTAATCGCGCGGCGCTCGAGATTATTGATGGAGCCCGATAGATAAGACGAGAGAGACAGAGCCGCTCCATACAGCCAACGAATCACGGCGTGTAATTGCGAAAAACGCCGTATACGCGCACAGCAGAGCCGATCCATCATCGTCCGACGAGCGAAAACGCGCACGTCACTTTTCACAGGAGAGAGAGAGAGAGAGATTCGTTCGTTGTTTCGCGGGCCGCTGCGATTTAAACGACGCGTGAAAACGCGCGCTCGTGTCTTTGCGATAAAAAATTGATTTCGCGCACTGGGGAGATCGTGTGTGTGTGTGTGTGTGTATCATGTGTCGAGGGGAAGGTTTACTTTTTCGTGCACTGCTCTCTCGCGCGTGTATAGTATGTTGAAAGCACAATACACACAGAGAGAGCCGAGCGTGCGTGGAAGGATTCATTAAGGGAGAAAAGTGTCGGTCATGGTCAGCTCGAGCTGCCACTCAGCGAGCATCACTGGAATCTCTTTGTAGAGCGAGCGAACGGGAGAGTAGCTCTCGTTGAGAGGAATATATTCTTTTTCTCGTTCAGGGACTCGGCTAATGCTTTTTCAAGATACCTATACGCTCGCAGTGCTTGAGTTACGTAAAGCTGAACTTGAGAGGTGAGCTATAGGGTGAATCGCAGTAATTAAACAAGACTAATTAGCTTTTACACGCGGTGCAGTTGATAAGCGGAACTCAGAGGCGCGAACGATCGAAAGTCGCAGAGAAAACTCACGCAGGCGTGAAAGGAAAACAGAGCGTTTGCGCTGAAGCGGAAAAAAAACAAGGCGAAGCTCGCGTAGGGCAGATTACTCGTCGACTTTTGAACCGCGGCGGATAAAGCACTCTCCGCAGCAGACAAGAAGCGAGGATAGATCGAAGGGAGCGAGACGGCGGAAAGTTGCGGACGACGACGGCGCGGAGCCGAGATTGCCGGCTAGGCGGTAAATAACACGTCAGTCGCCACTCCGTTTACTTTGCCGAACGACGAAGCTGCACCGTCGCCGAACTGCAGCCAAACCGAGGAAGACACATCGTCGAGTACGTATAAATTTTAACGATCCTTGCGAGCACCTCAATTTTATGATAATCGCACGCGAGTCCGAATCGACGAAATAAGTCTCTGCATCTCTCTCGAGGGTGAGAGAAAAAATCGCAATTTCCGCCGCTCCCGCAATCGAGCCACGTGCGAGTCGCTCTCGCTGCAGAGAAAAAGCGAATGAATAAATTAATAGTAATTTTAACGCGCGCAATAAAGAATATATCTCTCTCCCTCTCACGCGGGAGAATAAAAAAGCGTGGGCGGTATACGAGGCAAAGACCGGCGCGGCAATTCTCTTGCATCGCTCGTCGGGCGTCGGCATGCGGGACACAAAAACTGCAGCGACGCAGAGGCCGATAAAAGCCGCGTGCGCGCCGTTATTGTTGCGCGACCGAGCGTTAAAGTTCGGCGGCGGCATTTTCACCCCCGGCTACGCGCGCGGGTAGTTAAGCGGCGAAGCAACGCCGTGGCGGCGGCGATCGATTTTATTACACGTCACGAATCCCACCAATTTCGAGCGCGGCGCACCTGCCGCCGCCGCTGGAAGAGCGTCCATGCGGATATCGCGTACATATAGAGTAGACTGTGCAGCGCAGCGCAGCGGCTTTCTTTATCGATCGTCCGCGAGTACGCCCGCCCGCTTCTAATCATATTCCGCTTCGGCGGCTCTCTTGTATTTCACCTTCGTTCCGTTTTTTTTGTCCTAGCTCTTGCCTCGTCGTCTTATACGACGAGGTCCCGCCTCCTCTTCTTCCTATACATTCTCGGGCTTCCTCTACTCTCTCTCTTTTCGGCTTTCCGCGTAATCAGAAAACGCCAGCGCGAAGGGCTGACTATTAAAAATAATGGCTCACGAATATGTCGTTATACGCGCTGAGGGAAAGGATTTGCCGCTGCTGCTGTTTTTTTTTGTCCGCTGCGCTCGGTGTCGCGAGTTTATGGTGGCACTGCACGACGGCGACGAGGGTCGCGCGGATTAAAATTGCTGGTCGGTACACTTTTTTCTCCTCCTCTCGACGAGGCCGCTCTGTTTTTATTCTCGAGCACGCTGTATAATTGCGGGGAATGCACAATGGATGAAATTCAGCGCAAAAATTTAATGCCCCTTCGCGCGCGCGAACTATTTCAGAGGAAACTAATATTCTCTCTCTTTCGCTGCATGAGGGAATGCGTCGGAGTATTACGAAGGCGAAGTGCTTTTCGTGTACAATATTTTCTATGCGCGTTGTGAGAGAAATGTTCGCTCGAGTAACGAAGCGAGCGCGTTACACATATTTATCGCGGAAAATGATCGAGCAGTTTTAACGCTGGAAAAAAGAATCTCTTTGGCATGTATGAAATTATCGACGGATTTATAGCGCGCGAGGAAAAACATTTTCGAACGTTTCAGCGCGATTTCATCGACGCGAGCTATTCACAACGACGTCATGCACGAATGTTCGCGGCCCTAAGAAAAACGCGCAAATTACTGGTCTATCCAGCAATTATCCTCGCACATTGGCAAGAAGTCTCCTTCGCTCTACTGATTGCAGCGGCGCATGCGCACTCGCGCGGGCCTATGTATATGCAAGATTTACAACCCCTAAATCACGCGCAAAGCGAACCGCGAGCGTCAGTGGGCCGTACCACTTTTCTTCCTGCAATTTTCCTTTCCGCTCAGCTCTCTCCCTCCCGCTTCTTTCTCTCTCTTCTCGCAGCAGCGGAGGCAACGCTGTGCTGGTACCTACTAGTGGTATTATCAGCGGTAGAGAGACGAGGCTCGCATTTAGCGCAGTTCACAGTTACAAATATTAATTCCCCGCGAGCAGCGCCTGCATCGAGCGTTTATCACCATCTCTCTCTGGTAGCCTCACTTTCTTTCTCGCTCGGCGCGGCTCTCTGGCACACATAACTCAGGATGATTAACGCGCCGAGGCGTGCGTGACCGAGTAGCTACTATACACTAACCTAGGAGGGACTCGAATTCAGGAGGCCGCTGCTGGTACCGTCTGTGTGTGTAGGCCTACTTAAATTGCCGGCTATTTACCATTCCGATGGAGCATTAGGGACTGGGAAACTCGACACGCATCGCTGCCGCCGCATCAACCAATTCGAAATTATATACGCGCGCTCGTGCTCGCTAATGCTCGTGCTACTGCAAAGGCGAGGAGGAGGGGACTGCAGGCTTTTATGAGCGCGAGATTATCTTTTTCTGTGCTTTGCTACTGCTTTGCCTTAATTAACGTCCTCGGCGATTTTTAGACGCACACGGGGGGCGCAGAGTAGTGCTAGTAGTCGTGTCCGCGATCGTGCCAACTTGATACGGATTTTATCACCGCGTTATTTAATTTGTACCTTTTTGTGCCGCCACACTAGCAATGCTTTGTGTACGAGAGACTCCCACTCGCCTGCGTGTGTGTGTTTTATCGAGATCTCGCGCTGATTTCAACCGCGAAGTGTTATTTGCTCGCTGATTTCAACCGCGAAGTGTTATTTGCTCGCTGATTTATTTTGGGAAAAACGCGGCATAATGATTCACGCCCTAGTCCGTTCAACAACTTTGAAAATCATTTGAAAGTCACACGAGCTGCGCTTGGAGAACTAATAGGTGCAATAGTCTCGGTGCGAGTTATATCGTTGACAAATCGCTTTTGGGTGGAATTAAATGGCCAGTAACGGAGTAATTCAGTTTGAGGAATGGCTGTTTAATGGGGCTTACTACACACACACTGCAGTTCACACGCGCGCGCCCGAAAGTTGGATATATTTTTGACACTTTGGAAGTACATTCTGGTGCCAAAATTTGCGAAGGTATATCAACTTGTTGCGGTCCCCGGCTTGCCCAGCGACCGACCAAGCGCCGTTCCTCACGTACAACCTGTTTGAGCACGACTGGAATTTTGCATCGCCGACCGCGCAGCTAAAGTCATTTGCGAATCTCGCAGCTCTACATGCCCGCCCGCGCGTCATCTGTGACGTCTATTAGCTTTTTCTCGTTATAGCGCATAGTTCTCGCGCTTCGAGTATGCTCTTGTTAATGTTGGGGAGGGGGTTTACGAATATTAAGATATTAAGGTGCGTATTGCTTCGCATTACGTAAATCGTACGATTGCGTGTCATGCGTTCTATCCCAACATCAAAGATCGATGCGATAAGGTACAGGTTAATAACCCAGCAGAATCAGTGCAAAGATAACTCGAGATTTAAAAACACGCCTCGCCTCTCGAACTATGCCAATGTATCAGCGCGATCAAAAAAAAAGCCCTGATCCAACTTTTAGCTCGAAGACACGTAGCAAATGGGTATATTACCCTCGAACAGTTTAGCCGGGCTGGGGTACGTTTTACCGCAGAATGTCTCTGGTATTTGCTTATTGCATAAGCAATTTCCGTATCGGAGGCGACGCAGACAGTTTCATATAATAACCCACTTACTCGCGGCGTCGCTCGTCTCCGCGTCGGGCGGACGATGAAGTATGCATTATTACCGAGCGAATAAAGCTCTCTCTCTCTCTCTCTCTCTCTCCGCGCGGGACACAATGCGCGCACATGCATGTGTAATTTCCCGCAGCTGTAGACACGGAATCGCTTTTATCGACTTATAATTTGGCTTTCGAACTTTTTAACATTCGCCGCGCGCGCGTCGGTGATTCGGCTCTGCGCGTGATTAAAATAAAGGGAAAAAAAGATCGACGACGCCACGTCGCGGCTAATTAATTACTTTTCGTGAGCTGCATTTCGAACGCGCATCGATAAGCTCGTAAATTTTAAAAGCTCGCGGAGTACACGCGATGCATTTCTCTCGCTCAAAGCTATATCCCTTGAAATATCCGACGCAGCCCAGCGCACAGCACGCTTTTAATTTAAAAAATCCTGCTCTCTCTCGCAGTCCGCGCGGGCATAAATTTGCGGCGGCATCTGCCAAGGAGAGGAAGGGATGGAATAGTGCGTTTTCGATTATATTTGCCTCGAGGGACTCAAAACTCGATTTTTTCCCCGCAAGCTCGCTCTCTCCTTCTTTTTTCGGAAAAATGCGGGCGCGGCAGTATTGCGATGCATCGTAATCACCGGCTGCTGCTCTCGACGTATTGAGCCTCGACCTCATCTCTCTCTCTCTCTCTCTCGCTCTCTCTCTCTCTCTCTCTCTCTCTCTCTCTCTCTCTCTCTCTCTCTCTCTCTCTCTCTCTCTCTCTCTGTTCGCATATATCGAGCGCCTCGGCTGAAAGTTCATAACGCATGGATAACTCATCAAGTAAATGCGCGCGAGCGGCGGCTGCATAGATATAGTCGCGAGGGCAATCGCGGTTCCCGCGTGCGCTCCTGTTGCTTATACTGCTGTCTAATAACTTCGCAAATACCTTGTATATCTTATGCGGCTGCGGCTGCTCGCGATTATGTGCCGTATCAGCTCTTTCTTCCGACGTGGTGCAGAGAGGCAGTGCAGCGTTTCACCGCAGCGATTGATTGAATATCCGTCTGATTTTCGCTCGTGTTTTTTTCTTTTTCAATATCGGCTTTGATGCTTAAGCTGATTTGTCTGCAGCTTTTTGCGCTTTTCACTACAAAGCGGATTTGCCGCACCGCGCGCGTGGCTTTAATGTTGATTGGTGTTTTCGACGTTGAAAAAATCGCTAGAACGCGAAAAAAAGGTCTTCTCTCGAATGACCATCAGCTGGCATCGGCGTATCTCCTACTCAAGAGGTCGGCTGTGACAGTGCAATATTGCTGTATTATGCTAATTGTAGGCTACGCGACGTACAGCGGCAGCCGCGTACGACGACGAGGGTCAGCGGTGCATACCAATGGCCGAGCACGGGCGTTTATAATGGCGACTGCAGCGCGTACTCTCTGATCAAAGCCTCCGCTCGCTCGCGCTACTTTGGATATGCTAATTTTGCTTTGTTCGACTAATCCTCCCGCGCGCGGCGCCGGCGCTACTTGTTGCCAATCCTCTACTATCGCTCTGCTCTGCGGCCGCAGGAAAGGATGATCGCACTTGAGGGAGATCTATATGTATAGACGTCAGGTGGCTGCTGCTGCAGAGTCGTCCTTTGCTCGCTCCTGCGCGGCAGACGCAATTAATTATAGACGCGGCGGCGAGATGGCGGCCGCTCATTGGCTAATCGGCAGCGCTGCTGCTGCCAGTGCCACCAGTTCAATTGCCATCGAATTTCGCGAATTAATTCCGAGACGCGAGACGCAAGTGAGCGTGTAGCGCGAGAGTGGGAGACAGAGCGAGCGAACTTTGAGCTCGACTGAACAGCAGTTTGGCTGCTGCAGCTGATGCTGACCGGCCGAGCGCATCTAAGTGCCCAATCAAACGGATAAGCGGCTAATGTCTTATTGCTCCTTGCTCCGTTGCGATTACGCGTTAATTTATTGGCTAATTTAATTGTCCACCCTCGCGGAGATCGCTCGCGTTTTTTGAATTCTCTGTTTCTCAGTCGGACAGGGTACACAGAAGAAATGGAATTATAAAAACTAGCATTAATTAAACAAAAAAGGGAAGAAAAGGGAGCGTAACGCGCTGGCGCTGCTGCTGCGGCTGGAGTTATGAGATTCGCCCGGGATTCGTATAATAACTCCGACGGAACGATTAAAATTCCTCTCTCCCTCTCGCAGTAGGAAAGAGCCCCGTTTCCTCAAACAAAATGCAATTCAACTGAGATTCTTCATCCCGAGCGCGCGAGAAAGACACCAGCTCTCTTCCCATATTTTGGCATTCACGCGATTTTCCCTCCTCGCTTACTCGCTGATGCCGATGTTACAGCTTTCTCTCTCCTACGCACAGCGACGAGACGGACAGACGCAGACACGACGACTCTGTCGAGGAAGGAGAACGCAATTCCGTTTCGCGAGCGCGTAAAGTGCCGTTGCGCGCAACTGGTATACGCGCGCCGGGCTACGCGGAAAAGGAGAGCTTCTCTAGCCGGGAATAAAAGCGCGTGTGCGAAAGAAACGAGAGAAGCAGCAGCAGCAGAAGAAGGCGCGGAAGAGGAGCGGCAGACGATAAAGACGTGGCGAATGAAAGAGCGCGGAGCGTCGTCGTTGAGAGAAAGAGAGGAGCCGAGGCGGAAACAAAAAGGAAACAACTTTTCGCGCCGCTTGCCAGCAGCGCACGGGGGAAGCAAAGATGACGGAAATGAAGGACCATTCATCGCGCTCACGCTCGCGCGAGACCGACTTTGTTCGCCACGGCGTATTTGAATTTTTAATTAAGGTAATACGAGCCGAGAGGAGGGGGGGGGGGTGGGTAGAGTTTTTAATAATTAATAACTCGACCAAGCCAGTGCCTGATGCTCGTGGTTCTGTGGGATCCACAATACGCCGGCGACGAGGCTCGTGTCGCCCAGTCATTACCCGCTAATTGAAAATGATGAGGACGAGCCGAGACGCGGGACGGTATCGAGGCTTGAGGAGACTGAGGAGGAGAGGAGAGGAAGAGGAGGTGCCGGGACTCTCTCCAAGTGCTCTTCAGGAGTGCGAGGATGTATACCGGGCGGCGTATCGGAGGTGAGTGACTGATGTCTACCGCTATTTGCAATCTCATGTTTACCGATAAGAATTAATTTACCTTCGTTTCATTTTATCCTGCACTATGGTGTAAGGAGACAACGAAACATCTAACGCTCTAAGTAGTAACGCGCGAATTTAGCCAGACGCTCGAGTGATACACCGGTAGAAAAACTTAATTACGGTATAAGCGTTTGATTCTAAAATTTATACGTCCGCCCCGGAATAAGCCAAAAGCGAGCGTAATTTGGGATGTTCTCAAAAGTAAGCATTCCCCGGAAAGCCAATTTAGCCCAATCGCCCCTACAACGCCGCAATTCTTTTGCGATTCAAAGGCTCGGACCCGGTGTCATAAACCCACGAGGCCAAAAGGACTTTAAACAAATAGCCGCGCGCGACCACATGCGTCGAAGCCCTGTGATCCGGACAACGGACATAGCGCACCGTGGCTCGATCCTAATGATACAAAGGATCTCGCTCCGCGTATCCCAGGGACAAAGGCATCAGAGAAAACAACGGGGGCTGCTGTTCTCTCTCGCTCGTTCATGTAAATAATCTCTCTTTCCTCTCCCTCTCTCTCGTAAGACTACGCGAGCTCCTAAATAAGCCGCTTCGCTCTCTCTCTCTCTCTCTCTCTCTCTCTCTCTCTCTCCCCCCTCGGATTAGAAGGATGCTGCTATCCGCGCCAAATGCAGCCCAGACACAACTCCGATGTATTATTCACGTTTTATGTCCCCGGAATTGCTACGCTCGCGCGTCTGAACTCATTTATATAAACCCGCTCTCCGAAAACGCGAACGGGCTAAACGTTATTTTGATTTACAAAAGTAGAGGGCGGAGTTGGCTGCTAGCGCGCGCGTTTTAGACTCTCGCACTCGACGACGACGTTAATCCGGCTTTCTTGTGCGAGAGCGACGCGGAGAATAGCGCAGCCTTTTCCTTATTTAAGAATTTCTAAAGGGCTTTATTTACATCGATTTACCAAGTCAAATCTCTTCGCCGCTGCTACGCGCGTTAGAAGAAGGTCGTCCGATGCAAGCTCTCGTTTGCCATCGCCTCCTCCTTTTTCGACAGTCGAGATTAATTCAAATTAACGTCCGACCTCCAGCTGCAGTAGGATTTTTTAAATTAAATTCTATCCCGATTACTGGGTTAAACAAAATAAACGCCGTACATAAGAGATTCAGAAGCATTACGCGGGGTAAACCTTCTTAAAACGCTTGTAAACGCGGCATATCGAATGCAGCAGCGCAGCTGGGCCCCCCAGCACCGCACCGCAAGCTCGGCGAAGCTGCAGTCTTACTTTCCGTGAGTGAGAACCCGCGTTTAATTCCTCGGTTCAATTTAAATAAAGATGAAACCATTTGCATTTCATGAAAAAAACATCGGCGGCTCTCTCTCTCTCTCTCTCTCTCTCTCTCGCGGGCACGACCTGCTTTTCCTGTCCGAAAAAACGCGTAATAGAAAAAAAGAGAGTGGGAAAACCGGAGTCCGAAAACCTCCTCTACGCTGCTTGCGCGCAGGAATTAGAAAAAAGGCCAAAGCTTAAAGCTGCAGCGCGGCGAAGTTGTTTTTGCGAGGACGACGACGGAGAGGCGGCGCGCGAAGCCGAAAAAGAGAATAAGGCCAAAAAACAGAGCGCTACCGCGCGCACCCAGAGTCCGGCAGCAGTAGATAGCCGAGCGAATAAAAAAGCAGGAGAGAGAGAAAGCTGGCGAAAAAGGGAAATGAAAGAGAGAGGGAGAGAGAGGAGGAGGAACGAACAGCAGCAGAAAGTGGAGGAGATGCGGAGATTGAGAGGGTATATATATATATATATACTGTAGTGGAGGGTAGCAGCAGCAGCTGCGAGGGTTAGACAGTTCTTGCTCTGTCAATAACATACCCCACGGGCGTGATAGATTGGCCCACCCTCGCCATCCAGCTGCCATTTATCTACTTTTTATTCTTCACTTTCGTCTCTCTCTCTCTCTCTCTCCCTCTCTCTCTCTCTCTCTCTCTCTCTCTCTCTCTCTCTCTCTCCCTCTCTCTCTCTCTCTCTCTCTCTCTCTCTCTCTTTCGCCGCTATACCGCTGCTGCTGCTGACCAACCGCGGAGAGACGCGCGCTCGCGTCCCGAAGTGTTTACTGTCCAGGCTGTATCCCTCTCCCTGTTTAAGAGATGACCCGATCGCCAGAGAAAAAGTCCGCGATCTTCGGCTTCCAAGGGACGTTCATTTTTTCGCTCCTCTTTTTGCCCTCGCCCGACTAGAGGACTCTACTTCTTGTGGGATTAATCTTTACGAGGGTATGTGATCAAATTATGACGCAATTCTTCTTATATCGTGATGTCGCCGTCACATAAAGCGACAGGTAAGTTTCCGATCCATCTCTGCGACAACGAGCAGAGGCTCCAGCTGCGCAAGAATTTGTTTGCTACTCGAGGCTAATCTAAGAATAATGGGCCAGTGTCCAGGGCAAGCGCGCGCGGAGCGTGGCATTGTTTGCTTGTTCTTCGGACGAGAACAATGGCTCGAGAGTCAACGACCAATCTCGAAAAGGCACGCGGAGACTCGACGCGATAGATAGGATGTATAGTTCGCGAAGAAAACGGATTGAAATGGCTGACCTGCCGCTATTCGAGTAAATCTTTCCAGTGTGCATGATGATTCTGTGCAATGCAAAGTATAGCATAGTAAAACAAATCCTAAAATTTTCCAGGCAAGAGTACAACGTAACAAAAGTAAATCCAGAATTGAGACGGACTACGCTCGTTCAATCTTCTAAAGTAATTAAAATGTTGATTCTCCCTGTGGAAGCTCGAGAGGAAAAAAATGAGAACAAAAAGCTCGCGTTCTCAGCGAGATCTATTGAGAAGTGCGCTCGAATGAGAGGAGAGAGCAGCAGCAGCCCGCGAGTAATTAAACGTTATATATCAAAAAGTCTCGGCCGTCGAGGGCAGAGCTGAAAGGTCCGCCGCTGTCCAGCGGAGTGTAGGTCACTTCCTGCTCGACCAATTACGCTCAGATTATCGTCCTGTTCCTCCTCGTCGCGACTGCCACAGTAGCGACAACAGCGGCAGCCGCTGCAGCAGCAGAGCAGCCAGCAGCCATTGTGCAATGAAAACTTTAGAGACGAGACTACTGCGCGCGCGAGAGGTAGAGAAAGCCCAGACCAGGATGTTGGCTCGAGTGGCACAGTGTGAATTAATTTGAAACTACGGACGACCTAATTTTACCTGCCTCTTCTTCTCTCCGTCTCTATGCAGAGATTTTTCCGTCGGAAATTTTGATTCACTTCAATCGCATATTGGCCCGACGTAATTTCATTATCCCGTTACATATATAAGTTTAATTGAGGAAGAGTGCGCGTTCTGAGAAAGTCATATAGTGATTTTATTTAAAATTAGAGGAGGGAGAGATCGTATACCTCAATTTCTTGAGTAATTTAAAAAGTAGAGAAAAATATAGGGGGTTCTAAATGATGGAGAGAAAATTAGTGCTGGAATTTTCCCTCTCGTTCTTCACGTTAAACTTCAAAGTTAAAAGTTCACGAAATGTGGGTTTACTTGGTGGGGATAGAGTAGGGTAGTATCCCCCCTGAAAAGTTTTTGTAGGTTACTTTTGCCAAAAGCGTCCCAGGGGAAACGTTTAAAGGCGGGAAATTGGTTTCGGACGAGCGATATCGCGAGAATTTTTTCGTATAATTTGAAATTTCAGCGCGGCGGAAAACGAAGCCAATTTAAATTTAAAATAAAATATCGCCTCGCATTTTCATTACACAAAGTGCACCAGTAGCAGCAGCCGAAAATCGCTTACAGCAACGTTGGTCCCAAACACATATCCCGGTATACAGAGAGCATCCTCCCATCACACATCCGTGCGCGGCAACCTGGTCATCCGGTATGCTGACGCGGCAATGCAAACCCAACGCCCAGTAGCGCAGCACCTCGTGTATTCCTCGTGGACTGCGTGCGTGAGAGCGCCAGTAGCTTTTCGAGGACGACTCTCCCGAGTGCTATGCTCCTGGAACGCCGCAGATGCGCTCTCTCTCTCTCTCTCTCTCTCTCTCTCTCTCTCTCTCTCTCTCTCTCTCTCTCTCTCTCTCTCTCTCGCCTGCATGCACGTACACACATACGCATGCAGGTCATTTGGTATTCATGAGAGGGACAGCCAGCAGCAGCGGCGGCGGGCACCAAAATTGAGAGATACAACGAGAAAAGCAGAGGGATAGAGACGACGTATTTCGCGATCGATTGTCGGCGTTTAGCGCGCATTTATTCATCTTCCGTGATGGGGCTCGATTTTGAACAAAAAAAAAAAACGACCTGGAGAGAGCACAGTGCCTTCGGGCCGCGAGGCAATATTTGATAATTACGATCTCAAAAAGCCCGATCAGAGAGAACTGTACACGCGGCATCCAGGCCGTGTGCTGGGTCATGGCGAGATTGCTGTACGGCCTCGGGAGGGAGAGACAGACGCGTCGAGTGGCCCTATACCGAGATCATCGATTTATGGAGGGCTGAAAATCCCGGCATTATTGTTTAAGTAAAATATGAGCCATCGGACCGAATCGTAAACTGTTTTTTTAATCCCTCACGGTTTTCTCTACGCAGTAGAGAGATTACTCGGGAATCACACACGACAGAGTCGTATCCTGCAGCGTCCATCCAATCAAAATCATAGTCACGCAGAGAAACGGGCAGCACGAAACGTCGCGCCTGATACAATTGGCAATTGTTAAGCGGGTAATTTAACGCGCACATATAGCGTCGAGCGAGCGATGAATCCGCGCAGCGCTTGGAATCGAAAGTCGAAAGCTTCGTCGCACGCGGCCGTTCGGTCGTTTTATGCGATCGCTATCATGAGCATCGCAAGGGTGAATAAAACGGAGAAATGCGCTGCTGCTGCCGCGGTGGCGTCGCGTGGCCGACGGCAGCGGAGAAAACGGAGTACCAGTAGCGCGCAGTAGTACATATATAGCGGCGCAGATACGACGTCCTTATTCGGCAATCCGGATCTGACATTTACTATTCAATTTACGACGTTGCAGACCGTTAAGCAAGATCCGCGCAAGTACACAGACACACGCGCGAGGCGCACACATTATAGCTGTATACAGAGAGCTGGAGAGCGTCACTGCGTGGATATAACTGGCCCGGTGCAGGCGTATGCTGAGCAAAGCTAAGTAGCGATTGTGTAGGAGCTTATACGGCTGCGTCTGTGTATGCGTGTACGCTTGTGTACCGGGATTTCCTTGACGATCGAATATTGTTTCCCTGGCTGTATGCGCGTATCGCCGTTTGTCAATTAGCTGCTCTGGGACACGATGGGCAAGATGGACGCCTAACATGTTTGTAATTGGATGGCCATTGTTTCGAGGATTTACTCGCGCTTCTATTGTTTTTGTTTTTGTATTCTGTAATCATGTACGTTCACACATAAGAACTCACGATGTATCTATAGTCGAGGGTAGAACAAACACAGTCAAGCACTAGTGGCGGGATTTCTCTAACGATTCATAAGTCATGCATGTTAACTACTTTACCAACGATGACGATGGATCACACACAGTGAATTACTTGCGGCTCTTATTCGACTATACTTGAACAACATACCTGAAACAGAAAACAAATTTTTTTTTAATTTTCGGAATTTTGTTCGTTGTTTACACTTGCGTTTCGCGTATTTCGACCGATAACAACTAATTGCGTAATTACTTCACCCTTGTATCCGACAATCCCATGACCGTCTCCAAAAAACTAAAATACGGCCCAGCGGGCGAAAACGCGCATAAATTGAAATTCAAATTACGCGGTAATTTATGAAAAAGGGAAATTGATTTTTCCAGCGACTGCAGCAGCGGGGATAGGGGCGAATATCGCCGGCTATACCTATACTACACGCGTCAAGCGTTAAAAAGCAGAGGTAGATCGACGCAAAAAACAATGCGTATTTTTTAAATAATGGGGGCACATCCTCGCAGTAATTGCGCGCGCTCTCTCCCTCTCCCTCCTATACCAGAGTCGATTTATCTTAAACGTCTATCCTCATTAAGCCTCTTTGCGCGCGGCTCTCGGGGCAGCGGCGCGTTGATTAACGGAAAATTACCAGGATTATTTTTGCCCCGTCCAACCGACACAAAGAGAGGGAGGAGAAAGAGGGAGGCAGAGAGCAGGTCAGCGTCGGCGGCATAGATGAAAATTGTCACAATTAATAATTTTTCCAAATTAATTACCGTCCAGCGACGGCGGTGGTGGCGTCCAGTTCGCCCCGCTATAGAGCATCGTCCAGCAGCGGATATATAAAGCGTTACGCGCAGCAGCGTTGGCGTACACGCCTAAGCGAGTGTGTGATTGATGGTGCTCCATTATAAATCGCGAGTTCGCACACGCTCTAAAATTAATCGCTCACTCGCAGCAGCGCCAACGGTTCCGAATAAACCGACACGATGAATACGTGCTTTCCGCGTCTGTAAGCGTGTTGCGCGAGTTTACGCTGGAGTTTTTACGCGAAAGCGAAAAACTGGACCCGCAGGCTGTACGCGTGCTGGTGTATTGTACGTGTACTAAGTACAAGAGTGAGAGCGACGAGCGAAAAAAGAGCATTATCGAATTATATGCCTGAAGAAGGATCGGAAGGGCGAAAAAAAATTTGTTCTGTTGAAAAAAAAATGTTCTGACAAACGACAAAACGATCAAAATTTCACTCAACGACGCCGTCAAACTAATATAACCCGCGAAACTATTGGCAGAGCAGCTGACGTTTCTTCAATTCAATATAAAGCGTTATCTGCCGCTCGCTGCGGCATCAGCCGTGTCCGCATAAAATATACGTTTTATCAAACGAGACCTGATTACGATACTGCATGCGCGGGGCAGAGCTGAAACGCGACCGGTGTACCGATGATTAAAAAGCTTAACCAGCTCTGGACGATATTTCGCGCCAATCTCTCTCTCTCTCTCTCTCTCTCTCTCTCTCTCTCTCTCTCTCTCTCTCTCTCTCTCTCTCTCTCTCTCTCTCTCTCTCTCTCTCTCTCGCTCGCGCATACAAGTATACGTAATTTATTAGCGGCATCAGTCGGCAGGCAGCAGCGGTGGCGGTCGACATGACAGCAGCCGCCGCCGCTACAGCGGAGAGGCGGCGTTTTCCAAAAAATTATTTCGAGGGCATTTATCACCTGCGCCATGCAACTCGTGCGTGAATACCCATACGCCGATACGTTGATGTAGCGGCGCAATTGTATACGTGTACGCGAACGCGAATGAAGAGTGTATATATTTTGAAAATACAATATCAAGGCTGAATTTACAATCTCCGATAGCTGAGAGCCAGCCGCGAGCGTTATCCAAATGTGTATGCGTTTGGCGGTGCAATGCTCTCCTGGGAAAAAGAAATTAATGCCGCCGTGTACGAAGCATAGTTCGGTAGCTCACTTCCTCTCTGGCTCGTGTGCTGGAATCAGTAAAAACTTTTACATTACAGCCGCGTAAATTGTTATATTTCGAAAAACACACACGGCGCGAAATAAATTCGAACTCGCGCGTGTCATAACCGTTTTAATAAATTCTCGAGTTAATACGCACTGCACTTGCTCGCACGAGTGGATATCTTCGTCGCGATAAATTAAAAGTTATATGCGAACTAATGAAACATTGGTACTCTCGCGTCAATCATTCCAAAGTAGCTATATACACCACATTCGGCAAAATGAGCGCACACAGGAAGCGAAGCAAAGAGGGCGAAATTATTGCAGCGAGCAGCGAGTGCATCGCCCGGGACTTTGGGGAACGCGAAAGCATTTAAGCGTAAATGGTTTTTGTAACTGGGAGAGCGTAAAATTGCCTAACCACGCCGCGCAGTCGTAGCTCCTCCAGTGCTTTGCGCGAATGCATCCGATTTCCCCGAACGCTTCGCCTACTCCCTCTCCCTTCGATGATTCCCCTGTGACGCGGCGCACACACATAGCTATGTGGCTGATGTGCTCTCATCTACGCCGATTTCTGTATAGCCCCGCTGCAGTACTGCCGCTGGTGGTTAGCCGCGATCAGATTGCCTCTCTCTCTCTCTCTCTCTCTCTCTCTCTCTCTCTCTCTCTCTCTCTCGTATTTTGCTGCTCATAAAAGCGTCGCACCGCTGCTGCATAACTGCACATTTTCCCCCCGCCGTGTTGCACACGTACTATACGTGTATATGGATGTGCATATACACATACACGCGGCGGCAAACAAACAGGGGTGAGTGAGTGCGGCGCGGCGGCTCTCTTTTCATGTCAATGAATTTGCATGTCAATGAATGACACGCGTCAGTGCTGAGGCCGCGTACAGCTGAAAAACGACTCGCTGCGTGAAAAGGAGAGTATAATCCGGTGGAATTAAACCATAAATTCGTCGATCGCAGCGTTTTTTGTTTGCTCGTCTTCTCTTGCATGCCGTATAGCTTTCTCTCTCAGCAGCAGCGGCGGATACATATACACCGGGACGTGTGCCACTCCGAACACGAAACAAGCTGCACCCGCGTTTTTTTCTCTTTCACGCGTTTTTTATCGGCTCTCGGAGATTAATCCCGTTCAAGGTTTCCGGACGGTTTGACTCGCGGGGAGAATCGTAAACACATTCGTTATACACCCGAGCTCGCGAGCGTCCCCACGGCGAAACTTGGCCTTGACCTAGTTTCCAGTGTGACCGAAAACTGGCTTTTACCACTGATTGTTTCGGGAGTCGGGGCGCGACCCCGTTTTTCCACGCGCTTATTTCGCCCCGAAGATTGATAATGATATCCGAGATAGAGAGAAAGGCGACCGGAGATTATCATGGAAACGTTGTTGTACTGCAGTACGGAGCTGTATTTACGGCGCTCTGCGTTATTTATTAGTTTTATGAAAATTCATACGAGAGATTCCCGGTGAACTGTAGCGTTGACACACATAGCGTGAAAAATGCTACACGTCAGTACATAACGGCGAGGCTAAGTGACTGCTCTTACGCACTTGAATTATTTAAATCTCATTCCGGCCACGCTCTAATTCAATATGCAACCGATCTAATCCGACTGAAGGGTAAAAAAGGGTAATAAAGCAACTGCAGACACTTAGACTCTGACCAATTCCCACGTGCGCTCTTTCACACTTCAGTCTCGAGTGCAGGCAAACACACGTGTACACCCACACACAGGGCGCGTCCTCCAACGAAGCTGGAGACACTCGGGGGATTCCTTTTTCCGGGGAAGGAGAGAGGGAGCTACAACCGCAGACTCGCGAAAAACGCGCCGCGGTCGTTCAATTTCGCAGCGAGCTAGGCGCGCGCGGTAATTGTGACCGCGCTCTGCGGCCTCGTTTCACCGAAAATTTAGTTTCTGGTTCGCGCTGCAATGAGCGTCTCTCCCTCAGCCCCCGTATGCAGAATAGAGACAATAGTATAGTAGCAGAGGGGGTGAGACAGTGAGAGAAACGGATAATGCGGTTTCTCCGGAGGGGAGCTGCAGCAGCAGCAGCAGTGAAGAAGGGGTAAAACGGATAGATCCCACGTGGTCGCGCTCACATGCATAGAGAGGACTCATGTTTGCCTAATGCGGCCCGATAAATATTTAAGCATAACGTAATCGCCTCGGATTATCCGCACGCGCCCTCCGCCTATAGCCAATGTCCTTTCGGGCATCTTTCGTAATCCCGCAGCCTCGGCGATTATGCACCGGCCACTGCAGTAAGGCTCAGCGGCGTATAGATGTCGAGTTATGGAGGAGAGAGAGAGAACCTAGAGAGCAGGTTAAGGGTTATAACGGCTTCTCCTCCTCCTCTGCCGGTGCTCTGCGAGGAGATTGCCAGAGGTTGTATGTGTGTCTGGAGTGCAAGGATGTTGTTTCCTGCAGCTCGATCAATGGCCGGATTATCGGCTGTATGGTGCGTTCGAGTTTATTATGGTCGAAGGAGCAGGTCGTTTTACTTTTCGAAAACGCAATTATTTTTCTCCATAAATCACAGCGATGCGCCCGTAATTAAAGCGGTACTATTACACGCTATACGCACGTCGATGATTGATAAGCCATAGGCACTCGCGAGCGCTAACTCTCTCGAACTGCAAATTGGAAAAAACGCATATAGTTCGCGAAGGAGATAAAAAACCAAGCTGGAAATTCACTTAATCCCCTGCGGATGCTCGTAATCGAACGCATTTGTATAGCCGCCGGTGCACGGTGCGAAGGCCTGCAATTCAGCGCGCAGCGAGCGGCGATCAATAATCAATAATAAAAAGCGTCGATTAGCCCCCGCACAGGCACGAGCTGATCGACAAATAAAGCAGAGCAACACGAGTTCTACTTATCCGTACGTCAATCACCATCACGCCAGCGCCACTCTCTCTCTCTCTCTCTCTCTCTCTCTCTCTCTCTCTCTCTCTCTCGTATATATTGCTCTTAATTCCCTATTACGCGCGTGCATGCGCTCGCCCCCCCCCGCGCAGTCGCTCTCTTTATTCTCTGCAGCGCAATTGTCGAAGCCGGGACGGACTGTCATTAATTGCCCTCGCGAATAACATAGCGGAAGATTTGGGTGATTCGAAGCGGACGACAAAGCCGAACGGATATGACCGACGAGATTCGGATCTCCGGAGTGACAATGCCGCTGTCTTACAGTCGATGTATAGAGACACGGAGGATCTTGAATTCGAGATAGCAAAGGACGAGAGGGAGGACGTTGGCTTTGGCGGGACGATAACGTTTAGTAGGTCTGGCGTTTGCAGTCACGGAGAGATTTCCCCCGTCAATTGTATATAAAGCCAAACCGCGAGGATCGTCCGATTTTAAGGCAGCGATACCCTATATGTTATCGTTCCGTGTTTTGTATGTTTGCGTTTAATGCGAATTCGTTAAATTTTTTCACACATCGCGAGGAAAAAAACATCCTTCGCTCTCCGTGTTTTTCTTTCAACGCCATTTATTTTTGCAGTGGCGTAATTAGAAGTGTTAAAGCGCATAGAGCGCTCGAGATTCGCGGTTTCTTTCACGATAAAATTTCAAGCCCTTTGATGTTGACTTTCAGCGAGACGCGTCCTTGGCTCTTAAAAAATGCGTTTCAAAATTAAATTACGCGACCGCCTTGTATAAAAACGTATGCAAAATTTAATAAATTAAAAACACTTAACGCGCTCGAATCGCTGAAATAATTTGTGTGCTATTTATGCTCGTTAAAATCCTTTTAGCTCTCTCTCTCTCGGTCGCGTGTTTTTTAATGCTCCGTCTGGCTGTAGTGTTGCACTTTCAGCGTGTGTCCATATAACTGAAAAGAGCAGCAGCAACGATGCTATCGCGAGTGGGAGAGAAAAAGCACGAGAGCCTGACAAAACTTCCGAGAGTTACGCGTTCCGCGAAAGTAGAGAGAAAAATGACGACGTTACACGCGTCTCACTCTTCGTAAATAAACAAAAGAATCATTTTCTTCCCTTCCTCACTCTCTGGCTTTCCCTCCACTAGGCGAACCTTTGAAAGTAGGTTTCGTTGTATATAGGCACCGCTTAAAGCTCGCTCTCGTCGACGGGGACTACGCGACGAAAGGTAAAAAGAGAGAGAGAGAGAGAGAGAGGGAGAGAGAGAGAGCGACATATACTCGCAGCGAGTCCGGTCGCGCGTTGCAAGCGAGATGGAAAAAGTCTACGGGCTTTGACCGTCGGTATTCATGAATATAGCCTCCACCAGCGCAGTACCTCTCGCGGATTAGCATGAGAAAGAACGCTTTGCTCGTCGCGCTTTCCAACTCTGCGCCATCACGAGCGAGCGCGCGAGCTAAAACACCCGCACTTTGCTATTTCTCTCGCTCTCGCTCTCGACGAAATATTTTTTCTGTTCTCTTTTTTTACTTATATATAACTCTCTCTCTCTCTTTCTCTCTCTCCCTCTCACTCTCTCTCTCTCTCTCTCTCTCTCTCTCTCTCTCTCTCTCTCTCTCTCTCTCTCTCTCTCTCTCTGGGCAATGCTCCACGGGTGAACTGTCACAAAGCGCTGCTGATGCAGCTCGCTCGGCGACTATACACGACGGCGACGACGACTCGGCATTTTTTCGCGCGTTGCGAATATACACACGCGAATTTACGGGGCGGACGTTACGAGAGCTCTTTCTCAAATTAATTAAATTAACACGCGATTCTCGCCGCGGCTGCCCGGGCTTCAAGCTCTGTGTACCCACATTCATACGTCGTTAGTTACGAGCGTTTAATTCGAAAGTTTCATCTCTCGGCGGAGCTTTATTTTTTGCGCGAGTCTCGTTGCCCACTGCTTTTACACTACACGTTACATGCGTTATATACGCGGTACACACGCTGGACTTGAACGCGAGTTGTTTGAATTCGAATAATTAATTACTCGCCCGATGGCCGCCGCGCGGTGCTCGCGTTTAAATTAGAAACGGATTTGATTTATTTGTCCGGTCGGACGCCGCGCGCGTCGGTGTGTTATTTCAGCGAGAGAGATACGCGGGCATATAAATTACGTTCACGTTTAATTGGTTTTACTTTTGCTCTCGCCAAATAATAATATGGGGGTATTTAAATAAATTAATTAAACAGCGCAGTGCATTGCGTCGAATGAAATTCGAAATTCGCGCGCCAAATGTATAGAGAGCGGAAAAAAGCTTCGCACACGCGCAACGTATTAATCCGAGCTGCTGCTCCACTGCCTCTACTCTCAATAAACAAACACTGTGTCTCAGAGAAAAGGTAAAGAGAGTAAAAATCCCAGCCCCCCCCCCCCCCCCGGTAAAACGCACAGCGAGAGAGAAACGAAGCATATCCGCGAAGAAGAGTCGGCGTGTGCAGTCCGCGGGCCGGTACATAAATCGCGCTTGACCGCGGCATTCCCCGCGCGCGCGTTACGAGAACACGGACATAAATTAAAGCGGCGCGCGCGCATATTCAAGCAGCTCTCTCCGTTATAGTCTTTTGTACATTCCCCTCTCGTGTGCGCGGCTGCGGATTTTTTGCGAGTCAGGGGGGCGCGCATTGTGCGTGTAGGCCTGTCAACGCGAGCTTTCCTCCTCCCTTTCGGTTGTTGCAGAGCAGAGCCGCCGCGGGATAATAGAAAGATCTTGCGCCGATGCGCGCAGGTAGGCGTCATTGTGCGCCCGGCGATACGTCTTATTCCGCGGCGGCGATGATACTCCAGCGCACTCGCTTTGCGTCAAAGGATTGCGCTACAGCGTGTACGTATAAAAGCGCGACGGCTGGAAAGAGTGATGCGCACTTGTGTGTCTTGAGGCTTCGCATTGTATAGTCGGAATTCGCGCCCACGTGTACCTTTGTAGTTTAGTAGTGCCGTGGCAGCGATGGGCTAAGAGAAATGTGGAGCAGGCTGATGAACGCGTACTTTCTTCGGTAAAAAATTTAACTTGATTTTTGAAAATTGCACATCCTCAGCGTTATACCTCTTCGGCGAAATAGAGGCCACGCGCGCAAAAAGTAGAGAAAGAATCCGGAGCTAGAAAAAAGTACCTCAACGTGTAGAGCGCGCGGACATAAACATCGTCGTAAAGGTGCGCGGAAAGGCCGGTGCACGACATAATTCGCGCAAAGAAATGAGAACGAGGAGTGCGAGCCACCATCAATTATAGTCTCCTTCATGCAGAGTAGCAGCAGCAGCCGCTAAAATATATTGCCGTTAAAACGCGGAACATACGCGAGAGAGGAGCGCCGGCGCTCCGCCGTCCATCCTTCGCGCGCGGAAAGGAGAGAAGAAAGGAAGCGGACCGGCTTCTTCTTCTGTTCATGCTGCAGCTCAGCTCGGCTCGGCGGAATAAAGAAGAAGAGAAAGAGAGAGAGAGGAGTGACGAAGAGCGACCGCGACGACGTCGAAGAGTGAGCGACGGCTGTAAATTGTCTCCTCTCTCTCCCGCGAACGAGTTAAATTCCCAGAGCCGCTGCGCTGCTTCGAAGAGTATAAGACAAAGAGAGCGGTGAGCTGCCTCGAGGAAGTCGTATAAGCGAAAACGCAGCAGCAGCCGAGGAAAGAAAGAAAGAAAGAAGAGCGAGGAAAAGGCGATAAAGACGCGAGCGGAACAGGTTGAGCGGCAGAAAGAAGAGGACAGTGACAAGCCGAGGAGAAGCTGAAGAGTCTCCCCCCCCCCCTCTTTCTGACTAGGCGTTTCACATGGAAATCCTCTCATGAATATCCTCAAAGGATTGCGCGCACGCTACGTCTTCTTTTTGCGCCCGACGAGCCGAGGCTAAATTTTCCGGCAAAAGTGTACCGCGCGAGGCTTCTCTGCGGCTGCTGCTGCTGCTGCACTGCCGGGAATTTCTATTTAATTTCATCCGCGCGTTTATGTGCCCCGCCGCTATTCGATAAAGTTTCCGTTGTTTTTGTGTGTCCGAAAGGTTCAGCACGGCTGCAGGTATAAGGTCTTTAAAAGTTAACTTCATCGGCTAATAGGCTTTGCCCGCGCGCAATGCGACCAACTTTCCGGAGCGCGAGAAACATTCATCCTTGCGATTATTTCTCGTGAGAATACGCGAAGGAGAAACACGCGACGAGCGTAATTTAGAATCAACTCCGACACGCGTCCTCCCAAAAAAAGAACGCTTCGGCTTAAATTTTCCTCCCTTCTCTCTCATCTCGCTCGCATAATCCTCGAATACCCCCCACTCAACTTTTCCACGCGAAAACAGAGAGAGAGAGAGAGAGAGAGAGAGAGAGAGAGAGAGAGAGAGAGAGAGAGAGAGAGAGAGAGAGAGAGAGAGAGAGAGAGAGAGAGAGAGAGAGAGAGCAGCTACTCTCCGGCCTTGATTAATTCGGAATGGGTGAATTATCAATTCAAAATGGTCGCCGCCCCCTCTCGAGTCCCACAAAGAGGCGTTAAACGCGCGCAGCTCGCGCATAATACTTTCGTAACACTAGCCCACTTCCGAGGGAGAGAGAGCTTTCGTCCATCCCTCTGCCGCCGCTAGCTATAAACAGACTCGTACTCTCCTCTTTTTTCGCGGTTCTCGCGCAAATTGCCGCTTCTCTACGTGCATTCCTGCCCAGAGAGATAGAGCGCGGGCGCACAAATCGAAGCAATGAAGGAGCCAATCGGCCAGGAAAGCGGGAGGGAGGGGGGCGGACAATGAGCGAGTAAGTCAGCCCCGGGCTTGTCTAATGCATATTAATAAGGCTCGCCGGCAGCTCTCGGTCTGTCCTCCCTCTCACCGCGCGATAGCCCTGGACTTTGGGGGCTCGTCGTCGTCGTGTGCGTCTGCAGTAGCGCGACTCCGATCGATCCAGCGTCGCATGCATGCTCCGGCTATCGATTCGCCCGATCAAATCGTCGCGGGAGGCCTGCGCGCCGCTGCTGCTTTGCTCTCAGGGATCCACCGGGCCAATGGCGAATATTAATTGCGAAAAATGGCGGCTCTCGTTTAAGATTCAATCAGTGCGGTCGAGACTCGCGCTGCAACATCGAGAATTATTGAACAAAATCGAATTTGTTGCACTAGTAAGGAACGAGTCCCTCTCGAGCTTATTCAATTGAGAGAGGAGAAACCAGACGAATGCGACGAGCGAGAAGAGAGGGTGAAAAAGAGCGGAACAGGAAGAGACACATCGGACTCATCCAATTTTCAAGCGAGTCACCCGACGTCTCACGCGTGTGTGTCAAGTGGCTCGTCCTGCCAATCATAGGAACAAGCGACTGTCGGAGCAATCGAGCTCAGACGCGCGGCAGGACGAAAAAAGAGATAGACTTCCTCCTACTGAATCGGCAAATTTCGCGCGAAAAGGCCGACGTGATAGACGGTGCGAAAAATGAGACGGGAAAGCGAGGAGAGAAGAGAGAAACGAGCCCGGGCGCAAAGCGAAAATTGCTATTGCCGCACTGCCTCATATACTTGACCTTCCGGGTACTGTACGAGGGCGTTTGCATACTTTCGTGCGCCATAAATATCCGGAATTTTCCGCTTATGCAAGCGGGCTCGACGAGGAAGGGCGCGCCGTTGCCTGCTGCTATCGCTTATATTCGCGTGCGAGCTCCGTTTTTCGAGTGCACACGTGTGAGAACAGCTCAAATTGTTTTGACTGGAGAATCTGCTTTAGATTAAAAATCCAGAATCGTATCCTTCCATATCGCTTCGCAGTCACCCGAGCTTCTTTCCATCTCTTTCTCTTCTAGGATAAACAGATAAATTGATTGGTTTCGAGTAGCCTCGGCGACCTAACCTTTCCCGCGGGACGCGCGAGAGTAGGAAGGAAGGAAAGAGAGCCAGTGTCGCACCAACGGCTTCGACGCTTTAATCTGCCGGACGCTACGCGGAGAGAGAAAGAGAAAGGGAGCTGGACAGAGAGATAAATGGACGAGTGGAATGCACACGAAAATAGTGATTTAGATTCGGCTTTAGATTTGGATAATTTATTTAAGCGCGCGCTCGCGCGGGGCGTTACACTCTCCGGCGCGCCGGAAAGAATGAAATGTGGCCGTATGGAAGCGAGGAGCAAAGAAAACAGAGGATGTTTGCAAGTGCGGATTCGCTGAATTGATAAAGCTATTATACGGACGCGGCCGGGATAAAATTTACGAAGCTCGCGGCTCTCGCTTGATTACGCGCTAAGTAGTGTAAGTCAAGGATGCCGGCATGACTAATTGAAAATTTCGACCCACACATAATCCGAAGGCTTTTAATTTTAACGACGAATTAACGCACCTCCGTATAATATTCGCGGTCCGTCGACGCTTATAAAACTCGAACGAGGTATAGCGCACGTTATTATACGCCTTTTACAGCATACGATACATCAGGGTAATTCGCTCTCGGCGCGCACGAATTTCCGATAATTTTACGAAACCTAAAGCATCGGTTACACTGCAGAAGTATCGCTCGATTTCGCTCGGCCTTAATTATAAGCGTATTCGTCAAAAGCCATTCGGCGAAATAACGCACACACACACGAGAGAGAATTCCCACGTCACGATCGACCACACCTCCGCGCCGCCGCGCAAGCGTAAAAAAGCTCTCGAATAATTCACGCGCCAATTTGGCCAGCCGATAAATTACATCCGTCGCTGTACCGCGAGTAATTTCGCGCACTAGCTCGCTCGCGCGCGTGTGTGTACATACGCGCGTACAAGTTGAAGATAGTTTTCATCCTTCTCACTCGCGCGCGCGCCTGACTATACACAAAACGAGCCGTCAACCAAACGCCGCGCGCAGAGTTTACGCTGGCGTTAAGGCGCGCTGCACATTTGGACCGATCGTATAACGAGCGGCTGCTGCATTTATGCGCGAGTCGTATATCCCAGCAGTGCCGCCGCTGCTGCTGCTTCACGCACCATGAATTATCGCGATTTCTCCGGGGGGTTGGGTCGCGCGCGCAGAGCGACTTATTAAAGAATTGAAGTTGCCCGCCCGCGTGTGACGGACTGATTAACCGTGCGCTAGGCTACAGCTGCGGGTGTAATGTTTTATGAAGCACCGAGTTAAAACTTTCGCCGTTTTTACGAGAGAAGTGCGTAATGATTTTGGAAAATTTATACCGAGTCCATTCGGTCGCGCGAAAGCTCAGTGAGGCCGAATAAAATTCGTAAATAAATCCACGCTCTCTCTCTCTCTCTCTCTCTCTCTCTCTCTCTCTCTCTCCCGGCACGTGTATCCTTTGAGGATACCACTGCGAGCATCCGGTGGATTTCTCTCCGCAGGATTTGCCATTCCACACACAGTCGCGCGCGCTTACACAGATGGCGCGAGACTGACGGTTAGACAGAGTTGCGCGCATCCTTAAAAGCTAATTTTTCTCTCTGCCTATTTCTCGGAGCGCTGCTGTGAGCGCCGACGACTGCTGCGCAAAGGAATGCACGGAAGTTGGCAGAAAGCGTCCTAACGACGCGCCGGAGGAGAGAGAGAGAGAGAGAGAGAGAGAGAGAGAGAGAGAGAGAGAAGGGTGTGAAAGGCCCGTATTACCAAGTGGACTTGACGACGAGGCAACGTGTCCCTGGCCCGTCGTCGTAGTAGTCGCGTGTCCCGAGAGAGCGTTCCGCCTGGAATACGGGACGTAATGGTGTCGACTCTCTGTGCGACGTAGCGGAGAGAGAGAGAGAGAGAGAGAGAGAGAGAGAGAGAGAGAGAGAGAGAGAGAGAGAGAGAGAGAGAGAGAGAGAGGAAGTTCTAAGCGTCTGGCAAGCTGCCCGGACATACAGAGCTCTTCCTTCGTGACGAGCTTGTTAAACGTATCGAAAGCGTTAAATTAGGAGAGAATCAGAGGCTCTATCTCTCCCTCTTTTTTCTCCTGGCTATCGCTCTCGCTTCGCGCGCTTGTTTTTCTCTTTCGCTTTTTCTCCGCTAGCGTCGAATTGATAAATTCAAAGGAGCATTTTTCGAAAAACCAACCGCGCGGTACTCAGCCGAGTGATTGATAGGAAGACGCGCGAGCGCGCACTCGTAATGAATCGATAAATCTCCCGGCACTTTTGAAACGCTTGCTGCAATTCTTTCGTTCCGTGTGATTTGAAATGATATATTCGCGCGCGAAGCCAATTTAGCTCACACTATGGATGATGAATCTCGGGGATTATTTTTCCATACGGCGCTCGCGGTGCATAATACACGCGACTGCAGCAGCGAAACAAAACGGAGAATCTGCATGAGAGCTACGCGCGGACACGTGAAACCTTAATGAGATCAGCGCCACGCTGCGCGAGGGTAATTTGTTAATGTTCGCAATCACCATTAATATCGCACAATGTGGGTACGAGCGATTCACGAGTCGCGCGCGCGCTCATTTTGTACTTGCAGTCAACCGCGCCGAGGAGATGAAAGCGACGGAAAAGTGTGTATGCGCCGTGAATTTATTTAGCGACCGTTACGCGTGCGGTGTGTATTTTTCTCTTTCGTAGCTCATCAATTATGCCTTTTCAACGTACACACACACACACACACACTTTTGTGCGTGTTTTAATACTATTCGTCATTAGACAACTCGGTGGACACGTATCAAAGCGGCAAGGCGAGGTGCAGCATTTTCCGCATAGAGATAGATTGATTTCTCATTAGCCGATCGGCGCCGATGCAAAGCTCGTTTCTGCTCCGAGTAAAAAGCCGCTGACGCGCATATCCTCCCGTGATTGAGAGCCTCGGCGAAAAATCACCGCAGAAGAATACCGCGTGCGGAGACTCGTTACTAGATTTTATACTTCGCAACGGCGCTACTGCTGTCGTTTGTAACAGCTTGCACAAAACCGGGTGCGCGCGCGGATGATATACGAGAGGCGCGGCTCTACTACCTACTGCTGCAGAGCCGTATTGAAAAAAGCCTTCGACATCGGAACGATGCAGCTCGGCTCGTCGATACACTTGTAATTATTATTATAAATCACGCGCAGCAGCAGTCGAGACCCACTGCCAAAGTACGCGCGGTAATTATTGCGAGAACGAGTACGCCGATCAACTTGGACGAGTTGACTTTTCTGTTTTTGCTACCGCTCGTCTGCCGTCGTGTTTTTTTCCGATCGCCTTTGACATCGCCCCGCGTGCCCGCGTTCATTTATCCCCGGAGTGAATTAGTGCCGGGGAATTTTTGGAAAGCGAACGAGATTACGACAGTTGATTCTGTAACGAGGCTCACCTGTATCATATTTTATACGTCGATGATGAATATAGGCACACTGTAAATAAACGATTAAGTAGCAGTGATTGCCTCGGCTGGTCGTCATTTTCCCGCACGAGAGAGCTTTAGCCTTCCTCTTTATCGTGAAATCCCGGCCTCTTTTCTCCCGATAAACGAGCGTCCGCCGCTGTCAAATATTCGCTGGGCCATAGCCGCGGGAGAACTTAATGCGTTCCCATCGGACCATCCCGCGCAGCAGCAGCAGCTGGTCGAAAATTACGGGCACAGACCACCACAGGTTGTGACGAGCCGAGGACTTTCGGGGATGGATCGATCTCGCTTGAGAATTTCATCTCGCCGCAGACGAAAAAACGACGCCTTAAGGCGACTTGCTGATTTGCCGCCAGGGGGATTGCCGTAAATATACGCGCGGAAGAGAGAAAGAGAGAGAAAGCGAGAGAGAGAGAGAGAGAGAGAGAGACGTCCGCGAAAAATTGACGACCGCGCGGCATGAAAAGTGCTGAGCGAAATTTTCCGTGAAATGTGTAATATATTTTTCGGTCCGAGTGGCTGAAATTTACGAGAGCTCTTTTCTTTATCGCATCGCCGCTCTTCTATCCCGCGAGTTCGAAAGTTCAGTTGATTATCGCGTGTAAAAATGTGGAGCATTTTTCGTTCGATCACACTTTCTCGGTCTCCAATGAGCCTCACGGCTCTGCAACAGCAGCGGCATATCGTGTGCCAGCTGCGCGGCAGTTCATTAAAAATTACGCTCTCTCGGTCAATAAAAGAGCCGCTCTCGCGCGCTCGCAGTCTCTCCGGATTTTCGCCGCCCGATAAAACCATTAATTTAGATAAACCTCTTCTATTTATTTTCCGGTGGAATGAAATATCGCCCCGATCCGCGCTCGCTCGCTCGCTCTCTCGAGCCATGAAATTGATGATGAAATAAAGTGCCGGAGAAAAATGCAAAGAAAAACGACAACGAGCGAGTGACTGCGCTCGCGCGGATATAGCTATAGAAGGACTCGCGAGCGAGCGCGCGCGACGGACAAAGACAAAAGCGGATCGCAGCTAGCGCAAGAAAGACAGAGACGCGGGGAAATGGCTGACGTGCGGTATGACAAAAGATAGGACAGCATCAGCAGCGAGATAGAGCGATAGAAGCGGCGCGCAAAGCAAAGAGAAAGAGAGGGGCTGCGGGAGTGACGGGGAAGGTCGGATGGGAAAATCAATTATTGTCATTACACTCTCTAGTTGTGCTCGCAATCCTGACGCGGGTGGCCCTCTACTGCCCCCCTGTGATGTATGTTACTACGGCTGGGCAGCGCCGCAACAATCCGTTACCCCGCTATACGCGCTGCTATATGTATACACTGTACACACACACATACACGCGCCCCGCTCCGTCTCTCTCTCTCTCTCTCTCTCTCTCTCTCTCTCTCTCTCTCTCTCGACCTCAAAATACCATCGCATCACGAGCCCGGCAATTTGTCACGAGTAGTGCTTATTAGGCAATTCCCCGGCGCGTTACACACTGCAGCAGCAGCAGCGCCAGCAGAGAGAGCCCCTTGCACACAGCTCTCGGTCATTTATTGACGCGTCTACGATGCCGTGAATTTCATTAGAATACCGCCAAGATTGGAGCACGCTTAGCAGCAGCCCTCTCTCATCCTCTCTCCGGCGTTGCTATGCGCGTAGCGTGGCCCTTCTGCGCTAGTCTCTTTACGGTGAAAGACCGGGACGAAGGTATACACTGCAGGGATTGCTGCGTTATAGATTGTAACGGCATTCTTTTCGGATGACTGCTGCTGCCGGTCAGCGAGGAGTAATTCGCGATTCCGGAATTCAAGACGCCGGCGTCGTATTGTTGTAGCGTTGAATTAACGATTCGCCAGCACGCACAACAGGTGATATACATAAGAGAGAGGAAAATTCACAAAGGAAAAAGAGGGTGTACGTGAAAAAAAAGTAGCCAACATCGACAGACAGTCCAGCGAGAAAGTCTCGGCGCTCAGCGGTGGGTCCGCGCCCCCTTGTCGTCGTCGTCCGGTTGAAAATCGCGCTCACGAGACGCTCGTGAGCTGCTACACCTCGTTACCCGGACAATCGCGTTCTCTCGAATTTTTGCCTACTCCGAGAGAGAGAGAGAGAGAGAGAGAGAGAGAGAGAGAGAGAGAGAGAGAGAGAGAAGAGAGAGAGAGAAGACCACCGCCCTCTGCTACACATAGAGACACATACACAAATTGCTCTCCAGAGCCGGTCACACAGACGCGCTCCGCAGATCAAAGATTACAAGCGACACACCGCGCTGTGCTCGAGCTCGTGAACTTTGACTCTCGACGTGCTCGGCGTTGCATATACTGGAGAGGAGAGAGACACGGAGAGCTCCTCTATAATTGCGTTAATAATGCGCGCGGCAGCGTCGATGCTGCACATTTGCGATTCGAGACGACTCTTGGTCGATCATCATCTTCGTTATCGTCGTCGATGACGAGGTTGATTGTATAATAGCGATGCATCGGTTAATGCGAATGAAAAGCTCGAATAAACAGCAACCGAGACGAACTCTTCAAACAGCGCTAGCTCGTGATGTATGCAGGCTCGCATAGACATTACCATCCATCGCGTCATTCGACATTGAACATGGATTTCAGTCCCTCTCTTCCTCGATAACCTCCCATCGCTCGCACATTTTTACGCAAAAACGAGGTTCGGAGGGAAAAAAGCTCGCCACTCTCTCTCTCTCTCTCTCTCTCTCTCTCTCTCTCTCTCTCTCTGCGGCAATATCCCCGGGAAGTTCAATGTCGCGGCATCATCGGAAAAATTGCTCGACGGCTGATACACACGTACAGACGCGCGGCGGGTGAATCACCTCGCTGAATGAAGTCTAGAGCCAAAAGCGTCGATTCACACTAGAGAGTCGAGAGAGCGAGGAAGGGAGACGGCCAGAGATGTAAGAGAAGGATTATCTCGCGTAGTCGGAGCTTTGAATCTGATAGCGTTTGCTCTCGCGCTGTGTGTGTATGTGTCAGTATGCGCGTGTGTATGTGCCAGCAGGCAGTGGTGAGCTTTTAAGGTATTGGCCCCCAAGGGCCGATTCAAGGAGTAGGGAAGCGAAGTGAGAGGCCGCCGCGCGTGAGATATTATACGCTCGAGATGAGCGATTGCGCGACCCCATGAGCCAGCCGGCAGCGGTATAGCGGCGTGTCTATGTGACCTCATCAGTGATCGCAAGGTTACCAATAAAGTTTCTCTCCCTTGGTGCGATGCAGACACTCTCTCGCCCCCTATACGCCGAGTCGTGTGAGATTGCGTTATTGTACATCGGAGCTGCGGCTCTTGTAAGCTGATATCTCTGGCTTTTTATGATTTTTTTCGGGGCACAGTCCTGCGTTGATAAAAAAAAGCTATCACACCGTCTTTTTTGCGAGGAAAGTATTTTCCCTCCGAGTATTTCATAGTGTAAATTTACGAATGATGTAACATCCATCCGAGGCATTCTAAAAGAGATTCATACCATGGCTGTGCATTCAAAAACAATCGTCGAGGCGTTTACGGTCCGATGCGCGAGATCCCTCGCGAAGCACGCGCGGCAGGCATAAAATTGCTACGAGGACAAATATAACGGCCAACCTTGAGCTTCGACGGATGCTCCGACGTATAAAAATTTATCGGCGCAATGTTTACTCTCTCCAGGGCTTTCTCGTGATTTAACGGTCTTCAAATTATTTATCAAACGCGCTCGCGTTGCAGCGTAAAAAAGAGAGCGGCACGCCCTTGACCTTACATGCGTTTATAGGTAAAAGCTAGACACGCGCGATATCCTCGGCGGCAAAAAGCGAATAAATCTCGGATCACCCACACTGATTAAAAAGATTAGATGCGAATCTGATATTCGGACAAACAGAACGCGGAAGTCGTTACCCGACGCCGGCGCATTATTGTGTATCATCGCCGGCAGCCGAGTATAGGTATAGCGACGTCGATGTTCGTTTTTTTTTTCGCGACGCTTCTTCCTCGCTCTTCCTCAAGCGTCCGTTAAAGCAGATTACCGAGCAGGGGCGCGCCGAGACACTTTATCGAGAGGTTCATCAATCACCGCGAAAATAAATAAATTTTCTTCCGTCTTAAGCCGAAAGAGGAGGATATTTCAAGCTACTTGCACAGCGATAAGACGATCGCGCACGGTGGCGTTTTCGAGGAGGGGCAGGAGAGAGAGAGAGAGAGAGCGCAACTGAAGCGTTATTTGGGAAATCGATATCGCGGCCCGTAGATTGTATTACCACGGTGACTAAACATTCTTCCATCGAGAGATTTTTCCGCGGTAATAACGCTGCAGCAGCGTCTGGGTTGTATTTTTCGATTCGCGGGTGAATTTTACGAGCGCAGAAATTAAAATCGTCGATTCGAGCGGAACTTAATAATTGATTCGATGTAAACTCTCGAACGTGCGCGCTTGTTCGCGCGGAGCAAAATGAATGGGGGCGAGTACAGCGCACGTGCTGTACACGTACGTGGATGTGCGAGGGCGAACCAAAAAGAGCGCCCGGGGAATTCCCATTAATTGTAACAAGTTCGCTCATATACAGGAGAAGAGAGGCTTACGTTGTGGCGCAACGGAGAGCGCAATTTCCACGAGGCGGGAGAGGACGGCCAATTTAGCTTCGGCAAAAATGAATATCCTACAACGCTCTGATTTTATCGTATAGTATATATCGCATATAATATACGGCGAGACGATTCGTCGATGAAACAGATGATATAATCAAAGTCTTATATGCACAGGCTGTTATTAACAATGCGAGTGATCGAAAATCCATTGGGAGTCGGAGAAAGGGTATAATCCAAAGCGGAAACCGCCGCTCGCCGGAAACAATAAAGTATGAGCCCCTTTGCCGCTCGACGCGGTATAAGTGGCCTCTTTTCACGAAAAAGCTTTAAAGCAATTTTTCCCGATTACCGAGGACTGCCGCAACACCGTCTTTCTCTTGCTACTGCGCTGCAGATAATAGATACGAATTGATTTGGGAAGAAGCAGAAGGGGTAGAGGGGGGCCTGCACCGTTCGATTTGTCCTGGTTTACTCTTATCGCGAGTGCACATTCATATTAAATTCTTCGGGCCGCCTCGCATTGCATCCCCCGTCGCGTCGCGCTCTCCTTTCTCAAGTGCCTTCGAGCAAGCGAGTGTGCGCTGCTTTGAAAGAGGGGAAGCGCCGCCGTGAAAGATACGCTGCACGCACGAGATCTAGGCGGGCGTTACAAAGCGAGTTCGAGTTCTCTTCCGGAAATTGCATCTTGCACGCTTACCTAACCTGCCGCCTCTGAATAAGTATCTCTCGCGGCGGCGGCCGTTTTCAAAGGCGCGGAGCCGAATTGATGGCGAGCGAGCGCTATGCTGATGCACTTACGTTAAATCGTATCGCGAGAGCGAAACTGCATAATACACACGAGCCGACTCTGATGGCTGAAGAGATGTGTATACGTAGGTTATGTGAGAGCCGTCTCGTGTGTATACGCGGCTCTGGATTTCGGACGAATCGATGATGACTGTATAAGCTGACCGCGGTGTAAGTGGAACGCCTTTCCTTCTTTAGAAACGTCCGTGAATGATATTTTTATTTTCGTCCGAAAAAGGTATTCTCGCAAGTAATGATCAAATTCATAAAATCCCTATATAACTATGCTCGACGATTCACCGAATTAAAATTAAGCTTAACGATGCGCGGCCGCAGGTGAACACCGACAAAGCGCGTAAAGGCTAGCTCTGAAAACACAGTCTTTCACTGATCTAATCTTTCCGTCCTGCGCTCGAGCAAAAAACTTCCCGATGGATACAAGAGAGAGAGAAGCACGTCGGCGCAAAGTGGGAGTTTAAGCGCTTTAAAAATACAGCGGCGTTACACGTCTTTTGCACTGTGTAATTTCTCGCGGTAACCAACGCTGTGTGTTATTTCAGCCTGTTCAAACACGCCACTACGAAATAAATTACAGACGTAGAAATTACAACGAGCTGGAAATTGTTCAGAGACGTGGCAAATCATTGTATAAACGCCCTGTCGTTTTCCTGCTGCCGCTACTCTCTCCACCTGCTGTAGTTTTAATACCGCGCCGAGACGTGATAACTTTACAATTGCGCGGCGTGGAAGCCGCTATTTGAGCTAAATTTCTATAGACTGTCTGTTTATTCAGCGCATTAACGCTCGCGCGCGCCGGAAGGAGCCGTTCCCGCGCGCAGCTGCGCGGAACATTTAAAATTGTTTGTGCTCACAATTACGCGGCGTAAAGCTGCTGATCCTTTGTTTGGAAAAACTACATCCAACACGTGTGTACGTATTTCTTATTAACACGGGGAGCATCAGCGTGGGGGAAAGACGTACACTAACTCGATCAATCAACGAGCATCAAAGAGTTGCCACGTGCCGAGTCCCTCTCTCCCACGCAGAGAGTCGGTCAGCGAACGATCTAATGATAGTCACTTTGGGGACCTCAGGCGTGCGACGCGATAAACCGCAGATTCGCGCGAAGGGCCACGACTACGCTTCCTCGGGATTCATCAATCTGATAGTGTACGGGACAGGCTCCGCTGTTGGCGGCTCTGGGGTATCGAGTTCGACCCGTTTGCCCGATAAAGATGACTGATGAGAACTGTCAAATGTGCTAATGGCGTCAAGGCTTTTTGTTTTCGCTCGGCTTAGGCTCTCTCTCTCTCTCCTTTTTCTGCCTCTCGGCTCGCTGCGCATCGAGATTAGAGGCTCGCGTTGACAAGTGTTTGCGCTGCGGCGATGTTTGCCGGAGACAAAATTCGTGTTCGACAGCGCCTGCGCGTAAATATTTGACTTTCTGCACGAAAGTCGCCGCACCGCATCAGAAATGATTTTCGTTTCGGGATAAATCTCGCACAGACGGTCCTATAGACAGTCGACTACGTCGAATCATTCCAAAAGCAATATCTCGCCACCATCACTTCGAGGCAGTGTACAAGCGCCTTCGAGGGGCCGTCCTCCTTTGAGCCCGACGTCGGCAAAGGGTCAGCAGCAGCGGCAGCAATGCCAAGTGTATCCGAAGACACCGCGAAGTCGGGTAGGCAGCCTAGTTCGGCTACGCACACACGGATGGGAGAGAGCGAACGACGATCGAAAGGAAAACAGCGCCGGCGTATAATTGTTTCGAAGGGTCCAGTATACAGCCGATGACCAGAGTCGTCCGTCTGGCCGCAGCGCCTACTTTACACATTCATGAAGCGGTATCAAAGGAGACAACGCGCGCGATATAGTCTCTGCCCGAGAGGGGGAGCTTGTGTCCCGCGTGTGTTTGCGGTAAACCTAAAACAATCGATCACCCCCGCAACCGCGTGCTCACGCAAGAGATAGACGCTGCGTCGGCTATATGGGCATATAGGAATCGATAGCGTCCAGAATACCGCGCTCTGACGACGCCGTCGAAAGAGGAGTATACAGCGCTATATAGCAACTCTGCTTCTTCGGCTTTGATTAATTGCATTTCAATAACCGAGTTTGTCTTTGCTATCTCTCGCGCCGTCGTCGCGGGGCTACCGCATACTGCCGCCATCTTTCGGTTAGGCTGCGCGTGTCTGGGCCTGGAATCGAGATTAGTCCTGGGATATCACGTCACGTTCTCGCGCGCGAGCTTTGATTAATCGTATATCGAGGAACGATCCAATTTATTCATAACGGAGGATCGAGAGTCCGTCGGCGCGCGCCTCGCCTCTATAGCTCTGTATACCTATACGGAGTGAGGGTATAGCAGTAGTCGTAGTAGCAGCAGCGTCGGGAGGGAGATCGCACCCGGGAATACATATAAATGCAAATCTGGATTCAATTACGTTTCTTAGTTGGGCGTTGATTCCCGGGCGTTTCGCGCTAGAATGGATGATGGGGCGAGCGCGAGCGAGTTTCCTGATCTGTTGAAATAGCTCCGAAATAATATTAACTGGTTGTGTAGCCCCATTCCGGCTCTCTCTCTCTCTCTCCCTCTCTCCCGGGATGATGTATTATTGTTGCTCTGTCATTTTCCAGGAAAAACATGATCACTCAGCTCGCGCCCTCTCCTTGCTCGCTGCAGTTCTATCAACATATCGAATTATTCTAATTACCGCTGCACACCGGCAAAATTGCGATAATATGGCACTGCCATGGAGAGTTCTATACGCGAGCCTGAAAAAGTAGAGGTACAGCGCTCAGAAAGAAGCGTCAGAGTTAATGGCTCGAGTGTTTCATTATAGCCCTCGCTCTCCGTCATCGCGGTGGGCGCAAGGTGAGAGAGCGCCGCCTCGGGGCCCTCGAGAAATTCAATCGACGACGCTCGCGACGTTGTTGTGCCCTCTCTCCTTTTTCTGTACTTCGCGACAAGCACTACCCTCGGGCTGGAAGCGCGAATTTTTCGCTGTCGTCGATTCCGCCGTCTCACGCCGTCGCGAAAATCACGTCAAGGAACATAAACTCGATATGAGTGTATGAAATTTTTTCTCCCCGCGTTCTTTTCTTTTTTATCGCTGTCGTTTCACTTAGCTCGATGAACGCTCGATAAATTTAACGACGCGGAGGGACACTGGAAGCCTGACTAAACCCGGTTTTTTCACTGAAAATCAAGGGTCGAATTTAGAACAAGTGTATTTCACACGTGTAACGCCGGCAGTCGTAAATGCGAGCGAACAAAAAGCGAAACTTTAGCCCGACGTCAAAACGGGGGTAGAGAGAAAGAAGAGCCGCGAGAGCGTGTGTAAACCGTCGTAATTAATAAAGGTTCAAAAGCCTAGCATAAACTAACCAGCATGAAGCATCGCCGCAGAGGGGGTGAGAAACGTTTATCCGAATCGCATTCGCGAAAAGAGAGAGAGAGAGAGAGAGAGAGAGAGAGAGAGAGAGAGAGAGAGTCGGGTTCGTCGGCGCGCTACTGCGAAAACAAAGGCATTTTCCGACTTCCTGGCCTCGGCGAGCGATTGCGGTGGGGCGGACTCGCGGAATGAAAAGCTGTGTGACAGAAAGAGCGGACATAGAGAGAGAGAGTGCGCGGGCGCGGATAAATGGACACAAAAATTCGGACAAAGGAAACCAGAAGCTGCATACCTCGAATACCTCGAGCCCTAATCCGAGCCTCTCGTGTCGGTCTGTACATTCTACCTCTCTCTCACTGGTCAGTATCTTCCCCCCCGCCGCTATGCACGCGGCCACAAAAGGCATTTTCGTAACGAACCTGACTGCCACTGCGATTTCTCGCAGCAGAGAGAGGGACTGCTGCTGCTGCTGTGTATCGTTTTTCACCCGTTCGTTCGTTCGTTCTCTCTATCTCTCGGCTTCCTCCGGGGGGGAGGTGGCGGATGAGCTCTCTGTCTCGCCAGACGCGTGTATCGACGAGTGAGCGATGGGCTTTGCGTCCGGAAATAAGACCCTCTCCTCTTTCTCCTTTTCTCTCTATCTCCCTTTACGAATGTCTATTTTACCCGAATTTTCATCCGCTCGTATAATTTAAGTGCATTAGGGAATGAGCGCTCTCGCAAATTTACGGCCCTCGCGAGAGATAAAATTCAGCGTGTTCGATCCTGATCGGTAACAAGCATCGATTTTTACGCGCATCGTAAAGTCGCCATCACTAGGCAAAATTGGTGTTTTAAATACGAAAGTCTTCTCTCTCTCTCTCTCTCTCTCTCTCTCTCTCTCTCTCTCTCTCTCTCTCTCTCTCTCTCTCTCGACTGGCTGCAGTAGCGTGTTCCGCTCGAACTGCTCTCCAAGTGCAGTAACGTATTTCAACGGCTGCTGCGACTGCAAATTCCCGGGAGAGAGAGAGAGAGAGAGAGAGAGAGCGAGCGCGCGCGCGAAATAATTTTGTATATTGGGCTTCGGAAACTTTTTGGGTTTCTCAACAAGTTGAAATAAAATTGGAAAACTTCTGCGGAAAGTACTCGCGAGAGCAGCGAATTTTTACGGGTCATTAGATACGCCGCTGTGCGAGCGTTGCCGGCGCGTACGTAACGACTGCGAGCTGCCGATTATTCGCGTGAATATTTTCGCGCTTGTCGAACACGCGAGAAAAAGGGAGGATCATCGCCGCCGCGGGGGGCTGGAAGAACTACCACTCGATTTCCGGCGAACTGGTAAACACATTAGTACAGGAGCTATTAGTAGTCGACATCGCGAGAGTCGTGTAACTTTCCACGGAGGAGCGCTAAAGCGATGTTAATTTACTCCGCAAACAGTATTATCGCGTTTTGGAACGTCGATAATTTTCGCTCGACGTCTTTCGCCTTTTACACAATACACCGGCGGCGCCTGAAAGCCAAGAAGACTCGCTACGGATCTATGCAAAACCACGCGCTCCGTCTCTCTCTCTCTCTCTCTCTCTCTCTCTCTCTCTCTCTCTCTCTCTCCTAATCCCGAACATCATTAAAGCCGGGGAGGAAAGCAGCAGCAAAAAACCGCACACAGAAGCCCAAAAGTCTTGGGAAACAGCGACTCAGGCCTGCGCTAGCTTCCGGCCAGCTAAGCCTCCTCTCCGACTGGGATATGGTAAGCGCGCGGCAAAAAGCGTAGTCGAGCCGTCTGGCCGGCGTTATCAGTGCAGCACTCAAGTCGTCGTCGTCGTCGTTGGGAGAGAGAGAGAGAGAGAGAGAGAGAGAGAAAGCGAGACTGGTAGTTGCAGATCTCGAGGCTAAGCAAAAGCAGTGTGCGAGGTGGAGAGGGTCGCTCTCTCTCTCTCTCTCTCTCTCTCTCTCTCTCTCTCTCTCTCTCTCTCGGTTTTAGGAGGGCTCGCTCGCGCGCGAGGTTAGGACGGCACACAGCGATGCCAGAGGGTTGAATATTCATTCGCGTTACATATGGATCAGCCCTGAGCGACGACGCGACCGGCGGCTCGAGGAGCTAAGAGCTGCGCGCCGGTAAGCACCGAGCGCTATGGCCCGTGTACGTGTGTGTGTGTGTCGACTGAAGGGAGACTGAGTGAGCGATATTGCGCTCTACTTTAAGCTTCTCTCCGAGACGAAATTTCGAGGAATAACTGCCTCTCAAAGGAGTGTTGCTCGCCGCCGCGATGTTGTTTCAGCTTTGAGAGAAGGTGTGCGCCTCTGTATTGGAAAAATTATCATCATCGCTGCTGAAAAGCTAGCCTTGAATCATCGTCCAGAGCGCTCGATCAAAGAAAGGAAAGCCCTTTCGCTTAGAGAGCGGCCATTTCGTTCATTTCCGGTCGAGTAGAGCGAAGAGAGGAGATCCATTTGCCGCCTCTCTAGGGGCGAGCACCTCGAGTCTGCGGAAGCTACCTTTCCCGCAAAGCCGTCCCATTGTGCGTCGTCGTCCCTCGACGCCGGCCGACTATACATAGATACGCGATGAGCAGTAGTCGTCCTCGTCCACCGTCCGTCAAAGACCGTCGGACTGCTGCTCGCTCGATTTACATTAGCCGCCGGCGGAGGTGCTTCTCATATTTAAAGGGCTGCCCCGGCCATTAGGGGCTGCGTCGCGCAATTATCGCTTTTCGATTTCAATTTCAGTCCGCCGCCGTGCGCCGCTGAAAGAAAGCGGTGTATAGAGCCGGGACATTTTTCGAAAGCTCGCCGTCGAAGGATCCTTGCGTCTTGAAAAGCTCGAGGAGGAGGAGGAGGAGCAAATCGTCAGGGGCGATGGGATAGCTTCGTAATGGCAGCGTCTACGGGAGAGAATGTCAATTTTCTTTTTGCGGACATTAGCAAGTGTTACGTTCACTCACTCTCAAGTTCACGAGCTAATCCAGTCTCGTACATCGTGTCTCTTACCTGGAACAGAAAAATACGGAAACGTTTCAGAGCGAGAAAAATAAGTTTGTTTGTAATGTCAAGCGCTGCGGTAAATAGTAAATTCGCCGAGAGAGAGAGAGAGAGAGAGAGAGAGAGAGAGAGAAAGAGAGAGCAAAGAATACGGGTCATCTTATACATCACACCTAGCGGGTGCTTAAAACTTTCCTTGATCATCCTCCCTCCGGGCGAAACTTTTAAAAACAGAGCGCATAGACTTGGCCCCGCGAAAAAAGCTCTCTCGACGGAGCTGGCCACGCAAACCGACTGTAAACTAGTTCCATTTGCCGTAAACAGCTTTAATTCCTCCTGGCAATTTGTCGAGAAAGAGAGTGTACGCGGTGTATACTATATATAGCCCACAGCACAGCAGAGGGCGCGGATGTGTACGTAAACGTCTGGTAACGAATTTTAGCACCGTTAATGTGACACAGTAAAGTGGATAAACCATAGATAAATTTTATCGTCCTCGACGCGAAGATTGCAGGGAAATTTATAACCAGGCAGTAGAACGCCAGTGGCTGAGGGCGGAGAGAGGCAACGGCGGTGGCGGCGGCGGCGGCGGAGACCCACTAAATCTTCGCGATTATCGCTAAGATTCTCGGACTCATGGCGATAGTAATGGTAGTACTAAGGGGTTAGCGCGCAGCTCTCCCGGAGCAGAGCAGAGCCACTACTCGGGGCAGCTCTGCAATTTCCAACTGCAAATTCCCTCTTATAACCATACGCGCGCAGTTTAGTTTATATACGTTGTGTACAGCGTCGCATACACACCCACTGCTCTCTCACGTCGTTAAGAAAAACCAGCGGGGAGGGAACACGACGGAGCGGAAAAAAGTTACTGCGCCCCGGCGAAAAATACTGGGCGTTACGAGATATATAACGTCTATCCGGCTGATAACGCACGGAGGCACGGAATTTTTTGTCGCGTGTGTTCTAGCACCAAACTTTATTCTCTCTCGCGCCATCTATTATACGTATGCGGATTCAAGAGGGTTATTACGAATTAATGGCAAGCGTCCGCTGTACAGAAATGAGCTCATTTAATCAGCGTTACACATGCCCCAAATGCATCCAGTAGCAGTCGAGTTTCGGGGACCGCTAGCGCGCTATTTGGCAGAGCCGAGCGAGGCCGTTACTACTAACACTTCCTGTTTCCACACTTTCCTGGCAAGCTCTCTTTCTCCGTCGCTGCCGCCGTAAAAATTCATCACTTCGAGAGAAAGAGAGGAGGGAAAAAGGGTCGGGCATCACGAAGAGGGACGTAACTTCATTTTTTTTTTTAATCATCAGAGATGGCTAAGATTCAAATTGGCTGGCGTACAAAAACAAAACTTCGCAGCGAACGAGGCATATTTTTCTTCGCGCGGCGCTCGCGACAAACGGAAACGCAAACAAATTCCGGGAGGATAATGGATCGTCACGAGGATTAAGAGAGAGAAGGTTGTCGGTATAAAATATATATTTCACGTTTTTCGTAAAAAAAAAACATTAAAATAAAAGCTTTTCTATAAAATATTTCATTTCGATGGGCCAGCCAGCTGTTAGCATTTGTGATAAAGCTCTGCTTCGCTCCGAAATTTATAGCGAGACGCGCGAACACGGCAGTGCGATATGAGTAACGAACGATACTTCCGTTTTTAATATACTTGGACACGGCGTCGGCAGATATGACCGATGCAAGCGCAAGTAAGCCGTCAGCGCGCAGGGAGCAAGTAGCGGCGCAACGGCGCGAAGAAAAAAAGCTCGGCACGACGTCGGCTGCTGCTGCTACAGCTGCGCGCGCTTGCCTGTAAAGTAGTTGATTCGCTCTGCCGTCCGATGGCAGCACGTGCCCGTGTGGAAGCTCGGCTTTATTTATACCTCGCTAGCCTGCTTTATAGGACTCTTTTCGCGATGATTTGTTTTTGATTTTTAACTCGCATCGACGCAGCGGCGGCAGCTCTTTTGATTAAAAAATTCAGTAACGTGGAAAGCGTTAAACACGAGTGCCATAATGTTTAAGCGGGTTTACTTTCGATATTAAAAACCAACGCTTTCATAAAACGAAGAATAAATACAGCGAAATTAAAATGTCTCTCGAGCGAATTTCGCGGGAAATTTTGAAGAAGACAAGCGTCGTATCTCCCTCCCGCCAAGCAGATACACGCGGATTTGGGAATCGGTTGCGCAATGACGCTCTCCTGCGCGTTTCTTCATCCTCCCCAGCGCAGTCGTCTCTCTTCGCATTCTGTCACGCGCGATAATCGTAAATCAGCTGGCTGGAATAATTTCAGCAGTCGCGCGCTGCCTGATCGAACGCCCGTCGCCAAAGCCGTAGAACGAAAGAAAGAAGAGAGCTGCACTGCTCCGCGAGCGGATCAGAGTAGGATGCGGAGCTCCAGCGATAAATAAACGGCGCGAGGAGTGAGAGAGAAAGAGAGAGATATGGAATTATTGATCTACGACTGTTCCCGCGATTTACGAGTGCGGGTAATGCATTCGGAATGCGTTTAACGGACGAAAGCCGCCCGTTATTCCTAGCCGGCACGACGACTTTGTTTAGCGTCGCGTGTGTGTTTGTATGTGCGCGAGCGTCTCCGCGAAATCCTTTCGGGAAAGTTTTCCGATATCTTTTGTGCACCGCGAAGGCTCATCTTTAATCCCCGGCGGCTTTACCGCGGCGCGATAGTTATACAGCAGAGGCTCCGGCAAGTCTGGCCGCTTATTCGCACTGCACCGGCAACTGATTAGCGTAGGCCGGCGAGCACGCGTACACGCTCGCGTTAGCGTCTTCTGCTCTCTCTCTCTCTCTCTCTCTCTCTCTCTCTCTCTCTCTCTCTCTCTCTCTCTCTCTCTCTCTCTGCGGGGAATTTGAAATTCCAATGCGCCACTGCGGCTAGAGTTTCGACAAGTGCTCTCTCTCTCTCTCTCTCTCTCTCTCTCTCTCTCTCTCTCTCTCTCTCTCTCTCTCTCTCTCTCTCTCTCCTCGTATTATCCGTGAATTATTGGACTTGCTCGGTGCACTTTTCGGGGGGCGAAGTTCTACGTGCGTTGTACTGTAAAAACGCGACAAATCGATCGCGCGGGACGAACAAACAAACGAGCGAGCTTCTCTCCCGCAAAAATCGCAACGCGCCACAACACACAGCAGCGCAAAAGCCTCATCAGATAAGCATCGTCGTCTGGCTGCTGTGGAAAACATCGACGCATCGATCGAGCCTCTCTTTCTGTCGCTCTTTTGATTGTTCTCCTGGGAATAGGGCGCCGCGGGTTTTCGGCTCGACGAGCGCGCAGCGAGAGCAGCGGTATAGCGCGCAGAATGAAAGCGCGCGCTTCGCGGCCCGCATCGCGCCGCCCCCGGAACAATGGCCTCGGCGCAGCAACATTATCCCTGGCCGCTTGACGATTCAGCGCGAATGAACGCGCGGATGCAATGCCAGCAGTACAGTGTATACTGTATACTGCACTCGGCACTCGACGGAAGAAGTAGCGCTGCTGCCCGACAAACGCATGTACAGAAAGAGAGAGAGAGAGAGAGAGAGAGAGAGAGAGAGAGAGAGCCGAGCAACGTTGTGGTTTTGCGAGTAGTGCGCTATTGGGCGCAGAGTCGCGAAAAGCCTTGTCGCAGCCTCTTTTGTTCGGAGATTAGAGAACGCGGCGCGAGATGAGGTGAAGGAGGCGAATCGATTCGAAAAGCGCGGCTTTATGTCGAGCGCGGAACAGCGGACAGGGATAAGGAATTGTCTCAGCTGCTGCGCAGCGTCGATTTATTTTAATCCAAATTGGAAAAAGCTTTCGATAAACTTCGCTCGATATAAGCGCTTGGAAAATAGAGTTTAGCGCGCTCTGCGGTTATATAAAGCTCTCGCGCGGGCGAAAGAGCTGGAAAAATGTCGGGTCAGCTGTTCTCCGAATCACTTCAGTGTAGGCCAGTCCGATACAATGCGATCCCCAAAGAGAAAGAGGAGGGAGAGAGGACGCAGTGATAAAAGAGGGGATCAATTCTAGAGGGGGGATGAGACCAGAACCCGCGAATGTGTGTGGGACGACTCAGCGTCACTCGAAAATAATCGCCATTCTCTCTTTCTGACCGTATGACGGGCTGCAATCAAACCGAGATTCGCCGTCGCCGCAGCGCGTCTCTTGCGTCACTTGACGCACAAAGCTCCGAAGGAATTCTCCAGTTTCCTTCGCGAATTTCGCGCAAGGCGGGGGTGGGATCGGCGGGAAAAAAAGAAGCGAATTCCAGCGCTCGTAAAGGGCCGCTTCTTCTTCTTCTTCGTCTTTGGGCTCTATGAGGGATGAGTCGCTGGATCTGCTTCTTCTTCTCGAAGGAGACGAGGAGCAATGAAAAGGAAGAGAAGAAGTGGAGAGAGGCGGCGGCGCAGCTAGTCGTCGAAAGATGAAACGCGCGCGCTGCGAGAGAACCGACGAAGAAAATTGAAAAGAGCCCGTACGAGGGAGAGAGAGAAAGAGAGGCTGTGTTGAAAAATTTCAACATCCGCATGAATTATTCCGTCTCCCGAACAGACGACGAGTGTTTCTGCCTGAGCGGGTGTTTTAAATAATTTCCGATCCGCACCGAGGAACGCGCGTCTTATCACTGTATAATAGCACATTGCAAGGAATTTCGTACATCGAATTGTGATTATGATTCTTCCTTCTGCGCGAACGTCAGCCCACACGTAGACGGGCTTCGAAACTTTTCCCATCAATTTGTGCAAACCCCGAGGGGACATCATAATAAACAAATCAATCACTCCGTCGCGCTCTTTCTACAAGGATTCACGTTCGCATTACCATTTCCTTAGGCACACCCTAATATCCGAGGCCCAACACATCCCTCTCTCCCACTTTTATTTTCCGGCTCTCCTTTCAGAAGCCCGAGCCCTATTCGCGCAGCGAACCCTTTTGGGATACGCGGCGAGAGCTCGAATACCCGCGCAGTCGTGGAAATTATTATGCTAATTTCGCCGATACCCGGAGAGAGAATTTTTCCCCCGGCGCTCCCCGGAATTTCGAGCGCGCGCGCGCGAAATTGTTGACGGCTTGAATGCTCGCCCGGCCTTTTAGAATCCATAAATTTCGCGGATTAAAGAGTTCGGATTTGCGATCCTTTTTTTCGAATCGCTGAACATGGATGAACAAATTTTGTTGTCGCGCTTTCGTGGAAAAGCGCTGCTGAACGCTGTTACAAAGTTGCTTAGGGAAAAGAAACGTCACGCACCGTTTTCGAATTTCAGCGTTATATACGAAAGTTGGAGCGCGCACCGACAGCTTTTTGCCCCGCGGCAAAGAGACGATCCAGCGAGTTGTAGCCGCCGTAAACATCATAAAGAAGATTGTCTTAGGAGTATGTGTGTGCGCCGCGTATATCGCGACAATATAAATCTAAAAGTTTCGAATTTTCTTGCAAATCGAATCGATGCGCGCCGCGAGTATAGCGAGGGAGATATTCTTCCCTCCCGGAAAATCCTTCCTACGCAGCGGAGTCTAAAAAGAAAATAATACACGCTGCAGGAGCGCAGCTCGTGCTTAAATTCCAAAAGCGCAGCGAGTCCGGCAAAAGTTTCTTATTTCCGGCAAGCCCTTACTATACCACCGCCTATACTCACTTCCATCAAGTTGCGCGCGGGCGGCATCTCTCCTCTCTCTATTTTAAAGAAATTCAAATCCTATCTTGATACGAAAGTTGCTGCGCAAGAGAGGGAGAGAGGGAGAGGGAGACGGAAAGAGAGTAGCTGACGCGACGGAATTGCCAGAGCCAATCGGATAAGTGTATTCCCATAGAGCCGCGGTGCCGCGTCCAATCAGATAGCCGAGCGGCCGCCGCGGGGGCCTTTGACGTTTCTCATGCCTTGTCGCGCTGCGATCTCTGTCTCGCTGCTGCTGCTGCCGCTGCAGTCGATGCCGGCAACACGATCTTTGCATAAAATGAGAAGAAAAGCTCCGGGAAATGAATCAAACGGCCCGACGTTTCAATTATTTCTCGCGAGTTACGGGCAAGAGAAAGAGAGGGAAAGAGATACTCGCCTCCTTACTCTCGCTTCTGTACACATTGCATTGTCATCCCTTCTTCCCTGCTCGCGCGGCGCAGCCGTCCTTAGTTATGCGCCCGAAAGAGAGAGAGAGAGAGAGAGAGAGAGAGAGAGAGAGAGAGAGAGAGAGAGCGGGGAAGAATCAATCGGTCGCCTTCGTTTTAATTAACGTCCTCCCACAGTAGCAGCAGCAGTAGTCTTCAGGAGTCGACGGAGCGACTTTTTCCATTCCACTTGACCGTCATTCCGCGGCACGTACAACTCATTACTAAGCCGAGAGGGTGCATCAGTCTCCTGCTTTTGACTTTTAATCTTTTCTAAAGACACTCGATATGCTGACTTTTCAGATTTCACTCACTCGAACCTGTTGTTTGTTGCGCTTGTACATTGTTTATCTGCGGGAGCTTATTGAAAATTATTGGATTTTTCTCGAGAGCTGCACCCTCCACGCTTTAACATTCGTCTCTCGTTCTCATCCAGCATTGATTTTTGCGACGGCTCCAAAAGTATACCAGTCAGCTTCTATACGAGTAAATAAATCCCCCAGACAGTAGCCGGGGTATCGTTGCAATTCTCCAAATTAACGTCGGTAATCGGAAATGGGCAGCAGCAGTAGCAAGGGGCTAACCTGATTACTTGCTCTGGCTTGCGATTCTGACGTCTCGCTTCGCTGATTGACCGAGAGAGCAAGCGAGAGTTGCCCGGCCGATGACGTTATGCGCAGCAGCGGCGACCGATCCAATCATTCGCTCTCCTCCCCACTGCTCATTAATGTGGATACTCATTATGGCGGCGAGGCACCGCTAATCCTATTGATCCAACGGAGCAGCATCGCTCCATATGCCCCTATAATGCGAGGGAGTCGAGGATATGTTTGAATTGTGCGTGGACACCGTTAATTAAACTTTTTTTTTCACTGCGATATCCGCAATTTCCATCGCCCAAAAGAAAATCAAAAAACAGCGAATTCTCGAACCGAAGGCAACACATTTCGCAACGCGTCAAAATAAAAACAAAACGTCGCAGCTACGACGGCGAGAAATAAAAAACAAACGGTGTGTTCTCGTTTCCCGGTGGGCCGCGAAACGTAACCACACTTTATCCGCCGTAAAAGTTCGAAATATAAATATAACGCGCAGCAGCTGACAAACAGAAAAATGACAACCACCGGCGGCGGCGGCGGCAACGAGGAGGGAAAAAATTCTCGCCCGCGAGAATCGAAAAACTTTAGGAATTCAACGCTAGGACGCACAGGGGTTCACCCATAAATTCCAGCTTTCGCCCGAGAGCGCCAAAAAGAGTCCACGCGCGACGACCACCACTATGCGAATTTTTCAAACGGCATTTTACGATATTCGCGCGAGCGAGCGAGTGTGTGCATACTAAAAACAAAAAATAAAAAAATTAAAAGAGGGACACCGATCGGAGTGTTTAGCCCAGGGGTGACACGGCCGCGCCGCACACTGTATACGCGGCAAAAGTTCGGCTCGCTAGCCTCTCTCCGGCATGCACAGTTTCGAGCGCGTTTAGCGTGATATACGATTTGCGCATCGCTTTGCTACACCCTCCCGAAAAGAGAGGAAGAGCATAGCGATATTAATCGCTCGGGAGATTCATTTTTACGACGTTGTTTTATTTTTTCCGCGCTTTTTTTACTTTCCCCCAGCCCCGAAAAATTGCTCCAACAGTTTGCAGTTTTCTCTCGCGTGTAACGAATAAACACACGTATAAATTCGAGTTAACGGTGTGTACTGCCGCCGCGGACTGCTGCCGTCGCCGCTGCCACCGCTGCTGCTGTGTTTTTTTCTCCTTCCGGTGAAGCGGTCGACGCTTTTCCGAAAGTATTTGCCCGCGTCGATGTTTCGCGCTTTTCGATTAGAGAGTGCTCTGCTGCTGCCATCGACGAAAATATTACGATAGCGAACAGTGGCCATGGTTTTCGCAGCGGGACTAAGCGGATCACGTCGAGTTTTTTTTCCGATTGTATGCTATATTGAAGAGCAGAGTCGCGAGCAATTAAATAACGTTCTCTGGCGAAAAAAATATTTGCGAAGCGAACGAGGGCGAAATTTAATAAGCCGTCTTTAAACGAGAGCGATAATCCGGCGAACGCGCACACCAACTCTTTGAACAAATAATCGTTACACGATTTAACAGGCGCAGGCGCATTGGTAAGGGCGCGGTATAAACCGAGCTCTCGCGCGCGCGAATTTATTGTAATGACGATAGTTTTGTCGTCATTTAACGCCGATAAAGTTGGCGCGCCGGTCGTCCGGCTATCGCACGGAGTATCTCGCTCGCACGAGGGAGAGCGAAAACATCGGACTACTGGCTATACTAATCGATAAATGCAAAGGATAAAGGGGTACCGGCGGCTTTAACACTAGCTTTAGTCACCGCAGCGCTGCAATGACCATGTAATTTAGAAGCGTAATTGTTTTATCGTCGTTTAAAGATAATGTAGGTCCCTCTTATTAGCAAGGGTATTATTAACACACAAACGTATACACACAGATAGAGCGCCTTTCTCTCTTGGGTTCGCCGCTGCTGTTATACCGCTGTTGCTTCGATAGTCGGAAGCGTCTGAACTTGCGAGGTTTCGATTATGTGTCTGTATGTGTGTGTGTGTGATGCGCATTTGCAGCTAATACGCGCAGGGGAGACGACAAGGTTTTATCACGTGTAGTTCTGGGACTGAGATGATAAATATGGAGACGTACTTCTAACAAATGCAAAAAATAAAATTTTACTACAATCAAATCTTCAGGACTCGGACAGTTATAGCACAAGCGGCCCAAGCAAGTACAGGTGGTATACCGGTATATCAACACTAGACGCTGATTTCTATAAGAGAAATGGATAATTGACTATGCGCCACCTATGGGCGCTAGCCAGACACTAGAGAGCTGGAATATTCAAGCGAAGAACAGATGACCAGTCCAAAACTGTCATGCTTCACACGCGTTGGCGCTATTAAGGCTTAAAGCTCCACGTGTAGAGAGCACTAGAGCGGCGGAACTTTTTTCTTTATCCAATCCCCCCCCCCCCCACCTCAGCAGAGACTAATTTCTCGAGGCGCGTATAAACTCAATTTGGACGCAGCTCGCAGTACATCGCAGCCCACACGGCCTCGAAAAATTCTTCTCCTCGACGCACGCGCACCTCTGGTTTAATTAGCACAACTAGCCATCCGCTCTCGGCAACGTAACGACGAGTCAGCCGCGGTGGCAATCTTCCCCCGCCGCGCCGCAGAGTTTGCCAATATAGTTTCGCGCTGCTGTCTCCGCTGCTGCTCTGCAGAGGCGCCCGCATGGCTTTGTCGCGCGTGAAACCAGAAACTATTGTGGGCGTCGGTGTCGAGTGATATAGAGAAGAGAAAGAGGCGGCAGATTTTTGGCCTGATTTATTACGTTTTAATTAAAACTTTTGGCCAGCCGAGAGAGAGAGAGAGAGAGAGAGAAAGCTTTTACGTCCGAATGTGCGGATGGCTTTGGCTGTTCGCTAAAAGGCCTTGACTCGAGTGCGGAATATAGAAAGGATTGCTCGACGAGGGCGAATTAGAAAGAGGTAATCCTATTATGCGGACTATAGATTTTTGCGGGAACGCTCCGGTTTCGTCGAATGTGATCTCTTTCTTTTGTGGGCGGCGTGAAACAAATCAATTTGGACATGAAAAGGACGTCGAAATTAATTTCCAAAGTTAATAGAAGCGATTCGCGGATAAACGCATGCATCGGCGGCCAAAGGAGCAGCCGAGAAAGCCGCGTGAACGAAGGTAAACGGAGAGCTTGTCACGTGCGCATCCCCCTCGACTTGCGCATCTCACCTCGATGCACGAGCGCCTCCGTTCGAATCCGGGTTAGCCGCACACATACACACACCCACACGGCCTCCTCCTAATTAAAATGTTAAGCCGCTCGCCAACTAATTTTCAGCACAGCCAGGAGGACCCCGCTCGCGAGATTTATAGCGGCGAGTATCAGCCCCTCGCACGCGCGCAGAGTGCAGTGCAGCCGCGAAATCCCCGTAAATCGAGTTGCGGCGGTGCATATGGCATCGGATAGTGGGGCGGCGGGGGGGAGTACGCGCGAATTTTACAAGCCCGGGATTTATTGACCAACGATGAAAAGATCGCGTTGGCTTTTGCCACTCTATCGCGCGAGGGAGAGAGAGAGCTTGTTTTGGATTTTCGAGGGAGAGGCTTGCTGCTGCTGGGGCTGTTTTGCGGGAAAGGGGTCGAGGGAATTAATTAGGATACGATAAGCGCGAACTGGCTTTAGGCGCGGGCGGCTGGTTATTAATGGCCTGACACGCGGCCTGCTCGCTCGCGCGAGAGACCCTTTTTTGCCAATCGAAGTCTGTAGATTTGACGCCGATGTATTTGCAAAACAGTGAATCGGAGAGCGCGAGCCTTTGTTTTTGTTTTATACGCACGCGCGATAAATCTGCCGCGGCGAGAGGCTGCCTCGAAAACAATCTAACTTTGTCATCAGCCAATTAATTCGCGCGCGCGACTACTACTACCCCACTGTCGAGGCAGCAGCCACTTCTCTCCCACTCAATTTCCATGATAAAGTCGAGTTATTACAAGAATCATCAAGCTCGACCAATAAAACGTTTAGCCTTTAAGTACGTGTGTACACGAAAACTCTCCCGAGGGGCGTCCCGACACTCTCTCTCTCTTTTTGCTTCCTCCTCGTAGTCCCCCAGCACATTCGCGTGTAATACGCGCATTCATCTACCGGCGCTCGTGGTGTATTTACAGAGACGCGCGCGACACGCTCATTAAATTCAGACTCCGTGATTCAGCGTGATTTACTTAATGACGAAGCGAGTACGTCGCACGCGTGTGAAAAACAAAAGTGCAGCAGCTTGCAGGCCAACTCGAGGATTTTCGAAAAGCTCATGCGCAGAGCAGTGTTTTGTCAGATGTCGCGGGTGCCAAAACCTTCGGCCGCGCTGCACTTTTACAGACGCGAGACGCTTTTTGCGGGATATTCGCGCGCGCGGTATTTATAGGCGGCGGGGAGACTATTTTCGGATAGGCCGACTACCACTGCTCTCGCATTGATACCGAGCGGCGAGAATCGCGGTCACGTGTTGCGAAAACTCGGGAGCTCGTTTCCGAGAAAGAATCAGCGTCGCGCTGTGTTTCGATTGATGCTGACAAATGGTGATTATTAATAGATTCATAACCGGACACCGCAGCGTGTTATCAGTCGCGCGTGTAAACGATGCTTCTCGCGATTCACGCGAAATAATTAGCACGTACGCAAATTGCTTAATAAAAGCCGCGCGGGAAATATGGGATGATACGATGGTATTAATTTTATGGTTAACACGCGCTGCTTGTCCGGGGTTTAAATACAATCATTTATAGAGCTTAATGGGCATGTGATTGTGACGTGTGCGGCGTCGGTGGCAGCAGCTCTCGAATGTATTTTGGCTCGAAAACATGTTGTCATCGCCGCTGCGCGTATGCGGCAGGGAAGAAACAAATAGAAATGTGCACGGGCCGCACTAATTTGATTATTCCTACTTTGTTTCGCGCGGTCCGACGTTCGTGCCAAATGTCGCTCATTCTATTGCCTTTGAATGCCCTGTTCTGCTGCGGGGGTAGAGGGAAAGCCGGCGTGTGATTCTGAATCGCAGAAGAGAAATTCACGCCTCGCGGCATCTTTATGATACGTTTATCCCGCGAGCATTAAAAGACAATGAGCGATTCATTAATGAAAAACGGCCGGTTTGTTATTCAAATGGGGGAAACTTTCAACGAACTCACTGACTCGCTTCATCTCGGGCAGTTAAAAGTCGTCGCGACTAGAAAGGGTAAGACGCACTTCTCGAATCAATCCCAAGGTGTCTATCACACATTTATATATATATATATCGATCACAATTGCACTCTCTCTCGCTCCGCGCGACACAGCGATCGGCACATATAGACTAGTCGTCGGTAGTTACATCTCGCTCGAGCGACGTTTACGCCTATTCCCGGAGAATAAAGCCTCGTGCGCGGCGTCGACGGCGGCAGCAGCCTCTTGATAGGGGCCAGCGACTTGGTCCTAGAGCTCTCGCGTGCACTTTAACGGTGTTGCGCGTGAGCGTGTAATGCCCGCGCATTACAGGGCCGCATCGTAAAAGCTAGCCCGTTAAGCGCGAGCGCCGGGCCCTCCATAAAATTCGAGATGCTCGCGCGCTGCGGAAGGATCGACGTCCGGCTGATCTATGGCTCACGCACACACACGCAGGCATCGAGGTATATAGGAAAAAAGTACGCCGATCGTTTCGCCGGATATGCGGGGGAAGAGATTTTTTCCCCGAGATTATGCTTTTACGGCTGGAGCTCGGCGCGGAGTCGAAAATGGAAAAATTTCGATTGCGGGGAACGATTGGAATTCAATCTGCTCGCCGCAAAATGGAAAATCGCGCGGGAATCTTACCATACGCGTCATTAAATATATATATATATATATATATATATATATCGCTCGAAGCTCTTCACACGCTATGCATACTCGCGAAAGTCAACGTCGGCCGGCTCGGTAATTGCACTTCGGATGCTAACGAAATATATAATCCATCGGCGCAGGGGGGCGCGTATCAGAAGCGCGCAATATAATCGACTTAGCTTTGGTAAGGGCGGCGGCACGATGGCTCTCGGGCTTTACCATTTCCCTCGGGATAAAGCGAGGAGTTTCACACGATTATCGGACTCGTAAATAGGCTGCGACGAGAATTTTCGATAGCCGTAGCAGCAGCAGCAGCGAACTCTCCAGAGCTACGTGATTTTCGCAGACTGGATTAAGCGCGCATACTAGTGAGAGAGATTAAATTACGACTCCCGGATATTTTATCTCGGAGATACCCGCGGAACAGCGTGGATTTCGAGGAATAAAAGCAACAATTCACCTGCGCGGAAAATTCGCATACACGAGCATCCTTACTAGCATGCCGCGCCAGGCTCGCTCGCTTCTTAATTGCGCCCGTACGTTTTATCGACGCGAAGCTTCCTCCTCAGCAGCAGCGGCGCGCCGGGTGGTTAGCTCGACACATAAAGCGGCGACGCCGGGGCGAGAGAAACGGCGTGTGCAGCCGGTGCGGTTAATCGAAGAATAAATAAGGGCGTATACGCGCTTGTAGACGCGACTCACGCTGGGTCCCGCCGCGCCGCGGGTGAGCTTAACGCGGAAATCGCGTGCGGAACGCGTCATCGCGCCCGCGCAAGCGAGAGGCGCCAACCTTGTACGTGTGCGTGCGTGTGTGTACCTGCGGAGATCGCTAATTTATAGGTGGGAAAGACCGCTGGCGGTAGTCGTTTGCGATTTTTGCGGACCAGTTCGTTATACGGATCCGCTCTTGGATTTTTGTGTTTCGTATTGTGACGGCGGTGTGAGAAAGATCCGCGCGGGCTTGTATGTACACAGCGGCGCTTGATGTCGGCGGCGGCGAATCGTGCGAGGAATCGTTTACGTTATTAATTGAGTTGCCGGGGATGCTGCGGAGTGGCTTCATTACGCTCTCTAATGTACAAACACTGATCATCCAGACGTGTGGGTGCGAGAGCCCACCTTTTAACGAGCGCGAAAAGGTGATATATGCCGCACCGTGGAAATAATTCCACGCCGTTATTTATCGCCTTTATTCCAGAGTAAAAAGCATCGATCGCCGCCGATTGAACGCGCGATGAAAGCTGTTACACCGCCGCGCGCGTTGATTACGGCCTGTAAAACCTTAATTAATCACCGGCTCATTAACGCGTTTAAAATGTATACAACGGCACAATTGACGATGAAAAGGGGGGGGGGGGAAGATCCTCTCATCGTCGGATTCCAAAACAAGCACCCTCATCGCATTCAATATCACAACTATGGAACAACAACGAGGCAAATTAACAGCTCGCGGCGACGCGCGACGGTGATACGCCACCTGAACACAAAGCTTTAGATGCGGCGCATCAAGCGTCGCTCTCACTCTAATATACAAGATTAATTCGCGAGAGCTTTCAGTGGAGCGATGAAGGGTCTCTTCCCCCACACTAAGGCCATTCGAAGCTCGGTGTGACGACACCGAGGGCGCGCGCGGGTATAATGCATTATATTCCCGTGTCTCGTATAATGCACGAGCTTCGCAACTTGCAAGGTAAACGTGCGCCTCTCCTTCAAAAGAATTTAACTGCGCTGCTGCTGTTCCAAAAGTCTCCCTTATCGCGGCGAAATAAAATATATCGCTCGACTGTCTCTAAAAATAGGATTATATAATTCTAATCCGCAAGACACGCGCAGCGCGTGAGCATATCCCAGTGTGCCTTGGAAAATTGGCCGCCTACTCGCGCGCATTATCAAGCAGCTCGCGCCAAGGAGGAGGCCGTGAGGAGCTCTACACCCACACCTTACCCCCCGGAGAGAGCTGATAAGGACACGACGCTCTCCACGGCACTTACACGTACACACACGTGCGAGCGTGACAGAAGCATACGTTCGCATATATAGTAGCAGAGGTATAGTAGCCGCGCGCGCGGGGAGGCGGTCACGGTACATCTCGTGCTGTATAGAGCTACTGCTGACGAACGCGCGCGCCTTTCACTCGGCCTGATAAATTACTCAACCCTTGACGACGCGCTCGCTGCCGTTTTGTAAGGGCTGGCTATCGTTCGCCTAGCTGCATCATTGAGTTTTTATTTTTCGAATGTAGAAGAGCTTGATTCCGGCATTTTTTGGGATATCGCGTTATTTGAGAAAAATGAATGAATTTATTCACTAAATCATCAAAAGTGAAAGAAAATTGCTGCACACGTTTTCTGCACTGCGTAATAAATCGAAGAGCGAAAAAAACTAAAAAAAGGCACCGCGAGATTCGAATATCTAGCCAGTCTGGCAAGTGCCGACATCTAGCGGAATTTCCGGCAACACCGCACTAGAGCTTTAACGCTCAAGCCAACCGGGAAAACAATTTTCTCGCAAATACAAATCGACGAACGACAAAATATTGTCATGACCGACAACCAAAGATTAAATCCAATGTTGTTCGATAACAATTATTCGAGACCCGGCGGTAATATTTTCTCCTTATTACGGTCAACTTTTTAATCCCAACGTTTCGCGCGCACGTTATCCGACGCCAGAGTGCCAATTACTCCGTCCTTACGCACCTCGGAGATACTCTCGATAAATCACGATTAATTATAATATACTTAACAATTAATAATAAAATACCTCGAGAGATCGTGCGAGACAGGTGTCCGACGTCCCGTCGGATCATCATCCTGCAATTTATAGATTAATAACTCTTATACAATTATACTCCATTTAAGCCGTCAATTTCGAGCGCGTGCACCTGATATGTAAAGAATGGCGATCGGCAGCGATCGCAACTTGCGCGGGAAGCTTATCGCCCAATAAATTCTACTTCTGTAAGGAATATAAAGCCGCTGGTCTACTCCTTCTTCCTCGCCTCTTATCACATACTCTCTTCTCTTTTTGCCGCCTCTCCCTCCAGAGCTTCTTCCTCTCTCGCTCTCTTTTTGCGCAGCGGCGGGTCCCAAGATCTTGGTAATTATTGCCCCCGACGAGTTCCAACTAAATTTTCCGCTAACTATAATTTACGATCGAATTAACGGATCGCGAGTCGCGGCGGAGAATTATCGGCATGGCGGAGGAATTTTCCACCTCTTTTTTCGTCTTCAAATTCACCGGAAAATCACTCGCGAGCCAAGTCGATTAATTATTCAGCAAGTATACGCCCGCAAGAGAGAGAAAGAGCGGTGATAATTAAGTTCGTCATTTTGTTTCTGAAGTCGGCCGCGGGACGCTCTCAATTATAGACGGTTTACTTTTATCTCCAATCGAAGAGAGACAGAGAGAAAAATCCAATTGTCAGGCGGACGGTTCCGATATCCCGATTTATCCTTCGTCGAGCTGTAAAATTAACAAAACCCGCGTCTTCACGGAAACTGCACCGTTAACGTTTGGTACTCGCTCTCTCCTCTCCCGTCTAATTGAGATTAGTTAGCGACTGCCTCGTCCTTCGGGCTCTTGGGATAGTTTGTTCATTAGCGAGTCGTCTTTTTTTTGCGCTCCCAAGCTGCTCGCAGGCGAGGAAAGTACCTGCGTGTATTTTTCTTTACAACTTCTCTCTACCCGCGAAGGGGAGGGAGGTGAACCTTAACGAATGTGGCCAACTTCGTCTTGTTATAATTGCGAAGATTCCTCGAAGAGAGCGCGCGAGCACGCGACTACGGCTGCTTCCCGGAAAAACGAATGGTTATACTCGCTCGCGAGTTCTAGAGAAAGAGAAAAATCAATCTCCCGCACTGCTCGCTAGCGGTATATTTTAAGCTTTATCCATTTCTCGACCATCTATCAAACGTCGCCATAAAAATTCAATCCTATATAAGGAGAGGAGAGTCGCGCGGCGCCCTGTAGCCCCGAAAAAACAATATATCCTCCCCGCGAAACTTGTTGAAACGAAATCTAGTACCGCTCGTCGCATCGATCTTATCTCTCTCGGCGTGCAGTTTTGCTCGAATATCTCTCCGGGGCCGGTATCATCCGGCGAGATCTCATTCGAGCGGAGCCACAACTCTCTCTCCCTTGCGCTCACGCATACACGCGTGCAGGCCATAGATCACAGAAGCGACCCTTAGACCGAGCTGCGACGCGACCCCCATGCCACACACGGGCTAACCATTAATTTACAACCCGCAGAGTCACCGCCACCCCTTTACCCTCCTCCTCCCCCTCCACCTCCTCAGGATTCCCGGTCCCTTTGCAGCGAGCGGCGCGCGGATATGAGCTACGAGCGACGCCGTCCCCGGGAATCTGGCCGCCGCGCCGAGAGCCCCTTTTCGCGATTCATCTATATCGCCTTGACCCTTTCGCCGCGCGCGGCGCCTCTATCTCCCTCCGCGTCTTATGTATCTTTCGAGCGGCTTTGACACACACGTACAGCCCTAGGCGCCTAGCTGCGTCCTTTCAGCCCCCCGTTTTGTTTGTCTGCAGATAAAAGAACACGCTTACACGGACCTTACACGCTTCCCTCTCCGCCGCTCGCGCGCGAGGGTAATTGACTGGAAGAAGGATATTCCGCTCTGGAAGAATATGATTGTGCGGAACCAGCGACGTTCGTTCGTTTATTTAAACTAAAATAGACAAAGCGTACGTGGCTAAACTGTACAACCTCGATCGCGGCGGAATCTTCCAACAAAACCCCGCTCGCGATCATAATGCAGAGCGCGTGTCCGCATGGAACCGCTGCCAAGCGCAATTCGCCGCAACGAGGGCAGTCCCGCTACGAACCGGAGCTAATGGAGGGGGTACAGCTGGCTGGAGGAAAAAGAGCACAAGTGGCGAATTGTATAAAGCACACACTCACTCGGGCGCGCGGTAATTACGGTAATAAAATAATGACAGGTTGCTCGGCCAGTCCAAGTACCTCCCACCTTTCGATCTCTCGTGCACACACTGGACAACGTAGAGCGCAATCGTAATTAACGTGTCGCGCACGTGTGCGGCGGTGGCGCAAAAAACGAGGTGACGGAGAGAAGAAAGGGTGTATAAGGAGTCTTCGAAGGGGTGACGGCAATTACGGCCGCGCGCGCGCGAGCGAGGAGTTAATTTATACGGCGTGAGTCGCAGGTTACTGCTGGACGTGAGGGATGGCGCGAGATATCGCCTACTTCTACCACTACCACTGCAGGCAGCTCCGCGTGTTTTTAATTAATTTTGAATTTCGCTACCCGGGAAATTACCGGCGGCTCGAGAGATGCTCGCATCCGCAGTTCGGAAATCCAAGGTACATAAATCGCGAGAGGCATTCCCAAGCCACCGGCCGAACGATTTCGCGCCGATTCGTACCAGTCTCACTGCTAGAGCGTAGGAGGCGCCGCGTCGCGTCCAAGTATTCTAAGCATCCGGGCGAATCGCAAGTTTCGAATTTCAATTAGCGTCGGAAACCTGAATAATGTCGATGGATATAGCGCAAGCTAGCGGGCCGCGTTTATAACCTATACACGCGAAGAGAAAGCAGAGAAAGGGTTGGCGAAACTCCTAATTGTTGGAGATACTCCAGGCTCGACGAGAGACAATGGCGGGAGAGGCGCGGGACTTTGATTACTCGCAGGCTTTATTTCCGCTTAATAAGCGGGCGTGAACCACGCTTTATATAACTCGACAGACAGAAGTAAGTTGTCTTACGTTTCTCGCCTTTATACTTGTCCGGCAACTTTCGACGAGAGCCTCGGCGTTGGCGATGGCATAGCCGGGGATGGAATTAAGACAGCCCTCTCCCATCCCTCTTTAAGCGCGGATTATAAAGTAGCTACGGGGAATTTGACAGCGGGAACTTGCAACGCCGATTATTGTTTCCCTCGTCCCTCTCTTTTTTCGCCGCTACTGCTTTCCATCGTGTTCGTCCGGAAAAAGTTTTAAACGCCGATTATAACTCCAAGTTATTCTCTCTCTCTCTCCGATGGATTTACACGCCGAGTTGATGGAAATTCCTCGATTGATTTCCAAGCGCGGGAATAATACAATACGACGAATAACACGTCGTTAACGGACTCGGAGATCCGTACGTCAACAATTTCGACAAAGGCGTTTCGACAGTCACCCCAGTACAATGGACACATTATTGCGCAATGAAAGCTCGGAAAACAGTGGCCATCGGGGAAAAAAATGAGGTCAGCCACCCGGCGCAAAGAATCTCGCTTGCACGGCTCGGCGCGTGAAAAAATCGTGCGCGTTGCGTTATTTACGAAGTGACTCAACGCTAATATTTTTAGAGACGCGGAAGCGCCTTCGCGCGCGTGTCAATCATTTTTCGCCGCACGTTTTTCCGGATCGAACGCATCATCGTCTACTCTACTCGCCCACGACTTGTATAGGTGGGGGAAGGGGATGGCCCGGATACTCTCGGCAGAGTTACAGGCAGCACGTGCCGTAAACGTTGCCAATCCTCGCGCGTTCGCGCCAGCCGGAGAAATGAATATCCCCATCGTCTCGAAATAGCATGCTTTTTTCACGATATTTTTGACGCGGGCCAGGAGAAAAAATGAACGCGTAACCGATCGCTTTTCACGAAGACTGACTGTCACTCGAAAAGCGCTTATTTTTCTGAGCGGGAATTGATGCGAGGAGATCGAGAGACTCCGATGAATAATGGAGCGAGATGGCCGGTAATTTGCGCTGAATAATTTTCGAAGATTTTCGGGCGGCGGCGATGATGACGATGATGCACTCGAATGAAGCTTCGACGTATTTGTATTTCGAACGATTTTGATTAACGGTCTAGCTTGATTGATGGACCTTGCAGGCAATTTAAAATTCATAAAAGCCGCTCTCCGATCTACCTCTCAGATCGGGAATGAATTATTTCGCGCGGGAGTGTATAATTTGCGCGAATGATAAAAATTAATTCGAAAGAGAAAATAATCGCACTCTAATTATGAATCAATGTAGGCCTCTCTCTGAAAAGTCGGGTAAAAGTTCCGCCAAAAGTGTGTTATACGACGTGGCGCGCGATCGAACGTTGCGGCGAATTATATACATCACGCTCGGCTCGGTATAATTTAAGTCAAGTGACTCGCGCGCACGCGCTCGTTGCCTCCAGTTACCGCATACTTTATTGACGATTATCCGCGCACACGCGAGAGAGAGAGAGAGAGAGAGAGAGAGAGAGAGAGAGAGAGAGAGAGACCGTATTATAATATTACACACAGTAATTCGGGAAAATTAAGACCCATCATGATGGTAATCGTTATATCCCCCCTCCCTACCCCCTTCACATTGTAGGCCCTTGTGTTTCGAGCATTAATGGATCAATGACGCAAAGCTATTCTCGCTCGCTCAAAAGTGACGCCGAAATTCGAAATCACGTTCGCCGCTACGCTCGCGGTAGTTAATTTAGCCGCAGGATTATTATAATGCAGCTGCGCCTAAATAATGCGGCAAATGCAGCGCGCATGATACGCTAGAAAGTGAATCTGCATAGAGTGGCCTTTGTGAATTTGTGATTTTCTCGGCACGTTATTGTTTTATTATTCTCAAATTAATACAGCGGTGATGATGGATTCGTTTTATCAACGAGTAATTAAAGTTGCACAGCGCACTCGACGATCTTAATTAGGAACTGGTAATATCGCGGAGGCGCATCGTTTCTCAAATCGAGATACGAAGCTCTAAACCGCTTTCCTCCTAATTACACATGCCCAAGGACTCACCTTGATCGTCGCGTAGTTGGATCTTTCATGACCATGACCTCTGTGATGTCGCCGTACTTGGTGAAGTACTCTCTCAGGCTCTCTGTAACAAAAGAATTAATTATTTAGCTAAAAAATTTAATTTCGTTTCTTTGTTATGAATATATTTTTACAAGGCTACATCTCTCTCGGTTTAATTAAAAGTTCTCGTATAGATCAGGATTCGCAGCGTGTCTACAAAACAAAAGCATACATCCAAAAGTTCGAGCGAATTTTTTTCATCACGCCTCGAATTTTCAAGGATTTCGCGCTAGCAGCAGCAGCAGCAGAGCAGTGAAAATCAAAGCACTGAAGATTTACTTTTATCGCTGGCGACATCTTGCAAAATGAAAAATCGCAATATTGAGATCCGAGAGAGAGAGAGAGAGAGAGAGAGAGAGAGAGAGAGAGAGAGAGAGAGAGAGAGGGGAGAGAACAAACGGAGCAGTAGCTTCGCTCTATCCCTTTCTGCGCGCGCGCGCGAGCCAGTCGCCGTAACTCACGAGAATTGACCGTAAAAGTGCGGAACGGGGCTGATGCAGGGGCGGCAGGGAGAAGAGAGCCGCTGAATTTATGGAGGAATCAAACTCCCAGAGTCGTTAACGTACTGGTCTATTAATTGTTTCCGTTTCTCTCGCTGTCTTGCTCTGCGAGCTCCCGCTTGCGACGACTCGATAAGTGTGCGTTGTAAACTCGGCGTGATCCACGGCGCGATCGCGCGAGAGCTGCAAAACTTTTATCCGCCAGCGCGTATATAGTTCTAGTGCTTTCAGCTTTCTCTCTCTCTCTCTCTCTCTCTCTCTCTCTCTCTCTCTCTCTCTCTCCCTCTGCTTCTTTATTCCTCCTTTTTCTCTTCCGTTCGCTCGTCGGCTCTTTTATTTTTTATTCACGAGTTATTCGCTAGCTGGCTCAGGCTCAGTGCTCCGCGAGCTCACGGGCTGTTTGTTATTGGCACACTAACGACGAATGAACTTTTATGGATTCTTCCCCATCCCTCCCTCTCTGCCCTACCAAGTTTCGAGGAGAGGGTTACAATTCAAAAAGTTGCATTAAGTGGTCTATTTAGAAGATAGTGGCTCTGCACGCTCGTGCTTGCCTAAAAGACGCCCTATAAATTTCAAGATTGCTTTTATCTGGTTAAAAGAGTGCCCCTCTCATACGATTTTACCGGGAAAAAAGTCAATTACCGGCACTTTTTCCATTTATCCACGCGGCCGCCGTGGCAGCGGCTATCGGATTACGCGTAAATGGCGTTTTTTCTGAAGATTTCTTCCATCCACTACTTCTGCAAATAAATCTGAAACTCATTTTTTATGGCGCGCGTTTATTAAAATTCCGAATACTCTTAACTTGATGAATTTCTCAATCCGATTATACGTACGTCCACAGCTGAATTTTTCCAACAAACAAATTCAATTTGCCCGCAGAGATATCAAATTCAAATGGCGTTTATTCCTGCGGAGCACCTACTCGCGAGGCCTGACTCTCATTTTCTTTATCCTCGCGCGCCCGCGCCTACACAGCAGCAGCCCCTTCTATACATATTCACCTCTTCCAATTACCAAAACTTTCGTAATTGCAGTGAGCCGCCTGGCCGCCCGCAAGCGCGAGTCTGAGCTCTGTTTAAGACTGAATTAAAACTTTGATTTTTCGCCAGCGGTACTGCTACGCGGGTCTGGAGATAATTGGACTCATCTGCATCACGTCGCGGGAGAGGCCGAGTGAACCCTCACGCGATAACCGGGCGAAAGTCTTTATTGAATTTTTTTTTCAAAAATCTTATGAAGTGACTGTGATGGAACGTCTGTTTGCACAGTATATTCGTAGCAATTTTATAACTGGAAGAGATCGCTGTTTGATAACTTTGTTCATAAAATAATCTCTCTCTACTGATGATTTTAAATATTTCAAACGAATTATGCTTTCCCTCTGTTTTTCCCCGCAATATCGCGTTTCCCCGTTGAAACATTTTAATTATTTATTCGCAGAAATAACTTTAGCTCTCGCAATATTAATTGAACTCTTTAAGCGCTTTAACTTTAATCACCCTATACATAATACTCGCTTTTGAATATAAACTACGTCCTCTCGGAATATTGTTCTCAAATGCGCCAATTTAATGGAACAAATACTTGGGTAAACAATTTACACATGGCGCTTCGTTTAAAACATAAATCAAGCTATACACATCGCCTCGTATACACCGCGATTTCCAATATATTCATTAATTTTCGAGCAAATCACATAATTTGCAAAGTACACGCGGATTAAATGCAAACGCATTAATCTCCCGGCCCAGAGAGTGTGATTTAAAGTATGCCGCCTGCACGCATCGTCGTTGTTACTATAATTTTCCCCATGAATTCACGCACTGGCCAAAACTGCTCGTTTTTGCGCTTATCCAGCTCCCTAAACAAACGCCAGCTTATCGTCGGCGCAACTCTTATTCGCGTAACAGTGCCTCAGGCGATAATTTAGCCGCGAAGAGAGCCTATGCGCACGTTGTACACCCCCTCGGCCTGTTTCGTAGTTAGTGGTACGCAACGGAGCGTAACAGATGCGAATTGTCTTCCAGCTCCTACTTTACATCCTTCTATCTCTCCGGAGAGAGAGAGAGAGAGAGAGCTCTCGCGTGCACACACAATCTGGCGAGCGTTAGTCGCTCACACATTTGCAGCGCCGTTCGTTATACATACTGCACAAGAGAAAGAGTAGAGTCTCAGCTTTAGGGGCTGGCGGTATAGGGTGAAACTGGCGATTGGCCAATGTGGCCGAGATCCAAATATGTCTTACACCCTATCTAATTATACGCTGTTTTATCTAGCGAGCTGGCTCTAAAGGCCTAGAGCCACCTCTGCTCGCGCGGTACTTACTTTCCTGAGCCCGGGCCTTCGATAAACCCGTACACGTATCTCTCGTGTGCGAGCTCGCGGAATCGCTGCAAAAAAAGCAGGCCGCCCTGTGCAGCTCGAACGACCGGCTCTTGCGTCCAAATGGCCTACGGTGTGTGCCAGGGTTCACTTTTACGCAGATGTATACCTGTAAACCCGCGCTAGCTATAGTAGTGTTTTGTTTGTTTACTGCGCGAATGCACATCGAAAAGGCGCGTTATCATCTTAGTGCGCGGACTTACACGGATATTGATTTTCTTTTAAGTTCATATCGAAGTACAGGGACGACTGAATAAATAATATGCCGCTTCCTGTATAGGTCTCATCACACCCGACTGTTTCTACTTTTTGCACGTCGATACACGCTGCTGGACACTACTATATTTGGATCCAAGAAATAAACTTTGCCCAACTTGTTAGCCATCAGGTTTGACCGCGATGCTATTTTCAATCGATGAGAGAACGAGTATATCTTGCCCGTATTTTACTGAAATAGCAGTCTTAAAAAGACAGCGAGTTCGATATAATCTAATTACGCTCGCATATACGCAATAGGATTATCGCGCGTAATTATTCCCATCGTATTTTCGAGGGATAGAGGATCGAGCTTAACACGTTGCCGAAAAATACCAGCGGATCGAAATTAACGCGTTCTCGCTATCGCGTCACACCTCGAATTAAGATATTCAGCGAATATTCGTGTTTTACAAGAGCGGAAACGGCTAAAATTATTACTGGGTCATTCCGGTACATAGAGTCGACACGAAACTTTACTCACGAATTAATGGACTTTTCAATCAGTCATTGTCTAATACCGTATTGATGAACGATCCGCGAACGATTATTGATGTAGCGGTCCCCAACTCAACCCAATATACAAAACAAATTGACGAATAAACACGATTCCACTGCGCAAAAACACGCTTTCGCGTGAGAGTGCGCGACAAGGCTCCGAAATAATGCATTTCAGACTGTCCCGAATAAATGCGTACTCCTCGTCATGATTTTGTACTTTTGAACGCATATCCTTACGTCAATGTCACGGACGCTCGCGCGTCAGGCAAATTTATTCCAACCAAATATTTGCGGTCAGGGCTCGCGTGCAACCACTGCGCTGCAGCGAGATGATGCTTCTTTTGCGCGAGCGCTAAACATTTGATCTCGCCCGCGCGCGAGCGCAAAAGTAATTACCCACTTCTGCTGATTAGGTTAGCCTGCTGCATTTTCATTACAGCGCAGTGCTTTCGAAATGCATGTGCGCGCACACGTCGAGAGATAAAGATTTCATAACGTCCGCGCGCGCGCCTCGCTCTCTCGCACGAGCATTAGCGAGATGACTGTTTTTTTGTTGCCTTTACGACTGTATGTAAATTGTTTGAGAGCTTTTTATTTTAATTTTGCACTCGCGACGCGAGCGTTACGAGCGCGTGGGTTTAATTATATCGACTAGTCTCTGTGAGTGTGTGACCTTCGACTGTGATTTTCTGTTTCTCGAAGTATTGGTGAATCCGGCCGTCAATGTAATCGCGCAGTTCAGCTGTGATGAGAAAAGAAAAATATTCGCCACGGCGTTAGAAGGGAGAAGAGAGTGGAGACCAGTCGACCATTTCCGATGGCTCTTTAATTTGTTTTGGGTGCGGATTGATGGAAGCAATTTCGTCGTTTCCCGGCTTCTTTTAAAACGTCCCATGCCGGGATTTACGAGTGTCATTTCCTTAATTGTTCTTCGTCCGGCACAGGACTTACTTTTGCGAAGGCGGCGGCGGCGGCAGAAGGAGGGGAGCGAGAGAGAGAGAGAGAGAGAGAGAGAGAGAGAGAGAGAGAAGTACTTATGCGGTCCAAAGTGTTTTACATAGCAAAATCGTAAATTTCATTTAATCTCCGGGCGTAAAATTAAAAATTACAATCGCGCGCTGCTTTTTACGATTACCCTTTTGATTGTAACGTTAATTGCCTGTGGAGTGGTATTATCGAAAGCTCGTTACTATATCAACGAAGATAAACAGCGATTCAGTGTGTATACAACAGCGACATTACGATAAATAAATCTGTCAACTCAAAAATCCAAAGCACGCCAGAGCTATTCAAACAGCCGCGATAATAATCGCGAGAGAGCTTCGAAATTCCGAAACTTTACTTCCTTGCCACCGCAGAGTAGTGCGCGTCGCGCAGCTGAAAACTCTCCCCCGCAGCCGCACTAATCCTTCCGTGCGAAGCCATTAGCCCTCCCCATTTTCCTTCTCCTCTTTCCGTTTTACGTATAAGCACTTAAACAGGCGCTCGCGCGAATGTATCGCCTCGCGAGCATAAATAACCTCGGCATGTGAGTAATTATTTTATTAGCAGGACGACGACGCGCGCGACACGCAAGCGCACGTGATAAAATCAAGATGGAGCCGCTCGATTGCGTCGTAATACGTGTGCATCTTGACACACTACTCGCGTGAATGAAAGGAACGCGCCACCCACGCACGAGATCGCGAATTTTCGCCCGCAAGGACGCGCGAGAATGCATAGAAACGTCGTGCGGAAAAATTCAGTGTGCAGGAGAGGCAATTCGTGCCAGTAAAGTACGGAACCTACTTCCGTACGGATCGCGCCCGCGCGTTTATTAATGTTTGCTTCGCGTGTGGGGATGCCCGCGGCGGTGGCGACTTTCTCGTCCTCGGAAGGAATTAGTTTCCTCCTTCTCCTCCTCCTGTGACAGCAGCAGCTCGTAGGGTTGCGATGTTTGCTATGTAGCTCCGATTTCGGAACCCGAGAGCCGAGTCAGTCGATAAAGTCGCGGTTTCACAACCGTTTCTCACGTTCGCCGAGGCTTTTTCGGTTAGGTGCCGCTGCGGTTAATTTGGAGTTGTGGTATTTTTATACGAGCTGGGATCTGATTTTGCCTTCAAGGGAACGTAGATGAAAAGACGCGATCCTTTTCCAGAGCCGGAAAGAAACCCCCATCGACGTGGATAGCGCGCGGTAAATTTGAATTTGTTCTGGATACGTAAATAAAACCGTTACAAAACGAAGTGCCCTCTTCTCCGCATAGCTGGCGCACGTATGCAGACACAGACACACATCCCGCCTGTCTCTCCCTCTCTCTCTCTCTTCCTCTACTATATTTCGCGTCTTTCCGAGTAGTTTAAAACCTAGATTTTCAAGCCCCCCTCCGAACATATTGAGCCCCGACGGTAGCTCTCTCTCTCGCCAGCGCTCCTAGTCTATGGGTTTCATTCAAATGAGATCTTTTCTCGAGGAATGAAGGAAAGCGAGATAGAGAGGAGAGAAAAAAACGAAGGAGCGCGGAAAGAAGGATAGAGGAAAGGTAGCTGGTTCGCTCGAGTGTTTTTCTATTCAGCAACCGAGTTCGCATAAAGTTCTATATAGCCGCGCGCGGTGCTATATACCGCCTCCTCCATTCCATCCTATTCCGCTACTGTGTGTGTGTATGTGTGTGCGCCGCCGCTGCCAGGATTCCCTCAGGAGTGTGGAAGCACAGCAGCAGCTTCGCCTCTCTTCCATTCCGGAGGCGACCGTTCATTGAAACGAATGGTTTTCTCCCCCCCCCCCCCCCCCGTCTCCCTGCGCCAGCTTCTTTTTGGAGGCTTTATCTGCACCTTCGCCCGCGCTATTCCTTCTTCTTGGCTGGGCGCCTCTGCTCCTTTTTTTCTCAGGGATTACTTATCCGCGCTACTGTGCAGCAGCAAGAAGGGCCTAGTTAGACTGGAGGAGGAGCTGCCCTAAAGCATCGTTTGCATAAACACGGAGTTACGATTTCGCCGTAGCCGCGCGCTACGTACACGCTGCTGTAATATTAATGACCAATATCTATACGGTTAGGCGCTTGAATGGACCGCTATCGAACGAGCTGCAGTCTACCGAGAGGGCTCCATGGCAGCTTTCGAGAACGCTTGCACACACGCGGAGAGAGAGATAATAATGAAGGCGCGCGGGAGAGAGAGAGAGAGAGAGAGAGAGAGAGAGAGAGAGAGCTGAACGTTGTTTATGGTAATGGCTCCGGGGATAGAGCTCCACGACGTCCTCGGCAATTTCGCACTTAAGATTTTTGAGCTGTACGTAAGAGGCTGGCTGCAGCGTCGCTCACAGGACAGTTTGCTGATCGATATTATTCCACGTTATATACACGACGCTTTCGAAACACAATAACAAGGAGAATACACTCGGCCAAACATCCGCAAGAGGTTCGGCTCCGCAGTAAACATTTCCACGAACTTCTGCGCGTACGTACGTTAATGCAAAGAGGCAAATTTGACTTTCATATACGCACGAAGCAGCAGCAGCAGCTTCCAACTATCCAACTATCCAACAGCGCGCGTGCCTATATACGATAGAATAAATATAAATTATGCGTCAGCAGCAGCCCAAAGCCGCGTGCGTATACGGCCATACGCGCTATACCGCTCTCTGTGGAAACTGCGGCTGGCGAGAGAGTCGGCCGCTCTCTCGTTGCTCTCGTTCGAATGCCGGCGGGGTTTATTTCGACGATGTCGCGACAGAATTCCAAAGGGAAAAAGCACGAGGACTTCCAGCTGCAGCAGCGGCTTTTACGCGAGCCGTTAACCGCCGGGGGAGCCGCTGAAGAGAGAGAGAGAGAGAGAGAGAGAGAGAGAGAGAGAGAGAGAGAGAGAGAGAGAGAGAGAGAGAGAGTGAGCGACGGACAAACTTAGGACTCGAGCCTCGTCGAGCGGTATAGCGGCACTGCATCAGCGCAGCAGTCGTATGCGCCTCTTTGCAATTCTCGAGAGCGAGCTCCGGAGTTTTAGCGTTTTTGTTAGTTCTCACTTCGTTAAAGTGCCGTTCTCGCATTAAAACGAGCGACGAGCTTTCGAGGAAGATGCAGCGTGGCAGAGAGAACGTCAGCGCTGCGTTAACGTCCAAACATCGTATGGCCGGGCGGACATTTGGTTGTCGGGAGCTTGATGGCTCTAGCTTTTGTCGCCGACCTCCCAGCAGCTGGTGGAAAGTAAAATCTGTGACTGCGGCAGCAGCAGAGCAGAACGTCGAGAATAAGTCGAATCAGCAAGACGAAAAAATGTGCAAAGTAGTCGAAAATCGCCGTATATTTCGCGCTCTCTCGCGCGTACGTGTCGATGCGACACACCGGAGAGCAGTAGTAGTACCTCCGCGGAGACACGGCTGATTTGGTAGGCGTATAGTTGCACTACACGTTCAAATACACAGAGCGCAGGGAGAGAGACGTAGGTGTGCGGAGACGCGTGACAAGAGCCGAAGCCTACCTGGCCAACTGCCAGCTACGGGAACATGTATCGGTCGACTCGTGTGCATGTATACGCGCCGGCGTATGCCTCAGGGAGGTTGGTCGCTCTCGGTTAGTCGGCGCGTGTAGTGTGCACGGGACACACGGCGGCGGAAAGAAAGCGAGAGACTGCGCATGGCCGACCGCATTGCAGCTATGGCCCACCATCCCTCTAATGACGGCGCCACACAGGTACATACGAATCCGGCGCAGCTCTTTAATCGAGAGGTATACCGCTGACGTGCCGGATTTCGCCTTTGAAAATTTCAGACGAAAGCCTGTGCGCAGCGCCAAGCTTATTTTAATACCCCACATTTACATTTTAATCAATTCTCAAGTTCGCGCGGGATAGCGAACGGATTTCTGGCACGCACACTCCAATAAACTTCCCCTCTCTTTCATCTCGGCCGTTGCTGCAGCCTTTTTGCAAATGATATCTGGCAAAGATCGAGGGACGCCATCCTCGATTTTCCGCCGACACTTTGTGTCTCGAGTTCTCGGAGAGAGAGAGAGAGAGAGAGAGAGAGAGAGAGAGAGAGAGAGAGAGAGAGAGATATGCTCGGCTGACCATCGGAGCGCCTGAGGTCTCCGGAGGGCTTGTTTCGCGGTTACCCACTTTCGGCCTATTCGGGGCTCGTTTCGGCCGAACGCGAAAACACGTACACGCGGAGAGAGAGAGAGAGAGAGAGAGAGAGAGAGAGAGAGAGAGAGAGCGAGAGAGAGCGAGAGAGAGATAGAGAGAGAGAGAGAGAGAGAGGGGGGGGGGGGGAGCGTATAGACCGCAAACGTAGCGCGAGTCTCTTACGTGGCGCACATTCAGAGAGAGAAAGAGAGACGCACCGACGACGAGAGGAAGTTTAATCCCGAGCGGGGGATGCTGCTGCTGCAGGAGATTTTTGATTTAGGGCGAGGAGCTCGCGGCGAAATTGGACGTTGATTTAGCGCCCCGCGAACGACGCGTTTTCCGACAGGGAGATAGAGCAAGTGAGAGTGAGAGAGGATAAGGGTAGAGTAGCAAACAAAATTTTGGCCGTTCGAAGGGATCTAGCCGGAATCGATTTCACGCTTGCGAACTTGTTTTGAATTGAAAATCGGAAAGGAGTGAGAAAAAGCAGCAGCGCGAGCGTCGGCCCGCGTATCTGTATACAGATATATGATAGCGGAGAGTACGTATACGGAGCTTTAATTCCGTTTTGACGTCGACTCGGCGATATATCCACGCGGCAGATAGCATCTGACAACGCGGCGGTTTGATTTTTCCGGAGTAATGTAAATTCCGTTTTATGCAGCGAGTGCCACTCCGCGCTCCTTATTCCAAATGTGCATGTTTGCTCGATAATCTGCTAAAACAAGATTATCCCTCCTCGTTTAGCATTATCTTCTCCCTCTCTCTCCGCCTCAAAATCCATCTGCAGCAACAACTCGGGCATTGTTATCCAGTGCATTCGAAATACTTGGAAACTTTTCGAAATTTGCATGATTATTCGCTCTCCCTGGCGCAACGGAACGAACCCGCACAGCAGGAGAGAGAATCAAGAAGGAAGCACGACGCACACACACACACACACAACAAAGGGAAAAAGCAGTAGTAACAGGGCGCGCAACAGCGAATTTTTATTTCCTCTCTCTCTCTCTCTCTCTCTCTCTCTCTCTATCACTCTCTCTCTCTCTCTCTCTCTCTCTCTATCACTCTCTCTCTCTCTCTCTCTCTCTCTCTGTATCAGGAGTTTGTCATGCAAAACGCAGTTTCCTCGGGGGCCAGCTAGGCGGTATCGCGACTCGACGATCAGCGCGGGTTATGCACTCAGCTGTGCCGAGAGCAGCTTGATTTCTTTCCTCTCGCGCACGCGCGAGAAGCAAAGGCATTGGAGATCGAGGGAACGCAGCGCGGCGCTGTCGACGAGGTTAATCAGATTCGTAATGAGGAGAAAAGCCACGCTGACTCGCAATCGAGCGCCCGCCGAGAAATATTCCCGTATTGGTGGTGAAAAAAGCAGGCGAAAGGGGTATAAGGAAAAGAGATAGAGAAAAAGATCGGAAGATCCACTCTTGTTACTCCTGGGCGACATCTTTAATTCATCGAATGCGGATTGTCGGCTGAATCCTAGATGAGCTTTATTCCACATCTTCGCTCTCGAACTATTGGATCCCGGCTCTTGCCGATGAGAGAGAGAGAGAGAGAGAGAGAGAAAGAGAGAGCGAGGAGAGAGGATCTGCGCGCAGAGCCGAGAGAAAGAAAGATTCTCATACGATATAATACCCCCCTGCGACTAAGCGCGAGCGGTCCAACTTCTTCTTTTTCTTCTCCTTCCTCTTCTTCCTCCTCGCTAGGTAGCTTTTCAATATAACGCGGCTGTGTCGACGCGAATTTCACCTTCTTTATTTCCATGGCCTTTTCACTCAGCGGCGGCGCCGCCGCGACGTTCCCTCGCGAATGAGATCTTTCCGGCTTCTTATAAAACTGTATCTCTTTATCATCCGCCACCCCGACCCTTTCTTCCGATTCTTTCTCTCTTCTGTGCGCGGGCGCAGGTGACGCGGACTTTTTAATTTTTTCTATGTATCATATCAACGTACTCCTTATCTGCATTTTTTGTCTTCGCTCTGTATCGCTGGAATTATTCCTCTCATCTTAAGGCCGCAGGTGCGATTACAAAGTGAAATTATCGGCTTCCAGAAACTTCGGATATTGAAAATTCAAATGTAAAAGGAAAGCATATGCGCATGAAATTACAAAATTCTACCTCCGACTTCTCGCTCTCACGGCTTTATGAATTCAACGCGCGCTAGGAAACGCATTGCGGTATTTCGAGTCTAGCCGGAAAAATGTATTATTCGCTATGCGGCGTTTTCCAGACAGAGAAGGGGAATTCGAAAACGCTCGCGCGCACGAAATAGAGAAGAAAGATAAAAGAGGTTAATTTGCTTATCAAAGAGCTCCTCTCGAACTGCAATTACAATAAATTTGAATCGCTATTGCGAAGCGCCACATAATCCTCGGCGAGCAACGAAAAAAAAGGCATCCGCACGATAAATCTCTCGCCACGGAGATCGACGCGCGGTCAGCCGTAAAAGAGTTATGCTAATTTATCGCCGACTCATATCCGACGTCACGCGCGCACTCTCAGAGAATATAATTTGATTCGCGCGAAAATCTTCCCTCGCAACAACGCGCGCGCTTTCCGGAGAAAAAGGAGTCTCTTCGCCCGAGAGACGGGAATAAAAAAAAGTGGAAGAATAGAGACGCGCCGGTATATAACTAAAATGAGGCCTGCTGCAATCGCAAAGACTACTCGCGAGCGGCGGCCCGGTTAATATTTCACCGCCCTTAGTACTCGAAAAATTGAATTTAATAATTCAGCTCGATAGGCGAGCCACTGCTGCTGCTCCTTGACGCGGTCGCCGTCTAGGCGGAGGAGCTATACGCGGAGCCGTGGGCGCGCCGCAGACCGGATGAAAAATGCAATATCCAGCTGGATTTCTTAATCCGATTTCGCATTGTTACACACATACCACTTCGTTTTTGGGACTAGAATGCGCCCTCAGATTTTTTAGTAATGTTGTCTACGCGATGAGCGAGTAAAAATAGGAGCTTGCCAAAGACGAGAGAGAATTTCTGGAAATACGTCAAAACATTAGTGACAGCTCAATGCCTCTCTGCTCCGATACCAGCTCGCGCTAAAACATTTTCCATCCAAGGCCAAGAAGACATCCGTCAGCTTCTATTATGAACAAAGTCACGCCTCACGCGTCGCCGCCGCGAGAGTGACAAAGTTACAGGAGAAGAACACAAAAATAGAGAGCTGCGCTGAGAGAAATCAAAGTGGAAATCTCGCTTTCTGCACTTTCCAAGATTTTCAATGCGCTCCAGAAATATAACAATACCGTTTCTTACATAATAGCTGTACGTACACACACGCACACATCCAATTTCACGGAATAACTGCGATAAAAATGTAAACGAAAATCCCGAAATTCGTAACAATCGACAATCTCGGCGGGGCTCTGCACTTGCCGAAATCTTGAAGAGGAGAAAACCGGTCGGTCAATCGGCCGTATACAGTATGTCGGGGGGGGGGGGCTTACGTGCACGCAAAGTGGGTATTGGCCGACGCATCGAGAGGAAAACGATAACGGTTTCGGGACGAGGCGGAAGAAGAAGAAGCCAAGCTTTCGGTTATACAAAAGAGCCGGGCGACGCGATATTCTCTCGATCGCGGGCTGCGGAAGGGGGGAACCAAATACATGATGCAACAGATGCCGATTGTATCGCTTCTTCTCTCCGCAGACTCCGCGTGTAAAGGTTTGTTTCGTTATTCTCGCGGGCATGAATGTCAATGCGCTTGTTTCGTTGTTATTGCGTTCGTCTATAGCACACACGCGTGCTTCAGAATTTCGACGTTATTCAAGCGTTGTACGTCGCGGCTAATCACCGATCAGGCGCCTTCGACATCTGAAATATTCAATTGGATATTAACCATTGAATCGATCGACTGGAATAAAAACGATAACGGACGTACGCCTGTTAACCTCGGTTAACCCCGCGTATAGCAACGGTCCAGCCTCTCTCTCTCTTGAACATCTATACACTCGATGTGCATCGATGACGTCAAAAGTCCGTTTTCATCCGAGCATATCGATTCGCGACGCTGCTGGTATAACTCCGAAGAGGCGGGCACAGCGGCGAATTATTCGCCGTCTCGCGATGCGTATCGCGTTGGTAAAAATGTGATTCGGACCGTGCATCCTCGAGAGCCAATCTGAATCTCATTAACGGCTCGAGCCGGCCGTCCGCAAGGAGATCCTTTGAAGATAATAACAGCTGTTAATTGAAACGGCTATCCTGCCACACAGCCTTGTAATTACGGCGATAATTGAACGCGCGCGGAATTTCGTTCGCGTCGGTTTAATTCGATTGCGTAATCGCGATTTCACGTCTCTAAATACGTCATTACAATCGAGTACCAGAGCGATTGAATTTTATTCCGATTCGCGACTTTGGCAGAATCGACGCGAATAAATCGAGCTGACCCTGAAAACGACGACAGTGAAGTGGCTGCTCTCTCAAGAAATTAGCGAAAGTAATTCACTCCTCGCTCGAACAACAAATCGGATTTCCTATCAGCTATACACAGTCGAAGTATGTACACTCCTCGAATGCCGCTAACTGTCAATGCCAGAAAGTATCGGCAGCATCTAAACATAGATCACGTATAATTAGAGGAGAGACTCTCTACCTCCCGTAGAGCCGCGTGCCAAAGCCGCTGGTGCTGCTGCGCAAGATTCGAGGTCCGTCTGCTAACTATAACGACAATCGAATTGCGCCAAGACGTCGTGGCGCGGGTACGTGTGTGTTACTACCAGCAGTGTACAGCATCGGAGGCGAACGAGAAGAGGGAAGAGGAGAAAGAAGAAGAAGAAGAAGAAGAAGAAGAAGAAGAGGCCTCGTATAAGGCGAAAGAACAACGAGAGACGGAGAGGAAGGAAGCAGAGGTCGGCAACCGCTGCACGAATTCCTATTTACTTTGCTTTTAGCTTGTTATCGTTCGGTTGCTAAGCGCGAACGATGTAACACGAGTCCGAGTTTATTGGGAATGCTCTTGTTTGTGCCGCTTAGCTCCGGCGACGAAGGCCGAGAGAGTTTGCTCTATCTGTCTATGGCGGGATATGTGCGCGAACACCTCGGGGGACGCCGTAGAGCTCTGTGTGTTGTGCGCTACAGTGTATAGAGAGACCTACCGGTTTTCGACGTCTACACTGTATACCCCTGCGAAATTTATGCCCAGACTATGTTTGGGCTCGCGTGCGCCGCCGAGTTTCTTCTTGTTATCGCGTTTTGTTTGCTGTTTACCGGGATTTCAATTTACATCCATAAACGAGGTTACATCGGCGTAAAAATCGTATTCCGCGTCGAACTACAAAGATTTTTAATGAAAGAAGAAGAAGAGAGAGCACTCCGAGTGTCGCAAGCTTCCAAGTTTGTCGGCGGCGCGCTCGCAAGCACGACTACTATATATAGCGGTGGAGGAGAGCGTCGTCAGGGCTACTGCACGCACACGAAGATCCGCTGATTAAGAATCGTGATTAGCCATTTATTTTGGTAATGTTTGGGCCGGATTCCGTAATGCTAAAGTTGGCGCACGACCGCAGTTGCCCCGGCGAGCGCAACCTGGTCCATTAGCCCCAATAAACGCCGCACGGCGACGCGAGAGCGGAAAGGTTACCGAGATTTGCAGCTCGTTGCGGCATCGCAGACTCTGCGAGTATGACTCGAGTCTCTCTCGGCGACCCTCTTTCTCTTTCTCTGATGCTTCTCCATGACCCTCTTTATTAATTATATTTTCAGGTCCGATTATGCCGCAGAGTGCATTGTTGACATCGATTCGAGTCATGATTCGAGGCTTGTTGTCGTCGAGGTTTATCCCGGCCCGGTGAAAATGATAAATCTTCCGGGTAGCTGCATTAGCCATTGTTCTAACCGATTTTTAATTTCCTTTCCCGCAGAGAAGCTGCAGAGCGCGGGTCCAGCTTATAGTCGGCTATTATTATGCGCGCGCGCGCGAGCGCGAAAAAATAAGGGGTAAAATAACGAGGGGAAACAAATCAGCGTCGGCCGCGCGACGGAAAATAATAAATGCTCGCTGAAAAGGGGCGGCTTTGTGCCAGATAAGCTTTTTTAAATTACGAAACTGAAGCTATCATCGCGTCGCGCGCGCCGAGCGCCACCTCTACTTTTCCCTATATATTTTTTTACTTTCATCTCGTTCTCTTTCTTCTTCTTCTCTCTCTCTCTCTCTCTCTCTCTCTCTCTCTCTCTCTCTCTCTCTCTCTCTCTCTCTCTCTCTTCTCAAAGGCCGTTATCAGTTTGATTAATGGTATCGTTAGCGCGGCGAGTTCCATCATACGCATAAAGCGTCTTGCATTTATTAGAATAGGAGAAATTTGCGCGAGCGACGATAGTGTGCGGAGAGACAAAAAGAATCTCTCGCGCGGGTTATGACAAATATTTCTCATATTCTTCGCGAAGGGCATAATCGCGAGAGATAAACATTTACAAGGCGAATTTCTTTTTCTCTTCTCTCGGGGCTGGCCGCCGCAGACAATGCATATAACGAGAGGAGAAATATGATGGAGTGGAAGAGTCGAGATGAGAAAAGCGCGAGAGCTCTAAAGTAAGTCAAACTACTTTGTAACTCCGCTGGCACATTCGATACGTAATTACGGAATAAAAGCTCTTAAAACTCGGAATTTTATTTTTCATTCCTGACCTGGAGAGCTGACGATGATTTCCGACCGTTCAAAATTTATACCGGCAAATTTCCTGCTTCGCGGATAGTCGCCTCATAAAGGCTCGTCCGAAATAATGACGGCGGACAATATAGGCTCATTAACATATCGTTAAATATCTCGTTATTAACACGGCGCTCCTCGTAAATCCACGGCATGAAGGGGGCATCTTATACACATCGCGTCCGATTTCCATCCTATTTGTATAACCTCGCGTTTAAAGTAGACTCGCGCTCGCCGCAGCCGCTACGCGATAAAAAGCCGCGATAAGGAAAGTAATTTGCTCGAAAGCAGCGCGAAAAAGAAGCAAAAGGCGCGCGCAACAGTGGGATCGTGTTGTATATGCCGTCAAAGAAAAATTACGGGACGGGAGTAAATTTTTCGATCCCTGTCTATATTTTTGGCCGAAATCAGATTGTTCAAGAATAAATTACACTCGGTTCTCCCGGGCGCAAAAATAACAAGGGCAGGAAAATTTCAGCCGGAGACAAGGGATTCTCTGCGCTCGTCACAACTTTCCTCTCACGTCCCTGTACACGCGAGGACAAGCGAGCTTTCACGGGAGAAAAGGAGCCGCTTAAAGTCTTTAAATACGCGCGCGCGTGAATCGTCTTTGGCGCTCTTCGACTTTCGCAGCAGCAGCGGTGCGCTGCTAAGGGCATCTCACGGGAACAAAAGCTCGCGTCGTCGTAGCTGTCTTCGTCGCCGGGCTAAAGGAAGGAGAGCAAGAAGGAAGAAGAAGAAGAAGCCCTCGGAAAGTTATTCGACGAATTTAGCGTTTCTTGCTCGCCCGTGGCAGTGAATAACACGAGGGACCACGCCGCTCGTACTTCCAATTTATGCGTCGACGTCGTCGTTGTCGTCGTCTACTCTCCAGTCGCGTGCATTCTCGAGAGTCGTGGCTAAGTAGAATGACACCGGGGTGGCTCTTCCTTCTTCGAGCTGTTCCATACGGCCCTGCTGTGTATAAGTAGTCTAGAGAGAGAGACTCTCTCTCTCTCTCTCTCTCTCTCTCTCTCTCTCTCTCTCTCTCTCTCTACCAAACTCGCCGCGCGCGCCGTGCTTCATTCGCTGCTCGCCAACTTAGCTCAGAGTTTACATGCCGAGCGAGAAGTAGGTCGGCGTTCCTTTGAAACGGGGGTGCGCGCTCTCCGCAGCAGCCAGATTTCCGAAAGAGCGCATGGTGTGGCCGAACGGGAGAGGCGTGTTGTAGCGGCGGCGGCGAGAGCGATAAAACGATGTCTGCTGAAAATAGCTCGCGTGTTGAAAAGCCGTTTCTCCCCGGAAGTTTTTCCCGCTCTTCTCTCTGACAGAAAGCCTCTCGTCTGCATTTATGCAAAAGCTGAGCCGCAGGTACACAACTCCCGAGTTCGACTCATGACGAGAATAACTCTGAACACCATTAGGTCCGTACACACACTCGGTAATTACCAGCCGGGAGGTGGCAAATAAGGCCTGTTCATTGATCATCAGAGCCGTCGTCGCGAGCCGTCTTTACAAGCGCCGAGAGTTGTATTATACACACGGAGAGTAAGTAGAGAGAGAGAGAAAAAGAGAGAGAGAAAGAGAGAGAGAGAGAGAGAGAGAGAGAGAGAGAGAGAGGCATCACGTGCCCGACACCGGCGGCGAAGAACGAGCTCTCTCGACTCGCCTATGATTCTTCTTCATAAGCCTCAACAACGACCTTCAGCACCGCGGGCCCGCGCATACATCTTTATGTCAGCTCTCTCGCGCGGATAGTCGCTTTAAACGTCCCTCGCGAGCACCAGATCCATCAGAGAAGAAAGCAAGCAAGAGAATGCGATGGAGGGAGAGAAAGCTGCGCGCCGCGGAATGATGTATGAGATGCATTTGTAAGTTACCGCACGCTGCTGCTGCTGCTCTCGAGGCTATGTGACGTCCGCACGGTACGACTCTCTTTCTCCTTTTCTTTCTCTTATCAATCCCGGAGAGAAGGACTACTTGCGTAGATTGCCCGGAAAAAATGAATTGAAGTCTCATAAAGATCCCGGGGATTGATTCTAGTGGTATCGTCAATTTCAAAGAATAGATGACGCTTTTAAAATTCACGCTTCATTGGATCCGGCGAAGAGACTCGGCTATAGAGCATTAACTAGTCAGCAAATCCCAGACGACCGTACCCGCAAAAAAGTCCAAACTAAAGCCTCGAACCCGGACTACCGCTGCTGCTGCCGCTGCACACGTCGAGAAGAAAAAAGCCAGCGAAAATCTCCCGTGAAACCCTCGCTCTACCTTTTTCAGCCGATAGAAGCGCGCTGTGTACCGCAAGTTCGAAAGCCGCGGTTTTCGAATAATGCAACAATCGTGTTCCACCCCCACACACCCCTGCTGCTGTATACTGCTGAAATCAGCGCTTGCACGAATGTGCAAATCGCGAGAGCATTCAGCCCGTCGTCGTCGAGCGCGTACGTGTCTTCAAAGTAGCTTTGACCTGCCTCTCCCTCTCTGACGACCCCCTCACACCGAACGATATAGTGTTTCTCAGAGTCGTCGCCGCATCAAACGGCTTACGCTACTCGTTCCGAACTGTATACACGTCAGTAGGCTGCCGCACTCTAACCGAAAACGCTCGGGTTCGCCTGAGCTTTCGTTCACTTCGGCTGGACACCTAGGATTCGTCTGCTCGCATATCCGATTCACACCGCGATTCGACGAAGATAGAGTGACTTTGCGGCTCCCTTTTTGGAGCATCGAGCTTATGCCTCTCCGTGTGGGATATGTATTCCAGACTTTTAAATAGTCTACGTAACTTACGTGTACCCATATGTGCTATAATCAAATAAGGAGGCCTCACCTGCAACAAAAAAGAGAGCATTCGGTTAAACAAATGCGCAAAGAAAATTTGAGATTGTTATACTAATTAAGAGCAGCCTTGCGGTATGAAACAATTAAAGCACGACTGCTGCGCCCGCCAATTAAAAAAGTTATTCTCCCTTCCCGTGTCAAACGGAAAGGCAACCTTTGACACGTTCGCACAATACAAAAACATTTCCGCGCGCGCTCGCGGGTAGTTAAATTAAACCGAACAAACGAAAGGACGTTTTCCGCTCGCTTGAGAGCTGGCCTCGCGCACTAAATCAAGAACAAGCGCTGAAAAATATAACGCTTTCTTTCTCTCTCTCCAGTCGCGAATCCAACTCAGCGTGTGATACTTGAATTACCCGGAGATAGAGATAGAGAGAGAGAGAGAGAGAGAGAGAGAGAGAGAGAGAGAGAGAGAGAATACGCGAATAACCCAAGGGGTAATTTTTGCCAACGAGTCTCTCACGGTAAAAGGACGCAGCGGTCCGCTGCTCAAAAGGCCGCGCACGCAAAAAAGCAGCGACGATACGAAAGCCGAGAGTTTAAAAAGAGAAGATCACACGAGAGAGATTTTCCGCGAAAGGAAGAGAACAGGAGAGAGGGGGGGGGCAGTAGCAGCAAAAAAAAAAACACGCAGTCGAAAGAATGAGTTTTCCGAGCGGCAATTCTACGAGGGCTGCGCTACTTTGCAGTTTCCCTCTCGCTCTTTTTCCTGCTCCTACACGAAGGCCACCCATAAATAATACCGTCGCCAATCCTGCTGTATGTTCACCACAAGCACAAGCGGAGAGAAAGAACAGAGCAGCGGCAGCATTTGGCCCTCACTAGAAAAGTTTTTAGAAACTTTTGCAACGCCGGGCGGCCGGTGCGGCTATATAGCTTATGTAAGAGAGAGGCATTCCAGAGCGCGCAACGACAAAAACATTCGCGAGCTGGTGCTCTCGAAGGGTTTCTGCGCTGAGCGCGGGAACGCAAGAGAAGCTAGCTTGACTGGTATATCTCAAAGTTAATTTGCTTTAAAAGAATAATAATATGATGAAATGGGTTAATTTTTACAGTAAAGAGCGAAAAAATTTGAAAGACTTCGTTTTGAGACTACACTTATAGTAGATAATGCATCTATGATATAAAAAAGAGCCAGTCAAACGTTTGGGCTCTGCTACAGATCAAAAATCATCTCGTTCGCAACCTCAAAAATCACGAATTTCTGGCGCTCACTTATCAGGCGATTAGCGTACCTTGGCACGTTTTTTTGGAAATCTATCCTACATAGGCTTAAAGAAGACGGGCAAATAAGCAAAACTAGGTAGGGTAGAACTTCGGGCAGCTGCTGCTAAGGCTTGAAATATCGCCTCGTATCGGTCCTCGAAAATCGCTGAATTCCGGGTGTCACTTATCGGGCGTTCTCGATACGTTTGCACGTTTTTTCGTTAATCTAACCTACATGCTCGATTCATGTACAACCTCGCACTCTCTTGTGAGTTGATCAAAATAAGCGGGAAAATTTAGAAACAGCCCAAACGTCACGTACGAAAGCATAATCTCGCGATATTCATTTAAACTCGTGTAATAGCCTCTAATCACCTATCTGAAATTTTGTCCGCCCGACGGCGCTCTCGAAACTCTGAATAATATACCTATGTTACTCCTCGAGTGAATTTGGAGCTGCAGCTTGGTCATTTCGAGACTTTCATAATTCTTGCTAGCAGCACGCGCGGCATTGTTAGTGTCTCACTCGCTCAGTCGGGATGGCAATCCTCCGTAAGCCTGTTATTTCCGCGACGCACTCTCGGTCGAATATTCTCGAGAGGGCTTTCGTCTATGATGAAAAGCCGAGTGTAATGAAGGGTCGGAGGAGGACGCGCAGCGTTATTATTCTGTGCCTATTTCCAAGTTTATATTTCTGCCTTTTTTATCACAAGTTTTTTAAATAATTAAAAAAAAAAAATTGTCGAACATGATTCCCTAATACACTCGCTCTAATAAGGCCCTCTTCGTCTTTATCGCCCCCGAGGGTCTCGGTGCGGCAGTCTGTAATTAAACCATGAAGAACGTTAGAAAGATCGCAGTTTCACAGCTCGGCAGGCCAATCATCGCTCGTACGCATTACAGATACTTTCTCACCTCTTCAGTAGCAGCACAGAGAGAGAACACGAGAGGAAGATCTCGGCGAGCCCCTTTTTCGAAAAGAGACAGTTGCCTGGGGGGTGCGAGAGAAAAAGCGACAGAGACATTCCCGTGAACGTCTGAATTCGCCGCCAGAGAAGAGAGAGAGGGTGAATAAGAGAGAAGTCAATAGTAAGGGGGCGCTGCGGGTATAGGGGATTTGGAGAGAAAGCATCAGCGAGATATTGAGTTGTGAGAGATGAAAGTGTGAATTGGCCCTATTTGTTACGCCGAATAGCTTACTTCTTTTCTATACACATTCTTATATAATAAGGGCGATCGACACCATTTTAAAGCGGCAGAGACGTGGATACTGTCACATTTTTACAGGAGAGAAGCTATAAGCTGCTGCGGTGTGTGTTTTCGAAAAGCTCTTGGATGGTCGAACCGTAAATCATTTTCTCCCTCCGACAGCTTTACTTCGATATTGAAAACCGCGATGAATCACGGGGGCAAATTAGAATTTGATTTACAATTCGCCGGGCAAAAGCGCAAATTAGACAAATGTAAACGTCCGCTTAACGAAATAAAGCCAGTCTCGGGGTCGGAGCATCGATAATCACCGATATTACCTTGATTTATATCCCCTCTGTCGAAGCGCATTAAAAATCCCTCTAAAAAATCACGCTGTCCGCGCACAAATCAGCGCCCGCGCAGCCAGCCAAACCCCTGTGCGCTCGAGGACATTTATCATACGCATACCAAGTTCCATTTTCCAAAAGCTCTGGTGCACCGCCGCACACACGCACACGCGCGTGGCTACATTTTAGAGAAGGATAATTTGCGCGCCGGGGACTATAGCGGCGCTCGTACGCTTAATGTCAATATTTCCAGGCAAATTGCTCGGTATATTAACTTTTATTCCTGCGTCGAGCGTTTACCTTGGCTATAAATGGCCCGATATGCAAAGCTCGGCAAATGAATAAATGACGCGTGCGCGTCGCGCGTACGTGTGTGTATAGAAATTGGCCGACTATACGTATGCGGCTCAATGAAAAAGTATGAGTTCATATTTACGATGCGCGGGCATCTATCGCTAAATATTCCAAGTGATTTCGGAAGTGGCAGGCGTGCTCTTTCACGTTTTTGACTGATCGCCGTTGTGAATTGTCCGGATTCCAGCGAGAATTTGAAAAAACGTCGATAACGACACACACACACGCGTCCCCCAATTTCGAGAGCCATTAAGCTCTACTCGTACAGAGGAGCAACATCCGAATGACTTTTTTGCCTACTACACGCTTCCGATCGCCATTGAGTTCTCGGTCGACCCCTGGAGGAAAAGGGCGGAAAGAAGGATAAAAAGCAGAGGGAGAAAATTGTCCTGAAGGAAAATAGGCTCTCCCTCTTTCTCCCGAGGACAGCAAGACTAATCGAGCCGATCCAATCAAGAGCGGAGAGTCTTTCTCGTATGTGTTCGCAGGAATTCACTCGGGCCTAATGCATCGGTCCGTTATCGACCTAATCGCGACTTGCCTCCCACACTTCCGCACCGCAACGAGGACAAATGAAAAGAAAGCACACACAAGCGAGAGAGCGAGAGGTGTCGAATTCATTTTCGTTCCGCGTATACGTAGCAGAGGACTCGAATTCATTCGAGCTACGCGCTCTAATCTCGAAGACATCTATAACGATGACAAGGCCAGACAACGGGTGATAACTTGCTGTCTCGCGCAGGCAGGAGGGGTTGCCGGCACTGGCAGAGATCATTTTGTACTGTCCCCCTCGTGATCGCCTCCCACAATTCACCGCCGTACACAAAGAGACGTCTCTGTCTGTCTCTGTTAACCAGAGTGGGGGAATGTATTTCGTATACGCTCTGTGTATAGGGTGAAGAACGATCCAGAACGGGAAAAATTGACGACTGCGTCCGTTGCTGAAAAGGAAGAGGCGAATAAAAGTGCAGCAGGAAGGAAAAAGAGCGTGGCAAAGTGGAAACAGGAAGAAGAGAGCAGAGATAGCCGTAATAGTGCGTACACGCCGAGGAAGAGAGCACGTGCGACGAATGCTTGAGAACAGGACGCCGGTACTCGCTGCTGCGGCGGCCCGCTCAAATTTATAAAAGGCCTACGTGCTCGATCCTTTCCCCCGCTCGAGAAGTGGCCAGTGAGAAAGAGAGAGATACTTCATAGGGGCGTGCCTCACCGCTGCTTTTTTTGTCTCGATGCGTAGACCGCAAAGCGTCATTTGCAGTCGTTTTGCGGGGGAGAGGCACGCGCGAGGTGAATCCTTTATACGCGTAAAAAATTGAGAGAGAATTGGGTGATTCCTCGTGACTGCTTGACTGGGAAATTCGGCCGCCCCTTGTTGCCGCCCTCTATCTCTTAACCTCGCTTTCTTCTTCCGAGCACTTTCTAACACGGAGGCTCGCTCCAAACCCGCATACACCTTTATAATCCCTAAACTCGACTCTCTCCCACTCGGCGCTCACAATTACGCAATTTAACCAAGCATTAAAATGATCCTCGAATTCCCTAATCTACTTAATTCCGACAGTTCATCGCGGTGGCGCGGTTAATGCTCCGCTGATGCTAGTGCCGCTTTTGCTTTTCTCTCCTCTACCCGCGAATTTCCCCTTACCACTCTGCGCGCGCGAAGTTCGCTTCTTCTTCCCGCCGGCAGGATATTTCAGAAACGCACTTTCGACTCGTTTAAAATTGTACAATTATCTTCGGAATATTTGAAGAGTTGAAATTAAACAAATTTCCAAGCAGCGCATATTAAAAGTTCATCTCTCAAAAGAATTACTGAACTGCGGTGGCAACCAACAACAACAGAGAGGGAATATCGCGAGAGCATAATAAAAGCAGCTTCGAAAGGTTATAACTGTGCCGCACCTATACAGACGGAAGAGCAGAGAGCAGAGAGAAAGGGATCGCGATAATTTACACGGCAGAGCGTTAATTATTCAGATCCGGTGGGATTGCAAAAGAGGTCGAGCTCTCGAGGATGCCTGCCTGGCTGGCTTCATCCGGAGCGCTACTCTCGAGAATCGCGCGCTGCAGAAGTCAGCCGTGTGCAAGCCGGTATTATTAACCTCGCGAGCGCGCTAGAGAGAGAATTTCCTATATACGCCCAACGAGTCTTCTACGCCTGTCTCTCTCGATGGCACTGCTGGGCTCACTCGGCTGTTTTCTAATGTCTCTCCGATGTGACCTCGATATCTATTCGAATACGATTCTTCGACGAGGTCGACCAGTCTCTATAGTACCTACACGCATCATCACGTGTACTCGATTGTTTCGCCGCCGATATGTATGTATATGTCGGTGTGCAAGGGACGAGAGAGCGGCCGAAGCGCGTTAATAACATCGATCGCAGTGTCACCGCTTCTCACCTGTGCGATCCTTAATAGAATAATCCGTATAATGCGGAAAATTGGGTCGCCCCGAGCTCCATCACGGATAATGCTGTCAGCTGCTTGTCATCTCAATCAAATTTACGCTCTCTGCTTTTCTTTCGCAAGGAGATCTGCGCATTCAAGGCCCGGTGGATCGTTGGAATCGTGCACAAAGGGGTCGGTCCAGCTTCGCCATACTGCGGCTTATTCTGCATGCTCGCGGTATACTACTTGTTGTTCTTAGCGTTGCTGCTACGCGCTGAATTATCGTCTCCCTCTTTTGCGCCGCCGCCGCCGCCGCCGCACAGCGAAGGCTATCTCTCCGGTGAATCTGCAAATTTATTGCCCGAAGCCGCAGATGAAACGTAATTATGGCTCTTTACGGTATCTCGCTGGGCGCATCTGATGCAACTCGCGAGAGACGTCACCCTGCGCAAGAGAGGATTCGATCGCACCGCCGCCGCCACCACAGAAAAAGAGAGACAGGCGAAAGACTGCGTAACCTGACGCACGATCCGATACCCGTGCGGTGCACTATACTGCAGCGTAGCGAGTCGTAAAAAGTGGATACACGTGCGCAGGCAAAAACAATTGACGAGCCGTAGCAGGCGACGTTTATGACTTACCGAGGGACGAAATACTTACGAGTTTAATAAACATGCGACTGTTTCCCCGATGCGTAGCTGATTCGATGAGTGGGTATACATTATAGAAGCGTCGTTGAGAAAAAAATAGCGAGAAGTCACTTATCATAACTACCCGAGTCCAAAAAAAAAAAAAATACGCGCGCAAAGAGCCATTAACAAGCGACAATAAAGCCCAAAAGCCAGCTATAAAGGAAACACGATCCTCGGCAAATAGAGGCATAACAACGCGGTAACAATGTCCTCCGCCGATAGTAGACCCCGACTACTACGGGGCGAAAAAAGGCAGCAGTAGTGTCGAAGGGTAAGAAACAAAAAGGAGCAGAAAAAAGCCAAGAGAGAGAGAGAGTAAGCAAGCGCGCGACGTCGAAACGACCTTATTCTCTTATTCGCGCGCGATTCGGCAAATATTTACGAACGCGGCGCATTCCCGAGGCGTGTTCTCAGAATGGTCGGCGATTTTCCCTCCTCGACCTCCCCTGCTCGCTAAGGCTAAATGCCGTGTACAGTCGCGGCGACATTGCGCTCTGTTCTCTTATTTCTCTCGCTTCGCGCGCGTCTCCTCTATCGAGTCGGCCGAGTAATAAAACCAATTAGGCGTGACCTGCAGCGGCAGCCACCCGCGGAAGAAGAAGAAGAAGTCGAGAGAGAAGCTAAAAAAGAGGAAGAGAGCAGCGAGGAGAGGCCCTCGAAATTGAGCTTATTTAAAGGAGAGAAAGAGCGGAGGAGAATGTAAGGGCGAGGGAAGGAAGGAAAGAGGAAAAATCACGCGAGCTCGCCCATTGGCAAGGCTCCAAATCAATTTAAAAGTTCGCGCGCGCTGCTGCTGCTGCCAATCGCGCTCTGCTCTCTCGCCGGGTATAACGCGCCACGAATCCGTAAGTCATTACTACTTGACTCTGCGCTGCTCCCCTATATACCTTCAACTTTCTCTCCATCCTATGCTCTTTTTCTTTTCTGCTCTTATTTACTTTTTCCCTCATGCGCTTCATTTCGATTTATCTCGATTCCGCGTCTCTCTCTCTCTCTCTCTCTCTCTCTCTCTCTCTCTCTCTCTCTCTCTCTCTCTCTCTCTCTCTCTCTATCTCTCGCTGCGGCCGCCGCCGCTTCTTTGATCTCGCGAAGTTTATTTTGACGTGCGCAATTTTTCTCCTCCAGTTATTCCCGATGATAAATGCGGTTTGAAGTTTGAGAAATTTATAAGCCTTTTGAAGTAAACGCCGCGAGTTATACACTTCACTTCTGCGCTCGCCTCCGTAGATCAAATCCGAGAGAGATAGTATATCCTCCGCGTGTCCGTAGATAAATAGATTGAAAAAGCGACTCTCGCAGCGGTATTGTGTGCTGTACGCTAGTAGAGAGAGCGGAGGAATTGAATAATAGATATGTATCTCAAAACAATAAGCTCGAAACAAAGCGCGCGCGCGCGCGCGAGAGAGAGAGAGAGAGAGAGAGAGAGAGAGAGAGAGAGAGCGATAAATTATAGCAGCACATTCCGATCGCGCAGTGTCGCGTATACGTGCGACTAATATATTCAGCGAGGTATGTATGCGGATAATAAGGGGAACGGCTGCCTCCCTCGCAGTGCGTCGATTAAACGCGATTAGTCATACACGTCAATAGTTATTCCTTTGAACGATGGAGAGAAATAATCGTACTCCTCCGAGTCTCGCATATTAAGTGATTAGGCTGAGATTCAACTGCGACCGTAAGTAGTCAATAGCCGGGCACGATAAGACGAGTCTATATGGAGGAAGCAAAGTCTCGGGGGAAAGGGTCAGTAGGCGAGGAATACAATTAAACTTGCTTCATAATTTCTCGGGGAGGGTAAGCGTGCCTAATGAGAAGTGCGCATTCGCCGGAATGAGAATCGATACAGGAGACCGATGAGCCGCTCGCACGCGCGCTGTGCGTTAACCCACTGCTTATACTCTCTCTTATCGTGTCGTGCTGAACTGCATTGCACACACACAGGTACACACATATACATTGCACCGAGGCTTATCGCGGCGACGTAACACTTTCGAATATCATCGTAATAATTCAACCGAAAGAATAGAGCCCGAATGGCTTCGCGACTCCGGACAAACGGCAAATTCAAATGCGTTTAATTTCATCAAGTCACCGCCCATACAGCGAGCGAAAGAAAGCCCGTTCCCCGTCAGCAGCAGCGTCACTTGATCCCATAAAATCCCCTCCGTCCATTCACGAGCACGCTCTTCTTTTTTTTTATCCAGCGAACAATCCCGCGCTTTCATTCAAACTATTTCTCTCTCTCTCTCTCTCTCTCTCTCTCTCTCTCTCTCTCTCTCTCTCTCTCTCTCGGGTCAAGTTAATGCGCAAAGAAACCTTTCGCCGCTGCGCCTATGTACGAGTACACCTACGTGTACACACATCCGCACAGGATTTCGCATGTGCGCGCGAGCTCGTTTAAGTGCGCAACGAAAGAACGCCGGCGGAATAAGAAAAATGAAGGAAGGAGAGAGAAGAGCTGCGTGCGTTCTTCGACAAAGCAGCGAAAAAGACGACCCCCTTCACGCCCCTTTCTCACTCCATATACTCCGTCCTCTCTTCATAATATACTCTCGTCGTAATTATTTTAGCGGAGACTGCAGCGACGTCGCGGAGTTTTCGCGAGTGCATTAATCTCGAGATTTAACAAACCGACCTCGGCTGCTGCTGCTGCTAGCTGCACTTTGTGCTAATAGCCGAAAGGTCGTCGCCGTCGTCTAGTCGCAATGCTTTTAATGTGGACAGTGCGTGAGCCGGTATCTTGTGAGAGCTGGGGTATTAGTTTCAAGCAGCTCGACGAAATTATGCTGAATCCATACAGCGTAAAAACAAAATTGGTATGCACGATTCAGCTTCTCAGCTGAATGGAGCTATACATAGTCCCTCATTCTGCTTCAGCTCTCCCGCGCTGACACTCTTGGCAGTGCGTCGTCGCCTCGTCGCGGTATGCGAACGGCCATTACGTAGGTTCGCGTTATAATTTCACTAGTACTTCGGTTGCATGCCAAAAGCTGACGAGAACGCGTCGACGCCAGGCAGACTGCACTTTGCGCGCGGTCAGAAACAAGGCTGAGGTGAAGTAAGACCGACCTCGACTTCGGCTACTTCGATCGCGCAGAGCGCAGTTAAGACCTGTTGATCGCGGCCGTCGCCATGTCGGCCTGCTCCTGCGCAGCGGTAACCGCCCGAGCTTGACTTTGAACATTGTTGCGCGCGAAATTAGCAATTCCGATTCATGCCGGCCGGGCCTCCTCCTCTTCCTCCTGCTCTCCTCAGCTATACATACACGCTTGTTTACGCTGCACAGTGTACGAGTGCACGGGTTGCTGGTGCGACGTCTCAAGGGTGCTACCAACTTCGGGAGAGCATGTTGGACTAGACGCCATCTCGTCCGCACTGTGCTTGTGTCTCTCTAACTTGCAGGGCAGTTTGACGTATACATATACACGCCGACTCATCATAAGTCGATTAGGGAGGAAATTGCCCTGACGATATGGCGAGGGGATTGTTTGTTGAGTTGGAGCAAGTGTTGCCGCCGCCGCCTGGAGGATGATCTTCGTTTGTGAACGGCTAAGTGAATATAGTCCCGTCTGAAACGTTCTGCAAAGCGCAGTGTGTTTTCGGCGAATGAAATAGATATCCCCGCGAGTGACAAAAACTTCATCGAGCGTAGAGGGGCATTAATTACCTTCGATAAACCGGACGAATCGGCTCGAGAGCCGCTCGCGTATGGAAACACGAGAAGAGAGTCGATTCGAGCGCAGAGAAGAGCCTCTGCCTGCCTCGAGAGAAGCTCTCGCATTGTTTTTAAGGAAGGCAATTTACATGAGCCTCGCGTCTTTTTTCTCCTCCTCCTGCTCCAAGTCGCGCCGTAGTCCCCGGCAGTTACAATGCTACGTGCGGCAACGACGTCGGACCCTCTCCACCTGTGTGTGTGTGTGTGTGTACGTATACGAAACACAACGAGCAAGCGAGCGAGCGAGAAGGAAGAGAGTTGAAACAACAAGAGCGCAGCAGCGGCGGCGGCGGCAGTGAGAGCAGCCAACCGGCAAACCAGCCAGCCAACTAGCTAACCAGCTTGCTGGCGCTGCGAAGCCCAGCAGGTTGAGTTTACTTTACAAACTTCGGCTGCGCGGTGTAGGACTGGCTCACTCGCTCGTTCTCTCTCTTCCTCTCGCTTTCTGGCCTGTTTGCGCGAGCTGGGCTTGTGTCGCGAGAGTTTTAGCCGCGGGGCCCTTTGGCCCCGGCCGAGTCATAAAGAACGCCGGCAACGAGCGAAAAGAGCAAGTGCGCTCTCTCGAGTTAAGCAGCGCGCGGGGAGGATACTTTTGCTGCGCTTTGCGTTTCCAGGAATTTCGCAGCGGGTTGCTTTTGGTTCTAGCAAGCTTTTGTGATACTGCCTGGGAACGTTCGGGGATACGCGTGATGTAACCCTCTCGAAGCTGATTTCGGTTTCGAGAGACGAGTGTAGAACTGCAGGCAAGCGCATGCGGGTTGTAAGTACCGAAGTTGCGCTGCAGTGTAGGAGTTTGATGTTTGTTTACTTCGAGTTTGATTGGCTGATCTTGATTTGTTGTAGATGCAAATAATAGCCTATCCCGGGATATAATTATCGCTCCGATGCTGCGTTCTATAAGAGGCTTATGGCAACGCTTGGCAACAACAAAGAACGATGAATCACTTTGCGAAATCACGGATTAATACAATTTCGAAATTAATGTCCTACCAGCAAGAGTGCATAATTACAATGTTTATCTTGCAAACCTCGAGAGAAAGAGCTCGTCACGCAAATTGTTCAGCCTTTTGTACGAAAGCGATGTACAGTCGTGTGTGCATAACCTCAGCGATCAGCGAAAACAATTTTATTAAGTAATTATCAAGCAACGAATTTTCGTAATTACACAGGCAGTACGCTACGGCGCTACATCGGGTTCTCGCGCAGCCATTAATTAAAATTCAACGATCTCGTAAATCTCGAACGCGGATCAAAGACTTGCACACACAAGACGACGACGTGTGTACACACCCACGCCGCACACGCGTGCGGGCATTAAAAATTCCTCGCGCGTCGGCACATTTACGCCAGAGGGCCTTGATATCTCGCGGGTAATTCTTTTTATCGCGATTTTATATATGTGAAACTTAAAAGAAGTTAAAAGGGGGCTAACGATGTATTAGGTATACTTCGCGCTTTTTTTCTTCGCCGTGCGGCTCTCCTATGACCCCCTTCAGCAGCACGCGGAGAAAATGAACGACTGGGAAAAAAGTTATACAGCATAAAGTTCACACCTCCGCGGCAGCGCCGACAGTCTTTTAGCGTAAGATTAATATCTCGACTATGCCCAAGTCCTCTCGTCGTCTTGCTCGTCCACTTGGTGTGGCCTTTCTGCAGCACCCTCCTATTAGCCTTTTTTCCTGTCTCTCTTTCTTTCTCCCCCTGCACCGACTCTCGCGCGTACACACGCGGCGGCGGCGGCGGCAGCCTACTCGCTTTATCAAAGCGAGAAAGGATAAAATGTGATCCAGTGAATTTTATTCCATTATCTAGATCGAGTCCACGAGAAAGAGGAACTGCGGAGAAAACTTTACGCAGCCTTCGCACGAAACGGCCGCCGAGGCGAGGCGCTTTTAATGCGCCTATCCTTTAAGCGAACTTTAATGCCCCAGATGAAACGGCGCGATCTCTTCCACTCGGCCGCGCTGCGGTCTCAGCTCTCCACCTCCTCCGCTTCTCCTTCTCGACTTGCCCGGCGCTGCAGAACATTAAAGTCCCTTCCGCCCTCGCTGCTCCCGCGACCTCTGCCTGCACGCCACGTCGAAGGAACCAGAGTGAGAGAGAGAGAGAGAGAGAGAGAGAGAGACGGCCGACGGAGAAGGATAAAGAGAGAGCGAACACGCAGAGCTGCATGCGCGCGCGGCATTCTGCGTTCCCCCTCCTCCTTGCACCTGTGCGACGAAATTTTGGATCCGCTATTCGGATTCAAAGGACTTCGATATAAGCTCCCCTCTCGCGCAGCTGATGAAAATTCGCCCGAAGAATGTTATTACTCGCGCGTTTCATTCTCGTCAAACGCCGCCCGGCGCATCACACACCGTGGAGCTTATACACGAAGTTGCAGCAATTTCTGCTCTGGCACACGGAATGCCTCCTACGTGTAGACACACACAGAGCGCGTCTTACGTGCAGGCTCTGTGTACACTGGGAGGGGGCGGAAAGTCTTTGACGGATGCACCGCACAGCGTGTGTGCAGATAGTGCGCTCGCTCTGCCCTCGAGAGCAGCAACAAGGCAATAAACTTTATTGCGGGAATGCATTTAGATCGAATACGTTAAAGCCGCTGGGCAGCTCGCTCTCTGACCTTACTCTCTCTCTCTCTCTCTCTCTCTCTCTCTCTCTCTCTCTCTCTCTCTCTCTCTCTCTTGCTTAGCGGAGAGAAAAAAGGAGGAACGTAAACAATGCCCGCGAGTGCAGGATCGCTGCTGCTCCGCGGCGGGTTTATCGCTGTTTGGAGTTTGTTTAATCTGGTATAAGAAATTCTCCTTCTCTGCACTGTATTACAGTCTCGCGAGGTTAATATATACAGCGCTAATTTCGATTGAATAATTATTTCGTCGTTTTCATCTCTTCCGGAGAAGGTCTATAGTGAACGACTCGCAATTTCGCTGATGTTTTCATTTCCCGCGGCAGCTGCACCGGGCTAATATGGTAAGTTCTATTACCCGCCGAGATTTTCATCCCATTAGACGGCAGGTAATCACAAGAATGAACTTTTCCTCTTACATCCTTTAAATATGACTCTCTCTCTTCTCTCGCGCGAGCGACACACCGGTTGGAATATACGTACGAAAGCACTACTGCCGCAGGACACGCGGCCTGGCGTGCGCCTACCGCTTGCTTACGCTAACTGTGCATGACCCGACCCGGCGCTTTATTGGAACCTCGGGACACTCGAGAGAGCTGGAAAGACAGCCCAGATATGAAACGAACGACGCTTTGCGCGCGAGCGAGCGAGAGGCGAAATTTACCGCGGCGGGAATGTGTCCTGTGGAGAGATCCTTTGCTGTCTCTCCGGTAAATATTAGCTCGGGCTTGGCGAGATTTGTGTCAACTCTGCGGATTCTCTCTCGTGTAGATAATTCGTTCGGAAGCAAATTGAAATCTTGTTCGAAGGAAGGACGAGAGAGTAGTGGCGGGATAAAAGTGTGCTACAGCGAGGCATAATAGAAAACGTAGATATAGCAGGTATAGTACGGGCGCGGAAAGTCAGGCGCCGCAGAGAAATACTTTATCCCGTTCGCGCGCGCCGTGCCGCCTATAAACGCTATTTACGGCTGCATAAAGAAGAGCCGATACGGGAATATAACACTGTAGGCTATCCGTATAAAAGTGCGCGAGCGTCGTAGTATCTTACTGTACATACACGCTCTCTTTCGTCTCCGGTGACATTGATTTGCATGAGACACTATGCATCAGCCCCAGGGCGCACCTTATAGACTCTCGCGCAGCTCGTCACACGAGGTACGCGGCGAACGAATTTGAACCAATTCGCTGAGCGATGATGAGACCTAGATGGAATATTCGATTTTTATGCAGAGGCCACGGTGTTCGTGCACAGTCGTTTATTTGCGCTCCCCGTGTGTGCACATACGTCTCTTCGTGTGCGTGTGCGCGCGCCGCTATACGGCTCGTTCCAGTTCGGCTATAAATTTAAAGGCTCATCGGGCGGTGCTTTCTGAAACAATGGGGAAGATTTCTCCGTCTCGCTTTTTACGCTCTCCGTGCTCGTACGTTATACGAAGCTCGTATGAATAGCCATGCCGAAGCTGTATACTTTGAACGAAAAGAAAAAGGTTGTATAACGCGAATAACAAACAAACGCAGTGGTGTGTACACATCGGCCACGAGAGATCGATAAGTCGATTGGAAACGTATACCCGCGCGAGTCCGAGTCTCGAAGACTGGCAGTTTAATTCTCTATGATCGTCGCTGCATTAGCGCTTGCGGAAGAGTTGCGCTAGAGCGAGCGAGAGAGAAAACGAGCGGGTGGTGGCGAATCGCGCCCGTCACGCGAGTGCAGCAGCAGTACGCGCCGGGAACGCGCGGGGGCGCATCAATCTATCTTTCCAACTTGGGCGTCTGACAGCAGTTTCGAATAGTGCATTCAGCCTTGCTGGCGCTGGAGTGAGCGAGAGAGAGAGAGAGAGAGAGCCGGCTATCACCTCATTGCCCGACAAGTCAGCCGTGCGCTACATTTGACGTATTTAACTTGCTGTGCAGCGTGAAACGTTGGAGAGAGAGAGAGAGAGAGAGAGAGAGAGAGAGAGAGAGAGGGAGAGAAGAGAGATTAAGCCCTCCAATTACACCCGCCTTGGCTGCCCAACGAAGTGAATCGTCGAAAAATTTCGCCATTCATCTACGTCATCTCCCACGAGCGCTCGTAGCCGAGTTATGCACTGCTGCTGCTGCAGCTGCAATTTGCCGCTACCGTGTATACGTATAGAGCTCGCAGAACAGCTTTTCAGCAGTGAGCAAAAAGGAAAAGTGACTCTGCTTCGTTCGTTCTCTCTCTCGACTTTTATTACGAAGCGATAATGCGATTTTCGTAGCGCGCGAGGCCGTTCATTATTTTTACTTTATAAGCAGTTTTATTAACTGAGCCTCTGGAGGGATACACGAGGGATTTTTGACGCGCGACCTCGTCGGAATTCTGAATTGATAAATTTTCAAATTTATTTTCAAACGACAGCGTTGACGGGCCTTTTGACGGCACATCGATCCCCCTCCGTAATAAGAGCTTTAAAAATCCAGAGACTTAAAAATTGACGCGGCGCATAACTCCCTAATCAGTTCTCTCTCGTATAATCCCGCGATTACAAAAAGCTCCGAGATAAAAATGCGGGTCGATTGAGATAAATACTCGCCTTGAAAAAAAGCTGTGCAGAGTACAAATCCGCGCGCTCGAGTTAAATAGCTCCACAACGGCGGCATCGCCGTGTGCTCCATACACTCCGTCCTCTCTCTCTCTCTCTCTCTCTCTCTCTCTCTCTCTCTCTCTCTCTCTCTCTCTTGCGGAGCGTGAGAGTTTGCAGGTAAAGCAGCAACGACGTCGGCGGCGGCGGCCGACTCGTATACCGGTCGAGGGTTAATCGAGCCATTACGCACGATAATCGCAGGCCCTTCGTCCAAATTACTTCTTCGATTCTCTCCATTACCGTGGCGAAACGACTTTGGGAATTGCGAGCGAGCGTGCGAGCTATACACACCGCGTTATCCCGCAGAGAGAAATTTTCTAACAAGCGTGCATTATTTGATATTCGCGGCTGTAATTGCAATTATACCCGTGTCTTCCGCTCCTCACTTTTTGCTTCGCTCATCCTCGACGCGCTGATTAACGACTTTTATGGGTCAATTCGTAAGGAAGGGAGCAGCAGCGTAGCGAATTCGGATCAACAACATTTGTCAAGTGCGTCACTGCTCTAACGAAGTGTGTGGCATATATAAGACGAGAAGAAAAATGAATATTCAAGGAAAGATACTCTGTAGGAGGAGACCTCTCGCAAGATCAGCGAAATTCGCTCGGCCCGAGTGGCACTCCTCTATACCCCCTAACAACTTGCGTCAAGTGCGCTGCAAAGCGAGAAGGTTATCAGAATTCAATTAGCCACTAAATTATTCTAGGAGAGAGGAGGCGCAGGGGATTAGGCGCGAGTCCGAGCTAGAATAGGAGCTTGTATGAGACCGTATATAGCCTAGAAACAGCGCGAGCAGAGAGTACAGAGAGTGCAGGGAAGCCATTAACGGCTCCGCTGGCGCTCTTCACGGGAAAGAGGAGCCTCGCGAGCGATACTGCGGATTCGCAGAGCGTCATTATAATGTCTAATTAGCCCGAGGCTATGTGTTACGTAGTCCGGATTGGCGCCGGCAGTGTCTCTCACTCTCTCTCTCTCTCTCTCTCTCTCTCTCTGCCGCCACTCTCTCTCTCTCTCTCTCTCTCTCTCTCTGCCGCCACTCTCTCTCTCTCTCTCTCTCTCTCTCTCTCTCTCTCTCTCTCTCTCTCTCTCTCTAACGGTGGCTGCGTCAGGCTCGAGTTTCGATTCACGCCCTTTTCTCTTTTTACTGTACACTGGATGCAATGGATATAAACTCTGCGTTCTACTCACGTATACGAAAAGACAGGCGACACATTCTTGTTGGCGCGTTTGACTCACCTGAAACAGAAAATATGAATAATTCGCGGCGTTTACTCAAAGCAAAACACTCCGACCCCCCAGTCGGGAAGTTGAAAGTCAAACAATAGCAATTAAAGCAAACCCGCAGACTCGAGAGAGACTATGAACATCGCGAATGACTTTTTAAGCTCGTTGAGGCTTTCTTCCTGCGACGCAGCGGAAATGTGCGACAAGAGCAAGAGACTATAACAGCCTCGCGGAAAACGTTTTAATCTCGGGCGCCACTTAAAAACTCCTCTCCCTCGGTCGCTATCTCCGCGGCTAGATCGACTTTCGGACAGCGCAGCCTGGGAATAAAACTTCTATGAAATTTAATAAGTTCCCCCGAGAGAGAGCCGGCTACAGCTCGTAAGTTCCCCTCCTCCCCAACGCGGCGGAAACAGGAGAGCGAGCGCAGCTGAATTTAGGAGAGCGACTTTCTTATGCACGTCGTAGTGCCGCATGTGCGTCGGAATTTCGCTCGGAAAAAAGGAGGGTAACTTTATACCGCGAGCTATTATTCCGTAAGCCGTTTTGCAAAATCTTCCGAGTGTCGGAATTACGGTTTGTACCATTATAATAATTTTAGTTTTCAAAAATCGATGAATAAACGTATAATAAGAGCGCCCCCGAAAGAACGTAAAAGTAATCCCTTTCACATAAATTTTTATGAAAACTTTTTCCAGCTCTGAAATTCCATCCTTAGAGATCGGATAAATCCGCGTTTTTCAAAGACAGAGAGACGCTCTCCTGCTGGCGCGACTGGAGAAAAGAAGCGCCAAGATGCTTTACAAGCGGTATCGATCGGGACGCGCAAAAAGAAACGAGAAGATCGGACGCGCTGCAGTCGTCTCGTAAGGTAAAGATAGTTAGCGGGATTAAGATAGTACGAGGTGGGGCTCTTGTTTTTGATAATAAATTCTGGCGCGCGCTCGCTCGCGTACTCCTTAAGCCCCGGCTAAAGTGGTTGAATGAGCCAAACTTTTGCCGGCTTTCGCCTTTCTTTATTTTCCCTCAATTTTTTGTTCCTCTTCGTCGCTGTTTTCCTTAGCTCTCCCGCTTTAATCTGACCCTCCTCCCTTCTTGAATTTCCTCCTTCGCCGCCGCCGACGCTTTCTTGGCGCTTCTTCCCTTTTTAACCGTCCTCTTCCTTCTTCCTTCGGTATCGCGCTCGGCGGGCAGCTTTTTTAATGCCGCTATCCTCTATATCCTTTCACGGAGAAACGACTCTCTCTCTCTCTCTCTCTCTCTCTCTCTCTCTCTCTCTCTCTCTCTCTCTCTCTCTCTCTCGGAAGTAGAACCAATGCGGCGAAAGGGCAGCTCTCTCTTTTTGCTCTTTTTTCGCCGCTGCATATTTTCAGCGGGCTTATCAGCAGCTGCGCAAACTGCAATTATCGTCTTTTTAACTCCGATATCAGCTTCTTTCACCTTATTCAATTTCAAACTTTCAAGCTCCATCGAAGCGTCGTATGCATCTCGACAGCGCGTATTAGACACAAACGCGGAAACATCGCGACGACGAGCTTTCGAGCGATGTGAAAGAACCCCGTATGGCAACATCTTTCCCGCAAAAGGAATTCGCATCCAGGATTCCTTTGAGCGTCGTCGTATTCGCTGCGTTAAAATCAGTTTGCGGCGAGAATTTAAAATCCTATTGGTCCGCATCGGCTCTCGCGCACAACCCCTGCGCGAAGGAAATAAGGAAAGCAGAGAGAGCCAAAGGCGAAGGTACCTCGACTCTTTTTTTGTCGCGCGAAAAAGGAAAGAGAGTAGCCACAAATAGGAATTGCGCGCGCGCGCGCGCGCGCGAGAGAGAGAGAGAGAGAGAGAGAGAGAGAGATAGAGAGAGAGAGTCTCAAGAGCGCAAGGAATCCTGTTATCGCGGCATTATTTAACGATACGGTCGCCCCGTAATCCGCCTGGACAGCGAGACACGCGCGCGGAAAAACGAGGAGACGCTTGAAATATTGGGATTTGCTCGATTAGAGGTGGACCGTAATTACAATGCATGATGCGCGCCCAGAGAGAAGCACACACACGCACTATACACATTATACGGCTGGTAAATTATTCCGAGGGTAAAGTCGCGTCGGTATATATAAAAGTATCGGGAATCCACGCTCGCGCTATTGAGACGTATATACTTTATTTAGCGCAAAAAGTCGCGTTTGTTTAATGCAGCCATACCCGCGTGTTATAAATTATTTATGGCAACGAGTGCGTTAAAGGGTCTTGAAATTCCACAGCGCGCAGATATACGCTTTCCATTATGCAAATGTTTGCGCGCGAGGGTCTATTTTCGAAAGACGCGGGACGTTTTTGATATTTTCGCACGGCTAAAAATAACGACGAGCATCTCGAGAGTTCAATTTAGCCGAGGCCGATTCGCAGTTTTCCTCCTCGGTGCGGAGACAAAATTTATCGATAATCCAGGGAGAAAAGCGCGCGTTCATTGCGCGCGAGCGGCAATAATCCGACGCGCGGAATAAATTAGAGCGAGATGGAGAAGGAAAAGTACCGCGGGTAGAGCGCGGAGTGTAGAAAGAGTAAAAAGAAAGGGCTAAAATAACCGGTATAAAGGTGGCGGTACGCAGCAGACCTTAACGGAAACAGAACCTAATCCCGGACACGTACGTGACTGGACTATCGTCTGCGTTCGGTCGTTCGTTCGTAGCTCGAATGCAGCGGCCGACGACGAAAGGCGACTCTCGCGATATTGTCTCAATATACACGCCGCTGCTGCTGCCGCTGGAGGCAGTTGCTTTATGCTGTCATAAATTCAAGATTGTCAGGCGCGTGCTTTTTTCCAAATAAGATTTTATCCGCCGCGTGCTTCGCTTCCAGCTGACTTAGATGTTATTACGCGGTGCAGCAGCCCGAATCCATCAACGCATGCGATCGTAATTATACAAGCAGCTATGTTATTTATCATAATATTAAAAATCGCGATAAAGCGCCACGGGCACACAAATCATTCGACAGGAAAAAACATAGCAATAACGCGAAACTTTGCACGAACTCCGTATTCTCCAGTTCATCTGCGCGGCCTGCGCAAACGTAAAATATTTAACTTTAATGTC